>NW_004955413.1:33286389-33322869 GCF_000276665.1 Chinchilla lanigera
GGCCTGCGTGCGGGCGGGTGACGGAGGGCGCGCCGCCCCGCCCCGCCCTCCGCCCTGGGTGCGAACAGGGGCTCAGGTTCTTACTGTACCCCTCCGAGGGGCACTGGCCCCAGCCTAGACAGCCTGAACCCGTTGGCTTTCACCCCCATCCTGCTGTCACTACCACCTGCTCAGCCCCCACCCCCTGACCTGTGTTCCCGAAGTTAGCTGCCACTCCACCTGCAAGGACGCCCCCGCTTGGGGGCTGGTTGGTCTGTGTCCATTGTGGGGTCTCCCACTTCCATAGGAAGAAGAGGTTTGCCTTCTCCTGTACTCAGGGTACATCCTCAACCCCATCCCTGAGGCCCCTGCCCCGCAGCCCCCAGGAGCAGAAGGCTGGTACTGTAGGTCCCCCTGGGCCCTTTTACACCCACTTCTCTCTCCCTCTCTGGTATGTGGGGTACCTCCTCCAAGCATTTGGGGCCCCATTTGTCCCATCCCTGCCCAGACTATCCTTCAAAGCCCACTCTTGAAGCTGTCTGCCGGATCCCGGTCTGCGGGGCACATGGGGTGCACCCAAAGAACCCACTGGGCTGGTGGTAACAGGATCCCGGGAGCCCCTACCCCGCCCGCCTGCCGTGAGTCAGCAGCTCAGCGGCCAACCTGGGCCAGGACAGCTTTGCACCCGGGCTGTGGCCGGTGACTGGCACATTCAAGAGCTGCCTCCGACAGCCAGCAGAGGCAGCCTGGGGCCACTCAGACCACAGACATCTGTGCCCTGTGCCCTGCACCACACCCCTCCAGGTAGCCTCAGGTGGTCCTACTCTCTGTGGAAGGCCCATGAGCCGGTGTCAGACCAGGCTCCCAAGGTGGGGCCGGGACCCCAGTTCCACTCTACCATCCATGTCTGAACCCACGACCTGGCCCAGCCTGGGCCTCAGGGCTGCCCCCAGGACCAGCCCAACCACACTGTCCAGGCCTCTGAAGATCCAAGACACAGGGCAAGGGCACACGCAGGCTGTGCCCACCCATAAGGTGCAGATGCAGCAGCAATCCTTGAATCCCTTTGTTCTTAAACCGGAAGGAAAAAGCAGCTATTTCTGATACTCTGTCCAGCCGCTGGGGCAGGGTAGGTCTTATGCCCACAGGCATCACCAGCCAGGTACCCTGAGCACTGAGGGAGGGGAGGACTGCACTTAGGCTAGGAGCCCGTGTCCCCCAAACAGGCAGGGCAGGTGTGGCCCGTGAATGGCCATCATACCCAGTTCCCCTCAGAGCTCACTGTCCTCAACCTCCCCTGGCCTCTCGGGCCCAGGGAGCAGCAAGGGTGCCAGAAATGGCTGCTGGTCTCACTAGAGGACCTTGGAGCCCAGCCAGTGTGTGGGTCTCAGGGAGCCAGACCAACTGAAGATGTGGTGTGGAGATCTGGCCATCTACTGCCTCCAAGCAGCGGGGACCGTGAGGGTGCAGTCTGGAACCTGGGACACAGACTGAGCAAGAGGGAACCCCCTTTATTGTGCACCCCTGGTGCAGGCACTTGACATCTGGCCCTCCCCGGGTCCCTGGAGGCAAGAGGTCACCCCCTCTCCAGAGAGGAGCCACTCCCCCAACATGTCTCCAAGCAGGGTCCTGTCCCCGAGATCACTTGGTCAGCATCTTTCTGGGAGAAGGGAAGACAAGGGCTGGCCCACATACCAGAGCACCCCAGATCTCTGGCTGTAGGGCCACAACAGTAATCAGAGGTAGCAAGCAGTCAGGGGTTTGTCCGGTCTTGGCCAAGGTCCCGGAGGAGTGTCCAGGTCCACATCCACATGCTCTGCCTGCCTTAGCATCCTCGAGGTTGGGCCCCCTGCTCCTCCAGCCCCCAGCCGGCATTGTGTCCTCAGGCTTCAGAAGCTGCCATAGCTCCTGTGGCCAAGGAGGAAGCCTGGGCGCTTCTCATGCAGATGCCCCAGGAGCCCTGAGCTCTAGATTGGTGTACAGCAGAGCTAGACTCAGCATCCCTTGGGCAACAGGAGCTGGGGGTAGTGGAGGCAAAAGTGAAACCACGCCAGCTCAAGCCTCCTGCCAGACTGGCCCCTGGACTCCCACAGATTCACACAAGCCTGTGTATGCCCCAGCACATGAACGCCAGAAGTGCACACGTGCCCGTGCGCACCACAGGCAAACACAAGGCTATAGGCAGCTGTTCTGATTGGACATCTGGTGGTGGTTCCTGCCCTGCCACCGTCAGAGGGTTCTTGCCCAGCCTGGTGGGGCACAGGCCCTGTGTGGGCTGACCTGTGGCAGGTCTTGGTACTTTCTAGGGTAACCCCTCCCCTCCCCCATTTCCAACCTGAGCAGCTCTAACCACTACCTTCCCTTTGACACTTGAGCGTTCTGGTCCATTTGGACTCCCTCCACCCCAGGTAACCTCTGAGGCAGAGATATGGACAAGACACGGGCCCAGGGAGGCCTCTTTCTTGGGCATCCAGGTTCCCCCACTGTGAGGTCTCATGGAGAGAGCCTCGTTGCTGGGTGGGAGGACCAAGGAGGCCCAGGGAATCTTCTGCTCAGACTGTTACACACGGTAGGCACACGCTTGTGCACACACGTAGGTAGAGTCCCCTCAGAAAGAGCTCCCAGGCTAGGAGGAAGGGGCAGCTCAGGTCCCCCAGGCTGGAGTGTGGCCCTGTGTAGTGTCTCATTGCTCGATCTCCAGGCTGCCGGGCAGCTGCGGAGGCTCTGGGGTCTTGAAGCTGAGGACTTCCTGGTAGGTGAGCTCTGGGAGTGAAGGAAAAGGTGAGCTTGTGCCACCCCAGCCCCTCCCCCTGGGAGCAGCCTCCACCCAGCAGAAAGCCAGGGCCTGTCCTGGGCTGCCTCCCACCTCCTGACCATGCTGGGAGTAGCAGGGGATCTCCTGAAGAAACAGGCAAAACCCCGCTGCAGCAGAAACAGCCCTCAGCCCTAGGCACGGCCCTCCTCTCCATGGCTGCCCTGTGCCCACCCTTCCATTCTTCCAGCGTTCGGTCCTTGGTCTCAACGCTTTCATCATAGGGCTCAGCTTCCGGCTCGTCATCTGGGTCATGGTACTGGCTGAAGTACGCATGGGCCAGGGCCTCGGCAGCACTGACCCTCTGGTCACTGTCCAGCACCAACATTCTCCCAAGCAGGTCTACAGCTGCAGGGGGCCAATGGGAAGGGTCAGCTCCACATCTCCGGCCAGAGGTGGAACCCAGCCTAGCCCCAGGGCCAGTCCTCACCCAGGGGGTTGGCTCCATGGAAGATGCTGCTGAGATCCTTCTGGGGCATGGGGGGCAGGGACTGGATGTATGTCCGGGCCTGGGGGTACATAAGAAGGGCCTGGGGGGCACTGCTTGGCGCCTACCTCAGAGCCCTGATTCATTCACTCCAACAGGCTGGGCAGGAGCCAGGCAGACCAGAGACCTCCTCCCAGGATCTGGTGGCTCGGCTCCTCATTGGGCCCTACAGGCCTGTAGGAGCAGGGGCCAGAGTGCTCCCTGCCCCACCCACTCTGCTGCCCACAGCTAGAACATCGCTGGTGCTGTGATTTTGTCCTCACTGACCCTCATACCTCTAATATTCTCCCCATTCACCTGTACCCATGAAAGGGTTGGGTGCCTAGCCTGGGCCTACCCCACACTGCCCATGTTCCCCCTATGGTGCCTGCCCATCTCCATGCCCCACAGTCCCTGCCTGGTCAGCACAGGGAGCTGGTGGCTGGGTGGATGTGGACTTACGTGCTCCGAGGAAATCTTTGCCAGAACCTCAGGGCTAGGTGTCCCTACCACCTCCATGATGCGCTTCAGCTGGTCAATGTCTACCTGGCTCAGGAAACACCTGCTGACCAGCCATGGACCTTCACCAGCCCCCAGCCCCCGGGGCGTGGGGCACCGCAGAGAGAGCAAGGAACTTAGGGCAGCATAGTAGGGGACAGAAGAATGGGCCAGAGCCCACCCCCATTCTAGAAAGAGACTCCAGCTTGCCCCGCTCCCCAGCCTGGGCCAAGGATACAGTCAGTTCCGGGGAAGAGAGCCTTTCCCTGCAGCAGTTCAGCCATGATGCAGCCCACAGACCAGATGTCCACTGCGAGGAAAGGTGGGAGGGCTGTGTCAGTCTGCCCACCCTCAGTCCCTCCTTGGAGCTGGGAGGAGTCAGCCCCGCAACCCTCAGTCACACACAGGCCCATGATAGAAGAGCCCTTCCTCCTGCACCCAGCCTGGAGCAGAAGGAGACGTGGGCTCAGGCCTCAGGCATAAAAGACACTCCCACCCACCATGTTACAGGCTCCTCTGAAAGCTGGGGACCTTGCCTGTGCCCCGAGACTGGGCATGCCCCCCAGGATCCTCGGGCCTTGGGCTCACCCCCCCACCGTGTCCCCCAGCCTGCAGGGGTGCCCAGCTGAGGGTGGACTGCACCTGTCTGGTTGTAATGCATCCAGTTCAGCATGATCTCAGGTGCCCGGTACCAGCGTGTGGCCACATATCCGGTCATCTCCTCGTCTGCCTGGCGTGCCAGCCCAAAGTCCAGGATCTGGGGGGACCACAGGCCTCAAACCCTGCAGGTGCCCCCGCCGCCCCCCAGCCCAAGCCCCCCTCACCCTGAGCTCGCAGTCCTCATTCACCGCCACGTTGCTGGGCTTCAGGTCCTGCGGGGTGGGCGGGGCATGAGTGCAGGCAGAGGCCGCAGGGACCCGCACCCACGGTGGCACCTACCCGGTGGATGATCCCGGCAGAGTGGATGTACTGCAGGAAGGAAGGCTGCGATGAGCCTGGCCCGCCAATGCCAGCGCCCAGCCCCGAGTCCGCGCCCTCACCTTCAGCCCACGAAGCAGCTGGTACACGAGGAACTGGACGTGCTCGTCGCTCAGAGTCTGGCACTTCACGATATTGTTCAAGTCGGCGCCCATCAGGGTGGTCACTAAGTACCTGCAGCGGGGTCAGGAGTCAGGTCAAGGCGGGACTGCCCTCCTTGAACAGGCTGCCCGAGTTGCAGCCGCATGCTGAGCCTGCTCACACTTCGCTGAAGTCCTCGATGCACGTGGCCGGTGTGAAGACATCCAGGAGCCCAATAACCTGCACAGGTGGAGATTCAACCAGGATTCAGCACCCAGGCCCCGCCCACGGCGGGCTCGGTCATGGGCGTGTCTCCGTTGGCTCCGCCCCACGGCACTGGCTCCGCCCTGTACCTCAGTTGGAGAGACACACCTATTGGTCCCTCTCGGGCACGCCCTCCATCGACTCGTTCCCCATTGGTCCATCTTGGGCGGGCCCCCCAACTCAACCTTGGGTCCCGCCCTGAGGTCCCACGGGCCAGGCCCTCACATTCTCGTGCTTCAGGTGCTTGAGCAGCCTCAGCTCGCGGTACGTCCTCCGTGCGTGGATCAGCGACTGGAAGGGGCGAGACAGCTTCTTCACCGCCACCTTCTGCCGCAGCCGCGCGTCGTAGGCCGAACTGCAAGGCAGGGGAGTGAGGTGGTGCACGGCGCGGGGGCGGGCTGGGCCTCAGGGCGCATCCCGACTGCTCCCAGCTCGCCGTTCGCTCCGCCAATGCTCCCCACGCACCCCAGGTCTTCTCGTCCCGCGGACCCACTCACGGCGAGGTCAGGCGGCCCGGCCCTGCCACCCGGCGCACCGACTCGAGAGGCTCCCCGAGGAGTTCTAAAGCACCTTCAAGGGTCCTGGGCCCAGGGATTCCGCATTTTCAAAATACAGAGGAGAGACCAGCCAGAGGTGCTGTTTTGGGTTTGGCTTGGTGTTTTAAGCGAGGTCTCACTCTGCTGCCCAGGTTGGCTCCTGGGATGCTCCAGAGTAGCTGGGAATGCAGGAGTGCACCACTGCGCCCCGCTGTAGGTGTCACTGCACCTCACTCGTAGTTTTCCTTCTGGCCAGCAGACACTACCCCGCTGAGGGGGCCTCTGGCCCCACTCCCCAGGGCTGTGGCCTCCTCTGCGAGCCTCCTGTCCGTCCTCAACGCCATGCTGCTCCAAGGTGAGGGGGATAAGGTCCCCCACCCTCCTTCAGTCCCCCTGCGCGCAGGACCAGCACACAGCTGTGAAGGGGGTGATAGAGGGGTGGTGGCCGTGCTTCTGCACAGCCTGTCCCCGGGCTGATGCATGTTTCTGCACGAGGGGTGGTGGAGGGAAGACAGCCAGGGCCACGAGCTAGCAGGGGAGGGGTAGAATCCCTGCCGGGGCAGGGGTGAGGGCCTGGCCGCTGATGGGGGACAGGGAGTCCTTTTGCCCCATTTTGTTTGTAATCAAGTGACCGGGAGTAAACAGCACTAGGGGTGCAGAGAGAGACCAGGTCCTCACAGGGGAATCTCAGCCCCTCAGGACTCCCAGATGGTGAACCCAGAGGTGAGTCCTCGCTGGCCACTGTCATATTGCGCCTGCAGGTCTTAGAGAGGGTCTTTTCCCAACCCTTGAGGTCTTTTTTTTTTTTTTTCTTATGGTACCAGGAATCGAACTCACGACCTTGCACTTGCCAGGCAGGTGCTGTGCCGCTGAGCTGAATCCCCAGCCCCGGGACCCTTGAGGTCTTAGAGATGGACAGCTGCCCTGGCCTGCCTGAGGTTCTGGTGGTAGGCAGGCCCAGCTCCGCCCCCAGGGGTCTGAGGGAGCCCATTCCTCTAGCACCTCTGACGCCCCTGCCCTTGTGCCCCACCATGCCACCTGGCACTGGCCCCTAGGCACCCCACAGTGCCGGGGTCTCATGTCAACGCCCACACCCTTGCTCAACCTCGATGCCAACATCACAGCTGCAAACTGAGATTCTGCACCCGTCCTCCAGCCCGTGGGTGTGGGCAGAGACCTCACCCCAGTCGGGCGCTCTAGCACCTGAAGATCCTACGGTGCCTTTGGCTGGGGCATAATTAGGGTGAGGTGTAGACGCTCCCTAAAGATTGTGGGGAGAAAGGCAGGCGTTGCTCCGTCAGGCCTAACCCGAGTGCGCAGTCTGAGTCGCCTAGAAAAGTGGGGCGGAGGCGGGACCCGCAGGAAGCCATCCTAGGAGAGGGGTGCTGACTCCCTCCACCCGGCGCTTCCAAACAATAGCACTTGCCAGGGTTGGGGGCGCCGCTAGGCCCGGGGGACGATCTGGCCCTGGTCCCAGAAAACCAAGGGCGGCTGCCCAGAGCCCGGCTCCGCTGTGCACCCCAGGCTCGCTCCCAGCGGGGGTCTCGGGGGCTGCGTGGGAAGGAAGTTTCCCGCGCACATCTTCCCCCCATTCACTCGCCGCGGCGCGCGGGCCGGGGCAGGGGCGAGGCAAGCCCCTCCCCACGCGGGCCCCCTCCCCGCCCCAGGCTCCCTCTCCGTGGGGAATCCCTCACCACTCTCGGACCCCGCCCTACACGGGGCCCCCTCCCCGCGCCGCCACCCCTCCCCACGACCGACCCCTCTCCACGCGGAACCCCGCCTGGCCCTACCAGACCGAGCCGTAGGCGCCCGAGCCCACGGGGCGCAGGCCCTGCAGCCGCTGCGGCACCTCCCACACCGTCTTGTTCAGCTCTTGCCGGTAGAAGCCGGCCCGCGGGCCCGACATGGCCGAGCCCCGCCTGGCCGCGCCGGGAGCGGGGAGGGGGGCGGCGCAGGGCGGGGCGAAGCGCGGGGCGGGGCCGAGGCAGGCGGATTTCCCGGCCGCGCGGGGGTTCCCGGAGGCCGACCGCGCGGCTCCGCCCCTCCGCCCTCGGGCCCGGAGTCTGTCCTCGAAGCCGGGCACCTCGGACGAGGGTGCGGCCTGGACAGCGGCCGCGAGGGGTGCGGGTCGCCTGGTCCAGCTGGGTCTCCCGGCGTCAGGACCAGGGACAGCGGCGCCGCCCGGGCTCCCGGGGCGTGGCGCCGCCCCAGGCGGTCCCTGCATGGGTTACTGTCACCTCTCCCGGGAAGCCCACCGGGACTTTCCCGGTCCTGAGATGTGCTGGGGTCCGGTCCTCCCGGCCAGGGGTAGGGGCCCATGCCATGGTCGGATGGGCACTTTGGCTTAGCCTTGCAGTGGCTCTCAGCTGCACCCTGGAGAGGAATGTGTGTAGCTGTGTTCCCCCTTTCAGAAAAGTGGGAAATTAGCGTCTAAATTGACCGATGTTCTTTAAAACAGTCTGAGTTTTCATGTGAGATCTGATTTATTTTAGTGTATTTTTTATCCTGGTACTGAGGACTGAACCCAGGGCCTTCCTATTGAGCTACGTCCCATCCCTATCCCGTTGCTGGTTTTTTGTGTTTGTCTTTTTGAGGCAGGGTCTCGTCTATGCAGTTGGACTTGAGTTCACTTTGTAGCCCAGGCTGGTCTTGAACTCGCAGGGATCCTCCTGCCTCAGTCCCCCAAGTGCTGTGATTACAGGCGTGTGACACCATGCCTGGCCCTGTTGCTATTGTTGTTCACTTATATTTGGTGTTTTGAGACAGAGTCTCACTATGTAGTTCAGGCTGGCCTTGAACTCACTTTGTAGCCCAGGCTGGCCTCAAACTTGAAGCGATCCGCCTGCCTCAGCCTCCCGAGTGCTGAGATTACAGGTATACACTACCACACTGTTATCTTTGAGACAGGATGTGATTAAATTGCCCAGTCTGTACTCAGATTTGCAATCCTCTTGCCTCAGCCTCCCAGAATGCTGAACAGGTGTGCACCGTCACACCCCACTGTATTTTGTGGGGATTGAACCCAGGAGCTCACACAGGCCACACAACAGGTCTTCCACTGAGCTATCCTCCTAGCCACCCTCTCTTTAAGTGTCTCACTAGGTTGCCCACGTTGGTCTGGAACTTGTGAATCCCATGGGTCAGCCTTGAGAATAGCTGATGTTGATGGTATTATGCTGGTGTCCAGCACAAATTTGATTTTTTAATTAAAAATTAGGGCTGGGGTGTAGTTTAGTAGTTCTTGGCTAGCACGCATGAGGCCTTGGGTTTGATTCCTAGCATGGCAAAGATAGTAAAATAAACATTAAAAATCAGTAACCAAATTAGAACAAGTCAGGAAGTCTTGGGTCTATATGCTCATCCACCAGAGGTGCGAACCTCAAGGCAAAAGGCATTCCAGGCCCTGTCCCTCTGGTCTCTTTTCTATGACCTTGACCAAGCCCCCCCCAAACCCCCCCAGTAGGCCTCAGTTCCCTCCAGGAGCCAGAGTTGGCCTCGGGGTCTAGGCAGAGCCAGAGCGTGGCCCCAGCCCTGCTGTCCTCCCCCTGCCTCCTCGAAGGCTTCTGCCTGAGTGCTTTTCCTGGGTGGCAGAGGGTTCACGTGGAGTTAATGGAAGTCACTGAAGGCCCAATGGGAACCTCAGCCGGGCCTCAGAGGAAGGAACTGCCTTTGTCTGAGGAGGGGGCAGGGCCATGGCAGGTAGGTTCCTAGGGGCTACCAGTTGGACCCTCCAGGCTGCACCCTGATCTCCCCAGTGGTGGGGAGCTGCCTGCCCACGCAGGATCCCCCTCCACACCTCAACTGCTCAAGTCCTGGTTGTCAGGGCTGACCACTGCGGCACCCCTGCAAGACGTATGGGTCCAGCCCAGATTAGCAACCTGGCCACGGCACACTTGCACCCTCTGAGGACAGAAAGGGTCTAATACTGTGAGGGTCAGGGAGTGGAGGTCAGGAGGTAGTGAGTTCGGGAGGTCCCCAACACTCACCCTAGCCCCATCAGGAAGGTGGCTCAGTGGCACAGCTAGGGAACAGGGCTAAGCTTGCAAAGTGCGTGGCCTGAGGTGGGGTGCAGCCGGCAAGGCAGAGGGCAGGTGGGAGCTGTGGTGCAAGAACCTCCTACCCCGGGCCCCATCTCCATATTCATGTGCTCACTTTGCCCCAGCCCCTCTCCATGTCCCTGGCCCCCCCTCAGCGTCTCCTGGCTGCACCTGTACTCGTGGTCAGCATGGACTTCCTGGAAGACCCATCTGGGGTATCAAACTGCTTTAGGGGGTGTTTTTATTTTTGAGACAGTGTCTCACTTTGTAGTTTAGGCCAGCTGATGTAGCCAGGCTGGACTCAAACTTGCAGTGGCCAACCTGCCTCAGCCTCCCAAGTGCTGGGATCACAGGTGTGCACTGCCACACCCAGCTTAGGTAAGGGCTGCTTTTAGAAAGGACATTAAGGTTACCCACAGCCCCTTGTTGTCACCTCCCCCTCCTCCTCCACTGGGAGGAAAATGGGAAGCGAGACATTGCAGGGACAGGTCACTCTTGATCTGCTGGCCTTCTGCCCTTCGTGCCTGGCCTGGTCTGTCCACACCCTGCTTGTCCTCCAGAGGGTGGGGAGGAGAGGGTCCCAGCACAGGTGGGGTCTCCCTGACTAACGTCCATGGAAGACAGAGGTGCTCTGTAGGGGTCCAGTCGGGAGACCATGCCCTCCGCTCCTGCTGACTTGGCAGCACCTTGCCCCGATTTTCAGGCCAGTCAGGCCCCGAGGAGGGTGTGCCCCAGCACGAGGCCATCACCACAGTGTTGCCCAGGTCCCAGGTCAGCTGCTGGCTTCATGCCCTTTTCTGGGGAGACCATGGTCGTGGTCCATGTGGCTTCCCTGCGACCACCCTGATGCACACGGTTGCAAGGTCCACAGTGGCTGCTCCATCCAGACTCCCAGCCACGAAGATGTGTCCACGGAGGGGACAAAGGGGAGGAGAATTTGAGGGCGAAGCAGCTCTTATCCAGCCACAGGGAGCTGTGTGAAGGCCTGGACCACCTGCTGCTCGGGTGGAGGTTCTTGGAGTAGGAGGGGCATCGAGGGCAGAGCCAGCATCCTGTGCTCTGCTGGGCTGTGATGCCCAGCATGGTCCCTGACACGTTTGGGGGGTGAGGCCAGGAGCTCCCTCAGGCCACAGAACGTGGGTCCTGTTTGCTCCTGAGTCGCTGGCAAGGCTGAGAGGAAACCGACCTCTGGTGACCTCTTTCGGAGCTGCCCTGGTGTCCGGCAGGCTCTGCACACAGTAGGGGCCCCCTAACCATACACTGTGACATGCTGCCTCTGGCTCCCGTTAGTAGCAGAACGTGAGAGTACAGGTCAAGACAGGGTCACACCCTACTGGCCCCACCCACAGTCCCAGCAGCTCATGCCAAGAGGAGGGGAGGTGGGCAGCCATCAAGGCCACCACAGGGCAGCAGAGATGGCCCAGCCCCCACACCCAGCCAGGCAGCGCGCCTGTCTCCCACACAGGGGCCACCCTACGCCAGCATGGTGCCCAAGCAGAGGTGCTGAGAGCCACAGAGCTAGGGATAGGGAAGGTGAGGACACGTGGGCAGCCTCAGGATGAACCCAGTCAGCCAAGAGTGAAAAAGACAGATGTGTAATGGATTTACAATTAACAAAATTTACAAAAAAGGATGAGGTGGTCCTGGTGGAGCTGGCCCAGGGGAGCCTCCAGACAGCCTGTCTGACAGGCCGAGACCAGGACTCCCAGTCTGCTGGGTCCTACTGGCCATCTGGGCCCCGACGTCTGACGTCCAGCTTGACCTTAGAGGTGGGGCCCGGCAGCCCTCGCGCCCCGCAGGGAGGCCAGGTGAGGTCAGAAGGCATCGTACCGCTTTTTCTCCTCCTTCTATCTGGCAGACAGGCAGATACTCAGTCCGGGAACTTGCCCTGGGGGCTGCAGGCACTCGACCCACCTTAGAAGCCAAGCCTAGGGCATCCGAAGAGGGTGCTGGTGCTCAGGCAGGGGAGGCCAAGGCCCCACGACTCGCAGTGGCCCAGTGTGGCCTGTAAGGCACGTTTGGGAATCCTCAGGAGACGAGCACAGCAATGCTGGTGCCACAGGAAAGCTGGTGCTGGAACCCGGGCTGTATTGCTCAGGAGAAAGATGCTACCGTCTACAGCAGGAGGTGGGCCCGAGGTGGGTCCGCTGCGCCCCACACTTGGGGCACGTCTGCTGGGAGAGGAGCAGCCTCAGCCACACCAGGGCGGTGCATCCTGGGGAGCCACCCACACCAGACACAGGCCACGCACCTGGGCCTGAAGGCAGCATGGACGGTCAGAGGTCAGAGGTCAGTGACCTTGTTCTCCAGAGCAGCTGCGATCTGCTGCAGGCGGAAGGCCAGCTGCATCTTCTGGGCAGCAGGGTCCTCCTCCAAGGCATTGATGATCTGAAGAGGACACTGGTGAGAACTCAGGCCCAGAAAGAGGCTGCCCGTGTACCCGCCACAGTCCCAGACCCACCTCGTCGTAGTACTTCTGTGTGTATTGGTAGAGCTGGTGCAGGGCCACCAGGGTGTTCAGGGAGTCCGTATGCGCCTGGGGGACAACAGCGTCACCAGCGTGGAACAGGAGCAGCAGTAGCGACACTGTGGCTGCACGATGGCACAGCCAGGGCAAACCGCTCGCCCCGCCAACTCAGCCTCACGCAGGAACTCACTTCCCTCGCCCGGCCACGCGCTCCCAGCCCCACCCTCCCAGGCACTGTTCCGTACCACCCAGCCCTGCTCTGCTCACCCTCGAGATCTCGGCCAGGTGTGTGTTCATGTCCTGGTCACTGACCTGCACCATCTGGCGGATCCCCTTATAGTAACTACAGGGAGAGGGACAGGGACAAAAGGGGCTGAGGGAAGCTCCGGGAGGGCCTGCGAGTCCCCCTGGAACCCCAAGCCACCCCCAAGCCTCCTCCTCCTGACTGCCAGGGTTGACGGTAGCCAGCTATCTGTGGCTGCGGGGGGGCACTCACTCCTCCACCATCTTCTTATAGGTAGAGATCTCCTTGGCATACAGCAGCTTGTTGCTGGGCGAGTCCTGTGGGGGACACGGCCCAGTCACGCAGAGCCCCGCTGAGGTGGGTGGTGTGGCCCATCTAGACCCCCACAGCTCTCGTCAAGAAAATGACTTCCTACTTCGTAGCAGAACTCCGTTTCTCTGCTTGCGTAAGGAGGGGGAATCCTGGGAGGCCAAGGGGGGCAGGAGCCTGGGGTCACCCCCCACCTCCCTCTGAGCTGTGCAAGTCCACACTCACAGCATGCAGCCCACCCCACACTCACGGTCTCAGCGCCCTGCGCTATCCTGTGAACTGTCCCCTCCTCTCCTGTCCTACCTCTCCGCCCCCGGGGCCCTGCCATAGCCCCGCCCCACTCACGCGGCTCAGCTTGTGCTCCGTGCGTGTGCAGGCGTCCATGAAGGTCTGTGCAATGACTGACAGCGAGGCATCCACCACCTCATGCACGTGCACGTCGAAGATGAAGTGGGGGTTCTTGAGGATGTTCACCCAGAAGCGGAGTGGCAGGCTGTGGACACGGCGGGTGAGGGGTGACGGGCTGGGAGGGCCAGGGCGGGCGGGCGGTGGGCACCGGGCCTCATGCCTCACCTGTTGGTTTTCCAGATGTGGATGGTGTCTTCATCCCGGATGTCATGCCGCTCAGCCTGCTCATCCAGAAAGTCAAAGAAGTACTTGACCGCAGGAGGCACTGCGTGTCCAGGTGCCAGCACGCTCTGGAAGAAGTTGTCCACGAACTGCTGCAGCGTGCCCTGTGGGGAAAGGATCCACATGACCCCTCTGCCATGGCTTCCAGGCCATTCACATGCCCTCCTCCGCTGCCTGCATGCCCACCTTGACCGACAGCAGCCTTGTCAGGTAGATCTCGGTGATGGCCTTGGTCCGCTCCTTCTCCTTCACGCTGCCCCGCTTGGACTTGCCCTCCTCCACCTCATCCGTTGGCCGCACCAAGTGCCACACTCGGTTCTCCTCCTCTAGCAGGGCGTGGCCTGTGGGAGGGGGACCTCAGGGGCCTGCCAGGGCAATACCCGTGGGCAGGGGAGGGCTGGAGGCCAGTGCCTGGGTCCCACGCTGGCCTAGATCCCCAAGTGGTGACAGCAGAGGGTGGACAGGGTCCCTGTGAGTTCAGAGGCTGGAAGGGATGGTGGGCAGGAGACAGGACTCACGCTCCCCAGGCAGGTCCTGCTGGCTATCCTCTGGCTGCTGGGAGACGCCCACCTTGGACAGGATGAGGGTGGCTCCATCCCGGACCTGGGGACACAGCCATGAGGCCAGGCCTGACCCTACTGAGTGGGGTCCTCATCCTGTCACTACCCCACACTCACATTGTAATGCATGAGGGTGTTGATGCGCTTCCACCGGCCATCCCGCTGGGAGGTCAGGTCCAAGTCAGAGAGGATCTGAGCCGTGGACCCAGGACGCCACTCTGTGGAGGACGCAACTGGCTCGTGAGACCTCAGGACACAGGCTGTCCACCCGGGCTCCCCCTTGATGCCCATCTCTGCCCCTCCTACGCATGGCCACGTCCACACAGCCCTAGCTCACGCACCAAGGACCACGCTGTCGGGTTTGGGCCAGCAGGAACAGGGCTGTGTGCGGTACACCTGGTCAATGATCTTCTCCTTGACCTGAGAGATGGTGTCGCAGTTGAGGACCTTGACGGGGATGGCATCGAGACCTTCGTCCTGCACGATCACACTCACCGTCTGCCAGGAACAAGGTTTGTTCAGGGCTGCTGGGAAGGACCCGCCTCCATTCCACCAGCCCCGGATACCCAGACTGGTACCCAGGATGGACCAGCTTTGTTCATCCCACGCTCAGCAGGGTGGGGTGCAGCTCTAGGGAACACATGCTCAAAGGTGCACACAGTCACCGCTGTGCATGCCCCGCAGCAGGCCAGGGCTCTGGGAAAACCTGGCTAGTGGTGACATTTAATAGTGCCCTCTCCGGGGACGAGTGCACCCACTAATCACAGCATATGCACTGGCTGCCTGGCATGGCGGTGCAGGGATCACGCTGTGATGCTGAGCACAGGTAGGTGCACACTGGCACTGCCACATCACCAGCCGCAACCCTCCAGCCTCAGCTGCCTAAGGGCTGGGATTACAGGAGTATGCCGCCATGGCTGGCGCTCGCCTCTCATCTTATGCTGCTGGTCTTGAAAGCTCTGGTCACCCCACCTGACATCAGGGGAGCCCCAGCCCTTGGCACAGCTGCCAGCCTGGGACTCACCAGGGGCACATACTCCACATCATCCCCTAGCAGCCCCGTGTCATTGAGGGTGTACTTGGCTTTCTTCTGCACGGCATCCACTGGCCCCTTTTCCACCTGGTGTTTGATGGCCTTGAAGAGCTTGTAGAGTGGTTCACCAGCGCTGTCCTAGAGCAGGAAGGTGGCAGGCAGTGTGAGCAGGAAGGGTAGGACTGTCCAGTGGGGCCAGGCGCACCTCACGGCACCAAACGGTAAGGCGTGTATGTGCAGGGACAGTGCCTCCTCTCTCCTCGCCCCAGGGGAGCCCACCTTGAGGTACTGGTACAGGCAGATGGACATCCAGTTGGACAGCATCCTCTCCACCACCGTCTCAGACCTAGGAGCACAGAAAGCCTAAGGCCCAGCAGCCCTTTCAAGCACATGTGAGTCCCGGGTCCTCGTCAGGACGCCTGCACAGGTGGCTGCATGACCAGCAGGGACCGTGGGCCAGAGAGGGGTGGGCTTGGCTCCATATTTCCCCATCCCGTGCCCCGGTACCTGCGCAGCATCAGCTTGGGGTTCTTGGCCACCACGTACTGCTCCATGAGCTCTAGGAAGAGCGTGCGCAAGATGTCCGTGTAGTACTCCAGCTTCCCGTGCAGCGCCACCGTCAGCAGCGACGCGAAATAGACTTTGGCACGGGCCGAGAACTCCCGCTGGTTCTCCAGGGTGTGGATAAACTGTGGAGGTGCCGGGTCACCACTCCAGCACCCCAGGCCCTTCAAGGGCCCGTGGACTCCGCCCGCCCCACCGCCCCACTCACGTTGATGAGGAAGGACTTGCTGTTGAGCAGGTTGGAGAACTGGTAGAGCGCCTGCTCCACTACAGGCCGCCGTGACTCGGGGATGTCCAGCTTGCCGGTGATCATGACGTCCTTATCGCCGTCCTTGGAGGGCAGGAAGAACACCCGGTCTGTGTAGGTCTTGTAGTCCAGCGTGGGGATGCCCGCCTCATGCACATCATTCGTCTGGTCCTCCATCTCGATCATCAGGTCTAGGGGTGCGAGGCCAGGGTGAGGCGCCCAGCCCCGAGTGGCACCCTGCGGACACGGCCCACGCTGAGGGCAGGCAGCGGCCCACGCTGAGGGCAGGCAGCAGCCCGCCCTGGACACACACCTGTGAACTCCTTCTTGCAGCGGTCACGCACACTCTCCTCCAAGCCCTCCAGCTGGGACTTGATCTTCTCGTACTCACGCTCAGCCTGCTGGCTCTTCCTCCTGTGGGGCAAGGAGAGGCTCTTGGGTCTGCCATGGGTTGGCCTAAGGGTGCCCAGGCCCGGGAGGCTCTCGGAGCAGGCCAAGGCAGGAAGGCGGGGGTGTCCCAGCTCCCAGGAGGGTGTGGCTCACCAATAGCAATAGACAGACACCGCGATGACAGCCACCATGGGCACGATGACCAGCGGCAGGATGAGGCTGAGCGGCACGTCACTGACACGCGTGTCGTACTCTACCCGGCCCAGCACCCACTCTCGTGAACCAAACTTTACCTGCAGAGGAGAAAGCTCAGTGTGGGCAGCACAGCAGGGCTGACCCGGCCCGAGCCCCTGACCCCACGCACGCACAATAAACTCAGGCAGGTTGTGTGTTGTGTCCCGCTTCTGCCGCCGCTTGGGCGGGGGCTGCACCTCGGGCGGCTCGCAGTACAGGTCAGTCTCTGTGAGTGTCTTCATGATGCAGCGCTCAGCACCCACGAAGGCCTCTGCCTCCTGCAGCGTCATGGCCTTGTTCAGGTTGGTGCCCTGGAGAGACAGGAGGCCGAGGTCAGACCATCATCCCCGGAGTCCACTACCCTAGCTGTGCCCACCCACACTTCCTCACCTGCGCATGGATGAGCTTGTTGACCTGCTTCTTCACACCACCTGTGAAGTTCTCGAAGGTGGGGTCTGCCACGTACTCGAAGGCGCTGGCCTCGGTCCTGAGCAGGACGCGGTGCCCATCCATCTGTATCAGCGCCGTGAGGTTGTAGGCCTCGGGCTCCTCGGGGACAGCCGGGGACAGGAACACAACCTTGCTGTCATTGTGGAACACGTACTCAGTGCCCGTGACCTGCAGGATAGACCAAGGCTGTCAGGCTGCACAGCACAGACCTCAGCCCTCCCAGCCTTTGTCTTCAGGGCTACAGTGCACCCAGCCCCTGGCCGTGCCGGACCAACCGTGGTGGTCTGCAGGGGTCCAGCCTCCCGCCGCCGCCGCCAGGACTGCAGGGGCTCAGCAATGACCACCATGGCGAACTTCTGGACGAGACTGAAGCCTTGGCCAGTGACACTGATGCTCCGGCCACCACTGGGGAGGGGTGGTGGTTTGAGTCAGGGTTACACTCGGCCAGACCAGGGCGGTGCCCAGTCAGCTCAGGGCAGACACCCTGCCCCACCAGCTCCCATCAATGCCCACAGGCGAGGAAGAAGCAGAGCGGGCACCGTGCTCATTATGTATGGTTGTGTCACAGGCAAGAGATGGGGCACTCAGGGTCTGGAGGATTCCTCCTGCAGTCCAGACAGACACCATGCTCTCAGCCAGATCAGCAGAGGGCGCCAGAGAGGCGCTGAGCACTCGGGGGACAAGGGGGCACACCTGACAAAGCTCCGCTGGGGCTCGAAGGTCCGCAGCACTGGGTTCTCGCGGTAGGTGAAGGAGATGCCAGAGCTGGGCACCGGGGAGCCTCCGTAGGAGATCTCAAGAGCCACCTCACCCAGAGCCGGCTGGGGGCCTGTGACACACTGCAGCTGCTCCCCAAACTCGGTCCTGCGGAGGGACGTGCTAGTCACTAACCTCAGCAGTCAGACTCAGGCTCATGGTGGGAGTGGCCCCACCCCAGGGCCAGACTGGGCAGGGTGGGTGACACCCACACTTCACAAGGGACATCGTTGAGGGTCACCCGCACGTCCTCCTTGGAGCCTGTGTCCAGGTGGGTGCCACTGATGGTCAGCGTGGTGCCACCTGCCTGTGGTCCCTGCTTTGGCTCCACAAGGAGAGGCTCAGGCTGCTGAAAGAGTGACAGGCGTGCTGGGGTCAGCGCAAAGCAGCCTCAGGCTGAGCCGTCACCTGGGCTGCATCTGAGTGAGAAGGTAGCAGGGCAGAGTGCCCGAGTATGCCCTCCCAGGCCCAGAGCAAGGCTAGACTCACATGCGCCCTCTGCCTGGAGTCCAGCCAGGCCCGGGACAGCCGCCTACCTGGTAGGTGAACTGCACGCTGGGTGGCGAGCGGCCAAGCTTCCCATTGACTTCTACCTTGATGCCGCCGCTGAGGGGTTCCTGCGCAGCCTCAATAACACACACGATGCTGGAGGGGACAGCACCCATGGGTCTGCTGTGTGGGCACGCCATGCCGTGCTCCGGCCCTCCGTCCCCCTGGGCCTCCCCACCCCACCCGGGCCCAGGCCAGGGCAGCCTCCTCACCGGGTGGACACAGAGTACTGTTCCGGTTCAAAGGTGCAGTTCTGGCCGGCCACAGTGATGCTCTTGACATCGCTCGCTCTGATGCCCAAATTGGACCCGAGGATGGTGATGCGGATGCCCCCACCTAGTGGGCCGGTCTCCGGCTGGATCTGCAATCAGCAGCTCCCAGTGACCCGGAGGCTCAGGCAGGGTGGGGACGTGGGGATGGGCAGGGGCCACGCGGCAGGGGGCTCACCCTGGTGATGACGGGCGCCGGGCACTCGGAGGTGGCGTTGCCACACAGTGTCTCGTACACACACCTGCTCTGGCCGGGGCACCACACACACCTGTAGTTGGGGTCGGCTGCCAGGCACAGGGAACAGTCGCTGCGGCCGAAGGAGCAGTTGTAGAGGGTCACTGCGGAGGAGACACAGCGGTCAGCGGTGCCCAGGGCTGCCCTAGCCAGGCCTCCACCCTGTCCCATCCCCACGTCCACCCCACCCTACTCCACCCCACCTTGGAGCCTGCTGTCAATATTCTTGCGGTAAGACTTGACGTACAGGTGTAGAGGCAATGTCTCATTGGCATCATGGGACAGCTGGGGACAAGACACAAGGACACACTGCATCTCCTCCCCCTACCCGAAGGGGTATGGAGTTAGTCACCGGGGTGACCATCATGTGCCCACATCCTCCACATGGTCCCTGCGCTGCGCCAGGGTCAGCAAGGGCCAGCGGGTGGCCAAAGAGGGAGAGCGTCAGAGACACCACACAGACACGGACGAGCAGCGTGTGCCACTGCAGCGGAGGGCGTGAGGTCCTCTGGTGCAGGGAGACCCACAGAGACACACCAGGGCTCTAGGCTCCACCACAGGGATCTCCCCAGAGGACCCTGGAGGTCACGACCACCCCCCACCCCTGATGCGGGGACCCAGGCCTGGACCACCTTCCCAGAGCTGTACCTTTGGGGTCCGAAAGAAGAAGGTGCCTGGCTCTTGCATGGTCACTGGCACTTCAAATGTGAGCAGGTCGCTGCCCACGTACAGGGAGGACACCTGTGGACAGCCCAGCCAGATGCTCAGACAAGTCAACCCAGCTGCCCTGGTGACCTCTAGAGCCTCACTGTGTCCAAACCTCCTCTGTGCTCCTGGAGCTGGTGCCTACCTGGTCCCTCAGAGGCACTCAAGTCCCAGCTGTGTCTGCAGTAGCCTCAGCACATCCCCATGTGGGTGTGTCAGGGCAGTAATAGGTCCCCAGGGCACCTCCAACACCTGCTCCACATCTGCACCTACTTCTAGCCCACCAGCAGACACTACATTTGTGTATATGCCCAGGCCTCAGGAAGGCCCCAAGGCCTCCCTCCCGCCCTGTCCTCCAATGCACCCTGACTCCGAGTGGGAGACGGCAGGGGTGCACCAGGTGCTCACATCAGGGTGACCCTAGCAAGCCGCCCCCCAGCTGTTCCCCAGCAACTGTCCCTGCACCCTACCTTCACTGTGTCCAAGTTCTTGCCCTTAAAGGTCACATCAGTCTCATGGTTCATGGGGATGACCAGTGGCGTGGGGCTCAGGAACTGGGGACAGTTGTCCTCCTGGGGGAGCAAGAGGGGTCACGTGCTGCCGGGCTGTAGCGGGACGGGGGGGGGGGGGCCGGGCACGGGCCTCACCATGTGGGCACGGATGATGCTGCCCTCAGGGTTGGGCGAAGCCTCCCGGCATTCGTGGTACAGCAGGTCCCACTGGCAGGTCCAGCGGTTGCTGGCACAAGAGATGCACCTGTGGAGAGGGTGGGGGTATGAGGGGTGCGAGGGGCATGAGGGGTACAAGGGGCACCTGGGGCAGGGTCGGGGGCCTCAGAGACTCACGGCAGGTTCTCCACCAGGCTCATGGCCTTCTGGCAGTCATAGAATGGGTACTGGTGGGAGGTGAGGAAGATATTGCCGCGTTCAAAGAGGAGCTGGATGCTCACCGCCACATGGTCTGCGGATGCAGTGGGGTGGTATCAGAGAGGCGGGAAAGGAGGCCTGGGCAGGATGGGCAGGGAGAGGCGGGGCCTGGAGGCCAACTCTGCGCCAGCCGCAGAGGCGGAGCAGAACGGGGCTCAGCAGGGCAGGGGCAGGACACCCGGCTCGGATGTCAGCTCCCAGGGCCAGGCTCGCCTTTCTCCCAGGGGCCTGGCTGCTTTCGTGCCTCCCTCTGCACCACAGGGAGAGCAGTGGCTCCTCAGAGTCTGGGCAGGAGGCCCTGTCGGGTCCCTGCCCACGTCACTCAGGGGACAAGGGCTTGGCACCTGCCCTGACCCACATTCGGGCTGCCCTCGGGGACAGTCCAGCTATCTCAGGCAGGGGAAGGGACGGGAGAGGAGGGGTCCAGCCCCCAGACATTGCACATAACAGATAACCAGCAGGAGCCAGCCTGAAGCTCTCAGGGAGAGACACCCACACCACCCCAGGATGCCCCCCACCATGTGTTTTGGGCTGGGCCCCCAGAGCCATGTGAACCCTAGAACCAGCCCAGGACCAGCCCTTGAAGGTGTGGGGCCCAAGAGGCTGGCACCCACAGGAGTAGGCAGAAAGGGGCCCTGCCTGCCCTGGGCCTGGGGCCTCACCCTGGCCTGGAGGTGTGCTGGGGATGCTGCTTGGGGAGATGCAGATGACGGCGTCCCCATCCACGCGGGCGACATGTGACGGCGACTCCCCGAAGAGGCACAGCAGCTTGTCCTCACTGGTCAGGGCTGGGAGGGGGCTGACAGTCAGCCGCACCTGGGGCACAGGGCAGTGGCTGGCACCAGGACCCCCAGACCCCTACACCTTCTGCCCAGCCTCGCAGAGGCAACACCAGCTCTACTCCAGAGGGCTGTGCTGCTCCTACCCATTCTACGATGGCCGGGGGGGCAGGGTGGGAGGGCGACAGACCAGGGTTTCCCAGCAGGAGTGCTTGGGAGTCCCTCTTGGCCCTGCCTCTGGCCTGCACCCCATTCTAGCCCAACCCGGTCACGCACATCTCCCTGGGTCCGCCGGCTCATGTTCTGAGGCTGGGTGTCTGTGATCTCCACACAGGACTTGTTCCGGCTCCACAGCCAATGGCTGGCCTCCTCAGCCCTCGGGCACTCACTCCTCCTGGTGCACCTGTGAGGACGGGGGTGGCCTCAGCCCTGGCATCCCTCGGCCCCCAGGTGAGATCTTGGCCACCCCGGGACAAACAGGGTCGTCTCCTCCAGGGACAAGGCCAAGGAGCTCACCGTCCCTCGACGACACACCAGCCACAGTAGGGATCCTGGGAGTCCCGGCACTGCGCGCAGGTTGGGTAGCTGAGACACTCCTGCACCGGGAGCCGGAACACCTGGGGCAGTGGGGCCGTGAGCCAGCGCTCTGGAGACAGGGCCCGCCCAGGCTTCTGCACCCCCCCTTCTGTGGGGCATCTGCACCAAACCCTGCAGGTTCAGGCCCTTCCACCAGAACAAGGCAGGGCAGGACCTGAGGGGAGGATGCAGCAGGCTCGGGACAGAAATGGGAACAGCCGAGGAGACGTGGCTGGGGGTGCTGGCCGGCTGCCCCTCATCCACAACCCCAGGCTCGTCACCAGGGCCCCCGGCCAGGTCCAGGCTGACCTTGTCCTGGGTCATGGCGTAGAGACTAGACAGGTTTCCAGACAGCACCAGATCCTGTTTGATTCTCCTGTTGAGCTCCACAAGGATGGAGCCGTACTCTGTGGAGGTGCCGTCTGGGGTGAGGTACACCTGTGGTACGAGGGAAGGTATGTGGGGTGGGGCCTGGCACACAGGCAGTTTCGGGAGCCTCCCTGCCCAGCACGGGACCTCACCTTAAGGATCCGGCCATCAGAGGTACCCAGGAAAGCCACCGTGTGACCGTTCTCAGCAGTGACTGTCACGGCTGTCAGATTCAGGCCTCCACGCCGCAGCACAGCAGTGGCTTTAAGGCCATCACGGCTGCCTAGTGGGTAGGGTAGGTGCTCCGAGCCACAGGGGAAATTCTCACTGGCACCCTGCAGACCAGGACGTCAGCAATGGGCATGGACCTCCTTACCCCTCAAGTCCCCAAGACGAAGGCCCACACAGTCGGCACCCCATCCACTTGCTCCCTGTCACGTGTGCCAATACCCAGCACAGCCCTGGTACTACACTTGCACATGCACCCCTCGGGCCAACAGCATGACAGTCTGCATGCACCCATGCCCAGGCGCAGGGCAGACATACCGCCAAGTGGCCACCACACTGGATGTCGCCATGGAAGGGCTTGTAGAAGATGTCCCGGCCTGAGTCCCGGGAGCCCGTGTAGCAGGCACTACGGGTGGACTCCATCTTGTCGTGGACCTCATTTAACGGGAACAGGCAGAGACCAGCCCCAGGTCCCCTTCCACTCCGACTGTCCCTGCTGAACACAGCGTAGAGCACCCTGCTGGCACCTGGTGAGGCCACAGAGGCTGCCAGGCAGGCACCGAAGGGAGAGCCCTCAGGGTCACTGTGGTCGCCAGGCTCCAGGCACTGCAGGTCCATCTCCACATAGGAATAGTAGGAAGGGTCATCCTTGCACATGCGTGCCAGCAGGGTGCGGTTCTGGGCTGGGTGCTTGTCCTGCTGGTTGAAGACGAAGAAGACGTAGCGGCCGTCCTCGAATGCCGCCACGAACTGCTGTGTGTTGGTGGACAGGTAGCCAGCCTTGAAGGTGGTATGGTCAGAGTAGGCCTCGAAGGCCTCCCTGCCTTCAGACCGGTCCAGCAGGCGGGTGCTCACGATGATGCCGTTGTCGTGCGGCCCGTTGCCCTTGCCCACGAACAGTACTCTCTCCCCATCTGGACGCGCGGAGCTGACCAGCCCCACAGTGGCCACACTCTCATCGTTGCTGGCCACAAAGGACTTCTCACCACTGCCATCCTCATAGAAGAGCAGCACAGAGATGTTGCTCAGGGCCCGAAGGGCACAGATGCCCTTGAAGAGGCTGCCGCACTCCACCAGGCGCTTCCCGGGCAGGTCGAGCAGCAGCAGCTGGTTGGCGTTGTCAGTGTTCACCGCCTCGTGGCACTGGCTGGGCTCGATGGGCGGCGTGCACTTCTTGTTGTCCAGCGCAGGCCCCGTGGTGGCCTGCTGCTGGAGGCGCAGGTCGGCACTCAGCTGGTACAGGGCATTCACAGCCCCCACGTACACCACACCCGAGGCCTCATCCACCACCAGGTGATTCAGCTCCGTCTCGCTGCTGAACACGTCCTGCCTGCGGGGCCGAAGGCTTGCTCCCAGCCCCACCAGGCCCAGGAAGGCCAGGGCCCAGAGCCGCAGCACCATGGCCCTTTACACCCTGCGGGGAGAGAGAGGATCAGGGGAGTCCAGCCCGGGTCACCCACTATGGTCCCAGGGCCCTCCTACCCAAGCCAGAGCAGGTCCCAACAAGCAGGAAAACCCAGGGCCCAGCCCCTTTCTTTCTTTTACACCCACTTGCCTTGCTGGAGATCTCAAAGGAAGCCCATTTTCTAGCCCTTCTCAACAAGCTGTAATCTAACCTAGGGCTGGGACCAAGGCCTGGCTACTGCCCATGTCAGGGTCTCCCTGGATCCAGCAGCGGCAGGCTGGCCTATAGGTGATGAAGAATATCTCCCAGAAGCCTTGAAAGTATTCAAACCTGCTCTTAGACCCAGAGAAACTACAGCTCAGGGGCACACCCAGCGCCACACAGGCCAGGCTGGCAGAGAGACCACAGCTGGTGACCCTGGAGCACACACCTGTTGGTACGGCCTGAGGTGGACCCACCTTCCTCCAGGTTCCCCTACCCTGGGTAATGCAGCAGAGTAGGCAGAATGCCCCTCCACCCTGGCCCATCCTTCCCTCCACCCCAGCACAGCTTCAGGCGTGGGGCAGGACAGGCAGGGCCCTGGGGGCTTCACAGAGAGATAACCAATTCCTACCTCACCAGGTCTCAGAAGGAGACCCCAAGACTGGAGCAGGGAGGGTGGAGACAGGGCTATAGGACAGGGCCCATCTGTGCCCCTGGAGGTGAGCCCATGGGCTCGTGTGCATGTATGTGTGCAAGACCCAGGGCCTCACTTGCATGGATGAGGGTGTGGTGGGTGGGAAGGAAGTTAGTGCTGCTGAACCTGATTTGAGGTTCCCCCTGGAGTAGCAGGTGAATCCTCATGAGCAACCCCCTCAACTCAGGGGTTCTGGCACCTTGGGCAAATGGCAGGGTCGGTCCACCTCTGGAGTCCCCAGGCCTTGGCAGCCCCAGCCTCTCCCGCTGGGGACTACCCTCTCCAGATGCTCGGGGCACCCTGCTCCTAGACCCACTGTGATCGTCCGAGTATGCCTGTGCCTCTGTGGCTGGGGTCCCCACATCCAGTCCGCTCTGACCACAGTGGCCGAGTGGGGCCAGGCCCCGACAGTGGTTCCCCACCCTGAGCCTCCAGAGGGCTCCTATTTCCTGCAGGGCCACCTGAGACCACTCTTCCCACACTCTCCTTCTCTAGGAAAACAGTCCTTATTTTGTTATCCATTAAAAGGTTTTAGAAAAAAAAGAAACCATCATAGCTAGATGTGGTAGAACACACCTAGAGTTCCAGTACTCTGAGGGGCTGAGGTAGGAAAATCATATAAGTTCAAGCTCGGCCTGGCAATTCAGTAACTTAGTGAGACTCGGTCTCAACATAAAAAGGAAAAAAAAGGCTGAGGATGCAGTTCAGTGTTAAAGCCCTCTGTTCAATCCTCACTACTGAGGAAATAAAAAATAATAAGAAGAAAAGCCATCAGACTGAAACGTCAGAAACAACTTCCATGTCACATACCCCAGTGACAGTGCTGTGGTGTGCACCTCCTGGCAGCTGACTGGTGACCTGGTTGTCGGCTGCCCCTGTGTGGGCTGTGGTGCAGGCCAGGCCCTGAATGGGGTGGTTGCCAGACTTTCTGCTTTTTTTTTTTTTCTCTTTTTGAGACAGGGTCTCACTATGCAGTTCAGACTGGCCTTGAGCTCACTTTGTAGCCCAGGCTGGCCTGGAACTCTTAACGACCCTCCTGCCTCAGCCTCCCGAGAGCTGGGATTACAGGTGTGCGCCATCACACCCGGCATATAATGGTGACTCCTTCACTGGACTGCACTGAGTTTAAAGCAGAAAGTCTGAGCTGGGTGTGGTGTCACACACTGTGAGTTCGAGACCAGCCTGGGCTACAAAGTGAGCTCATGGCCAGTTTGAACTGCATAGTGAGACCCTGTCTCAAAAACAAAACAAAACAAAACAAAACAAAAAAAAAGAGTCACCATTATAGGACCATTTCACAGGTAAAGAAACCAAGGCGCACACAAAAACTTTCTGAGGCTGGCTAAATGGTGTGGGTGCGGCTAGGATGCCAATCTGCCTGTGACCACCACATTCCCTGTCACGCTCTGCTCTACTCACCTCCTCCAGGAAACAGAAAGGAGCCTGCTTTGTTCCTGGCTAAGGCTGGTACTCCCTGGGCATGGGCTCTGGGAGAAGCTGAGCTGCCTTCTCACACACTTGCAACTCCTACCGCAGCCTCCCACAAGCCTAGGCTCAGGCCCCACGGTGCCTCTCCAGGTCTACCCTGCACCTCTGCGCTGACCGTCGTCAGCCTCCTCAGCCCTCCTGGCAAATGTAACTGAGGAGCAAGCAGGCAGTGCACAAAGCCCTGCCCACCCCCGCCAGCACAGTAGAGCACCAGGCTTGGCTGGCCTCTGCCAGGTGCTCCTGCTTCCGTAGTCAGGTAGACAGGGCCTGGGGCCTGTCCAGCCCAGCGTCTCCACTCACAGGCCAGCCGGACGGCATCCAGAGCTGGTGCGTGACAGGACCTGGAGTCTCTGATGGCTTGGAGGTGGTGGCAGGGAGGATGCACCACGCCAGAAGGGGCAGGTGACCCCAGCCCTAACCCAAGACACGGCAACCAAGCTAGGAAAAGACAGTGGCTTCTACCAGAGACAGGAAGACTCCACCAGTCCTGGGGCCTCGGGTCACCCTCTCTGGCTCTGTGGCCTGTGCCCGGAGAGGTGGGGCAGAGAGAGCCACTTCCCCGTCGCTTCGAGACTCTGATCAGAGCTAGTGTCTCTCCTGGCAGCACGTCCTGCCCCAGCTGTCCCCAGACTCCTCCAGCCCATGCCCCAGGCGGGCCCTCCCCGCTGCTCACCCAAGTGCCCGGCTCCTGCTTAGCTCCCACTCTGCCTCCTCTGCCTGCAGCTCTGCGCTCCAGAGCGGAAGAATGAATGGAATGTTCTGGCCAGCGGGGGCGGGGCCAATGGGGGTGGCGCGGGCTCTGGGGCACAGCTCCTCCACACTCCCTGAGCCTCCTCCACATCCACCCTCCTGTGGGGCTCCCAACACCATGAGGCTGGGACTTGAACCCAGAGTTAACTGGGGACGCCTTTGGCACCCCCTGCAGAAAAGCTCTTGCCCTGGGCCAGGGCCCCTAGCCACCTCCTTCCCTGGCCACCAGCTGATACCCAGGACATCTGACCTACAGGGCCAAGGGAGGGTGACAAAGGTGATTTCCTCCCTTCTGACTAATGTGCACTTGACAGAGAACCCCAGGGCCAGCACACCAGAAGTGTTCAACAAACACCACCTATGTAGGAGGAGGAAGTCAGGAAAACAACTGGACCCTCACACTGACAGTCACAGGTGGGTTCTGCCCAGCATCCCCAAGGTGGGCAAAGCAAAGCCCAAACCCCAGGCCTGCAGGGGCGGCAGCAGGGACAGCGTCACCTCCACGGATGGCAGCCCTCTTCTGCTTCACAGACAAACAAGGCCATAGGTGACCTCCAGGCCGGGCCAGGGAGCAAAGGGCACCCATCTGATGGTTAAGAGCCAGGCAGCCAGGCTGGAGGGCGGTGTGAGAGGCGCCAGGCACGGCCAGCTAATCTTCCTGCCTAGTGTTCCTGGAATGAAGGCGGCAACAGGCTTCCTGTTTTGAACTCAGGCAGGGACCCTCTCAGATGATGGGCTGGTGGGGATTTCCTTGGGACCCAGCTGCCCTCTTCCTGACCAGATCCTGGCGAGAGCCTGGAGGTTCATTTCCAAGAAGCCACACAAACCCAGCCTTCTGCCGGCACAGATAGCACGCGAGGTGCTCTGCCCTCCTGCCTCCCACCCAGTGCTGCAGAACCCAGCGCCCAGCGCCCAGCCCATCTGCGCAAGACCTGCCTCAGAGATGGGGGACAGGAGTTCGGCACCCTGCCCCATCTGTCCTTCCATCCATCCAGGCCGTGGGACCCAGACAAGCCTCATGGACACCACAGCAGCAGCTGGCAGCACCCCTACACCACTCACCAAGGCTTCCGTGTCCAGTTCAGTCTCTGCTCCAGGCCTGCATCGAAGTTCTCTAGAAGGCAACGGGACCAGGTCACACCTGAGGGCTGTGGACCTCCATCTGGTCCCTGGCTCCCATGGGACCCCACCTGCCTCTGCCTCCCCATCCCAGACACCTCCAGACCTCCAGCTTGGCCCCAAAACAGGCACATTCACTTGGCCTTTCTAGAAAAGCACCCTGGCACTCCCCTCTCTCCTTTGCTCGGGGACAGCTTCGTTTTGTTACATCTAAATCTACTGTTTTGGTCTGTTTTCTTAAGGTAGGTCCATGTTATCACTCTGCAACAACTGCCTTCTGAAACACATCCATACCCATGACCCCCCCAATTCTACTTACTAGCTGTGAGACCTTGGGCAAGTTACTTAACTTCTCTGTGCCTCATTTCCCCATCTGTGAAATGGAAACAGGAATGGTGAGCTACTCCCAGGGGCTTGCAAAGACTAAATGAATTCCTTCATTAAAAGCCCGAGAGTGATACACTGTAGCACTCAGCAACCTTGTAACCTCTCAGTCTGCTTGTATCCTTACTTCGGGAACCTTCCATTTCTGTCCACAAGGCCTCACAGACCAGAGGTGCTTCTCAGTGTGAAGTATAGCAGCTGCAGGGACAAACCGGCAATCCCCAGTGTCACCAGAAGAGCCCCGGAAAACTGCGCGTTGACCCACAGAGCTGTGGGGGAGGCTGTGGCATGGGGAGCCCTGCCAGGCCCTGTGCACTCTCTCCCCACCCCTCAGAGCAGGACCCAAGCCGCACCCACAGTAAGTCCAAGGAGACCAGCACGGGCGAGCTGGGCAGAGGGTGGGCATCACACAGCTTTTGCAGCCTCTTCAGTGCCTCGGGGAATGGAGAAGAGTTAACCCAGCCAAGGGGCTGCAGGCACAGGGTGTCCTTGGGCCCCAACACTCAACACAGCCTCTGTGAAAGAAGCTTGCAGACTGCTCCTCTCAAACACAGCGGCCAAACCGCAGGGCAGCATCAGGACTTGTGGAGAAGCAGCCCCGTGAGAACATAGGGACCCACCTGGCTTCCGGGCTGTCACCAGCGGAGGAGGTGGCTCAGCACCTGGTGCACACAGACCCCAGCCCTTCACAGCTGTGAGCAAACAGCCTCACCTGAGCCCACGCCCTGCCAAGAGTAGTCCACTGACCAGGCAGGGCCCACCAGCCACTCTCACCTGAGGCAGATGTGGCTGGCCATCTGCCAACCCCGTCCCCGTCCCTCATCCCTTCCCTTCCCTGGTGCTTGTGGGGGAAAGGCCAGGGCTTGCTCCTCCCTGACAACAAAACTAGGACCTCCCCTGCCCTTCACAGTTGGCCTTGCCCTCCCACCCCTAGTGCCAGGCTCCACTTCCTGCCCTCAGAGGGTCCCTCCCTACCCCAGATGAGGCTGGCAGGAGGGGGCTGCGGCCCCAGGGCAGCAGGGCTCATCCAGGGCCGGCCTGTGCAGCCACGCTGTCAGGTTCAGACCTCAGCCCTGCCGCTTTCTAGCTGGACCACACCTATCTACAACGGCCTTGCCTATTTACAAAGCTGCTCTGGATCCCAGTTTCTCCGTATGTAGCTTGGGGATAGTCAGGGCACCCAGTCAAGGGGGCTTAAGAACACCATTCCTCAGGGTCCCAGGCGCCCTCCCTGACCAGTCCTATGGAACTACCACTCATCCTCTGTGATCACAGTCAGGAGCCCTCTGTGGGCAAGGTCTGCACAGGGCATGCCCGGAGGAGTTGACAACACACGGGCCCCACTCCAACTGGACGGCGAGTGCCGCTCCCCAGCCTGAACCCCCTAGACGTGTGGGAGCCAGAAGAGCGCCCATCGCCCAGAGAGAGGTGGACAAGCAGCGGCTGAGGAGGGGGGTCCCCACTCCAGATGGACCCCTTGGGCCAAGGGTGGGTCCAAGGGCACCTCCTGCAGGCTCCAGGGGAGAGCTGGGGGGGTCTCCCTGCATCTTCAATCAAGTACAGATGGGGTGACTTCTTAATGCAAATCAAACTCGGCAGAGCAGTCAGGGTTACTCTGCCCAGGCCAGCAGGCTGTGGACAGGAGGGGAACCAGGGAGAGCCCGGGTGGGGGTCCAGGCACAGCAGACAGAGAAACAAGGTGACTCCTGCTGTGGTCAGGCCCAGCCAGCACAGGTACTGCCCTCCCCCTAAGTGGTAGTGGGAGTAGCACCGTGGGGCCTGTCCAGGGTCCATGACTAGAGGGCACGGGGCCTGCCTGGGGACTCAAGCGGGGGCTCTGCAGGGCAGGATGGGTGCCACCACTCTTGGGCAGGTTGCAGCAGCAGAGGTTCAAGTGGCCACAGCACACCCCTCCCCCCTGCAGCTGTCAGCCAGGAGGCGGGGCCTCGGCCGAGAGGAACATGCAAATCTGCAATTAGCCGGAGCGTTAAACAAATCAGGAGAAACAAAACAGCTAGGGCTCAGGCAAATCTGAGCCTCCGCTGTTTTCAAAACAAGCATGAGGGAGGGGCTGTGGCTCTGCAAGAGCCTAGTCACCATACCCACTTGGCAGGGGACAGTGGCCCTGGACAGACGGCTGAGACCATCCTGAAGGAGGCCGGAGAGCAGCACTCCTGAGGGCCCAGCCTCATCCCCGCCCAGGCAGACGCGGTGGCAGACAGCCCTCCCCCGCAACCCTGGAGCCGCCCCCATCTGACCACCCCAAAGCACCACGGGTGCACACGGGGAGGGAACACGTGGACCCCGGCTCCTGGCGCCAGCTCACCAGACAACAGGCAGGTGGGAGCCTGACCCTGGGTAACAACGACAACAGCGGCCAGTCAGGTGCCCAAGGGAGGCTTCCTTGGGGACTCTCACCTGGTGCCAGGCACAGCGAGCACAGGACCCCGCCATTACCCAGAGCGGAGGGCAGCTCCACCCCACTAAGGTCATCCCAGCCGCCAGCCAACCAGGCACGACCCCGCCCCCACCTCTGAAAGACCTGGGATTCCAGGTCCCTGCTGGGGCACCACCCACCAGACTCCACAGGCGAGGACCGAGCTCTTCCGGCACAACCCGACCAGGGAGCACAGGTGTGGCTCAGGGACACACACAGCCCAGCCTGGGCTTGCGTCAGTGCAGAGCTCCCACAGGACTGGGGCGAGGTCCCACCAGGTAGAGAGAGTGCAGCTACCCCTTCCTCAGCAGACCTGGCTCCGCAGGGGACCCTGCGTCAACCTCCCCCAAAGTCTAGGCTGTGGGTCTAGCATGAGTCATCCCTGCTTCCTGATGTCCCCCAGCCCCAGCTTGTCAACCTTCTGATGTGCCCCCAGACTCCCAGAACACCTCCCTCTGAGACCTGAGGCCCCCAGGATCTAGGATCCCTTCATCTAGCCTCGGTCCACAGGTGCCCACAGCTCACCTGGCAGAACCCAAGGGCGCCTGCCCTGTCCCTCACCTCTGGGCCAGTGGCAGCCTCTGTATATGTGGGTGCCCCCACTGACTGTGTGGCCCTTGTCCGCAGGCCAGACCCCAACCTGCACACCCAGACCACAGATCCTCCAGGCGTGGGGACAGAAGGTGGGGCTCTTCAGCTGGGACTCCCTCTCAGAGCACGCCAGGCCTGCAGAACCACCTCTCTCCCTGCTACCACCCCTTCCAAGATGCCAGGCACCACACTGTCCTGCCTGGACATGGCTGCACGCCCCCAGCTGCCCCCTGTGGTCCTAACCCACACAGCAAACCTCCAGAATCAAAGCTCTGCAGTTTATCACCCTTTACCACACTCCTGGAGGACCCCCAAACTTGGCCAGATGAGGAAAGGCACAAATCAGTCCTACTGCCACCGCCAGGGGACAATGGGTTAAACAAAAAGGACAAAGAGTTCAGACAGCTGCTGGCCACAGAGGACTCCCAACTGGGGTCTGGAGGCCCCTTGCCGCCCTACCCCTGAGCTGGCCCTGAAGCCTGCCCCTCCCTGCTAATCCCCTTTCCCAGGCCTCCCCAGAGCTGGCTGGTCCGAGCCCACGTACTGACTGAATGCTACCACAGGGGCAGCTGAATCCTACCGGAGGCTGCAGCTGGCCCAGACCCAACCCACCCGGAGCCCCCTCTAGGACTTGGTGAGCAGGAGGGGATTGGGTGAGGTGGGCATGGGGGTGGACGCGCCTCGGCCCCAGCCAGTGAGGAGCCAGCAAGGCCTGTAATCTCCTCGTCAGCCTGTCAGCGCCACAGCGGTCACCCGGGGCCCACCTCCCCCATACCAGTGGAACCTACAATTAACTCAGGGCACCGTGCCAAGCCTGGGTGCCAGCCCCCACACACGTGACCACACATGTGCAGGCACACATGTCTGCAACTAGGACAGGGAGCGCTGCCAGCAGGGGGCTTGTCCCAGAATCTGTCCTCAGAACACAAAGCCCGAGGAATATCCTCAGACCAGGCACTGCACAGGTGGGTCAGTGCTAGGTCAGCCTAGGCTGCCCGGAGTGCCGCAGAGGCGGGCAGGGCCACTGGCCTCAAGGGCAAGGGGCAGGCAGAGGTGGGTAGGCTGGGCTGGTGGGGGAGCGCAGTGCCCCGGCATCTCCTGTCCAGGCTGAGCCAGGAGCCAGCAGGCACAGAGTGCTCCTCTGGGTGCTAGGCAGGTCTGAGGGCAGAGAGCCTGAGCTTTCCCAGCGAGGAAACACTCAGCTCGGAGCGGGGGCCGGGAGCAGGCAGGTACCTGGCCGCTCCACGGGACACCCACGAGACGCCCGGCCTGCTTCTCCGCTCAGCTCCTGCTCCGTTCACCAAGGGGCTTGGACAAGAAGGACCTGGCTGGGGCCACGGGCATCCGAGCCCTGGGGGAGGAGGGGCTGCACCAGGGAGCATGGCGTGGCAGGGAGCCGCCTGGGTCTCCTTGCCTTTCCTCTCCCTCGTCCTGACACCCTTTTCTGTCTCCTGAGGTTCCCTCAGCACAGCCCCCTGGGTCAAGGCCAGGAGGGAGTAGGTGGCCAGGCTGGAGCCGCGCCCTCCCCCTAGCCCCCAAACTTGCCCAGCTCAGCTCAAAATAGCTTCTCCACTAGCTGGGCCGGAAAGGATGGCCCCGGGGTCAGGTGGGTGAGCCTGGGGCAGACAGTGGCCCAGGCAGGGTTCCTCTTCCCTTCTGTCCCAGGCTGCTGCCATGTTCTAGGCAGAGGGCACAGAGCTGGGCTCAGCATGTCCCTCACCCTCTCCTCCGTGGCAGCCCCCCAACTACGAAAACGTGGAGAGCTTGGATGATAGGGCCCCTGCCACCCACTGGTCCTTGAACCTCTCCTAGCCCCATGCAAGGGTCTAGGTACCATGCCCCACTATCTTGCCACAACATGACAACCCCACCCCCAGCAGAGCCACAATCCTGCTGGTCTGGCCTCAGATTGCAGCACTGGCCTGGGCTCAAGGGTCTCAGGTAGGCATGTGCCAATCACAGAACTTCTGCTACCCCCACGGCCTGCAGCATATCCTGCTGTGGCCTCCAGGGCCCCTAGAAACTGCCTGTGCCCTCAGCAGGCAGTGTGGGGTCAGGGGGTCAGACAGCTCCCACACATGCACCAGTTCCACCCACGTGGATGCTGGCCCAGGGCTGAAGACTAGAGAGGGCCGCCTGGGAAGAGACCGAGCCCTGCCCAGGGCCAGGCAGCCAGCGCCATTCCGGCTGAGGGAGAAGCCCCTGGGGGCTGTGTTGACACAGGTGGCCTCCTGAAAGGCAGACATCAGAGTTTTCCTCTTCCTCTTGCTGAGGGCAACCTCCGCCCAGGTGATGTCCCTGCACCCAGACAGGAAGTGTCCAAGGCTAGGCTGCAGGGCTGCTGGACTGAGGGCAGGGTGGGGCAGAGCTGAGCCTGTACCTCAGGGCCTCCCCTCTTGGGCTCCAGGCCCTGTGCCAGGACGCAGCTGGAACCAGAATGGGGAAATGCTGTTTTCAGAAACCCAGAGAGATCTCAGAGGGCTGAGGAAAAGAGGATGTGGGCACCAAGGCTGGCTCTGCACCCTCCATGCCCTCATTCCAGTCCAGGTTGAGCACCCAGCCCATGGGACTCCCAGGCAGCTCAAACAGTCCCCAAGGCACCTTAGGGAAGGCCAACACCCTCCTAAGAAGAGGTAGAGAAGGGCCAGGCTCAGGGCTGTGTGTGAAGGAATGCACCCAGAAGTGTGCCTACAGTAACGAAGGGCAGGAAATGACCCCTCCCCAGTTCCAGTTTGGGCCCTGAACAGGGACACTGTCACTGGGGGGCGGACTAACCTGAAGCAGCCTGCTCCACCGTTCCTGGCTTTCTGGACTCTCTGGGGCCAGAGTCCATGAGTGTCACATACAGCAAAATAACCAAGATCCCAGGAGGGAGGGCACAGGGACCCAGCCGGCCCTGCAAATGCTGGGCTGGGAGGACAGGGAGAGATCCGGAGAGCTGAGGGGAGCCCAGGGCTGGGGGGAGCCCAGGGCAAACAGGTAGGGAAGGAGGGGAGGACAGAGTCCCCACACCCCAGGGGTGGGAAGTGGCGGTCTGTGCCAGGGGAAGTAGAATCAAGGAGGGGAAGAGAGCAGAGGAACCAACCACACTTGGTCTGGAAAGATTTCTCAAAGGCCTGCTGCCCCCAGCCCCACCCTCCAGAACTCCAGTGCCCCCACTCAATTAAGGGCACAGACTTACTCTTCCCATCCTATAATTAGTCAGACCCAGCCCTGTCCCACCCTCAGCCCCACCCTTAACACAAATAGCCATTACCACCCCCCACTCCCGGGAGTGGGCCCTCACCCGATTCTAATCACCTACTCCTACAAACCCAGATCCATTTCCCCAAAGGGAAATCCCCGCAGGGGTGACAAAGGGCTGCTCAGCCCCCTCCACAGGCCACCCACAGCCCTCCCAGGCCTGGCTGGGGTTTGAGTTCTGATCAGCCAACCTTCTTCTCCACAGCTCTCAGCAAGACAGACCTAGGGCCCAAGAAGGCCAGAAGGAAGAAAAGCTTCCGCCCACACAAGGACAACGCAGGAGGCCTAATGCACAGTGAGGCACTGGAAGCAACAGAAGTGAGCACTGCCCCCTGGCACGAGGGCAGCCCTCCAAGGTCTCACCCAGCCAGACAGGGTGCCAGATGCCCCTTCCACCAGTGCCCCCTGCATCTGCCCACTGTTGCAGAGGGACCAATGGCACTAGCCCCCAGGATGTGGGTACCAGGCAGAGGACAGGACATGGTGATGTTCCCAGAATGGCTTAACGGGGTGCCATATGCACCCCTCCCCAGGCTGCCAGCCCACCCAGCCTTCCAATCCAATCTCTTCTGCTCCACTGGCCTGGGCCAGGGCCAAGCCCCTGGGCCCGCCGTACTTGGCCTCAGCTGAGGCTCCAACTCCTCAGTGCAGTCTCCACCCTGGCAGCTGGGCACATGGCCTCACAGGGAGCTGGGCAGCCACATAACCCCAGCAGCAACCCAGATGGCACTTCCCAGGGACCTCCTCTGGCCTCAGTCTCCCCCCTGGGGTAAGGTACACTTGGACGAGTCCTGGGCTGTTGTTCAGTACATGGGTGGTCAGAGAGCAGAGAGCAGAGGAGGGCCTGAGGTTCAACTCCTGGAGACCCAGGGATGAGCCTAACCAGCTGACCCACTCCCTTGCCCGAGGCAAGGGATGGTCCCAGGTGTGTCCCTGATCCTGGACCCGAGGGTGGGTATGAGGTGACCCCAAACTGGGTCCAGAGCACACGGTGCCTCCCTGGCTTCTCTCAGAGACTTCAGGGCCAGGGAGGGCCTACCAGGCCAGCCTGGCCAGCCCTCCCCAACCCAAAGGTGACACATCTCCCGCCCCCTCCGCTGCCAACCGGTCTGAGCAGCACGGGAGGTGTGGAGCTGCCCAGACTTGTCTGTCCCTCCCTCCTGGGGCTCTCAACCCACGGCCCGGAAGTGGATCTCTCTCCCACGGCCGCAGGCGCCCCTCTCCTCCCCTCTGGGGTGGCTGGACACGGCTGGATAATCCAAAATAATTCCCTCTTGGCAGGCGGCCGGCAGGGGAGGGGGGGCTCGCATTCCAAACCCTTGTTTTTCTCAGAAACTTCCCTCTGTTCCTGGGGAAGAACCCCTGGCCAGATCTCAGGCCTCCCCCATGACTGCATGACAAGGGAGGGGACCTTGGACCTGCCCAGCCCACCACTGCTTGCTCTTCCTCTTCTCTAGCGATTTCTGTGTACCCTACTAGTAGCTGGCGCACCACAGCAAACACCCCCGCGCGGACCCTACCTTCCCAGCGGCCCTGCTTGGACCAGGACGGGCAGCATCTGGGCACGGGGCCGGCTGAGCACCCGACGGCTGGTGCGTCCCTGATGCCCACTCAGGGTGGGTGTGCGAGGTGGGCTGGGGGGCCTGGTAGTTCCACTTTAAAGGCCTCAGGACTCAGGCTGAAGTTAAGAGATTAAAGAGGGCTCCCAAGGCAAGTGCGGGCCCGAGGAGCCCTCCAGATGCAGAAGTTTCCAGGCTTTGGGGCCACCTTTACCCCCAGCCTTGACCTCCACACCGCCATAGTGACCAGACGCACACCGTCCTTCCCTTTCCAAGAGGCTGGGAAGAGTTCAGTGACGTGGCAGAAAGCTCCAGGGCTCTCGAGCTCGGAGACCCCCCAAAGGGAGAAACAGGACTTCTCAAATCGGCCCAACAGCCTGACCAGAGGTGGCTGAGGACCTCATTGTGAGGGCTCAGCAAAGCCACGGGGAGGGGAAGAGCCAGCAGGTGGGCATCGCGATCGCCAAGTCCAAGACTCGCCGGGTCCCAGGCGCCCACAAATACAGCCAGAGCCGCGACTACATCGGCGGGAGCTGGGCCGTGCAGGGGCGAGGTGCAGGTCCTCTGCGCCCCGGCTCCGCACACCCCGTACTGGGACCGAGCGGCCGGCCAGGCCCCTGGAAAGCCCCGGCGCCCGCGGCTGCGCGCTGGCCGGCT
>NW_004955413.1:33323291-33336518 GCF_000276665.1 Chinchilla lanigera
GGGCGGTGGGGGAGGGGAGAGGGGGTGCTGGGGAGGGTGGGGTCGGCTCTGCAAGGCCATCCGCGACCCCCTCGTCCCGGTGCCCTGCGGCCACTGGCGCGCGCTGCGACCCCTGGAGTTTGCGCCTGGCGGCGCTCTCTGGGCCCCACGGCTGTCTCCAGCCCCGCGGGCCTGGGCACCACACCCGAACGGGAGCCCCCCAGCACTAGTCTCTTCGAGGGGTGCCGGCCTCGCCTCTCTACCGGGAGCTCGCAGGGAAGGGGGCGCCTGGTAGTGCCCTCGGCTAGTATGCGTCCTTGCCCGCTTGTGGCTTTACCCTGGACCCTTGGGACCCCCAGCCCTCGGTGCCTAGAGTCCAGTGGGACAGCACCTCGCCGGAGGCTCCACTTCTGGCCTCCTGGGGCCCCGCACCCGGGCGCCGGACTGGAGAAGGCTCTGGGCACCTCTCTGCGACCCTCCTGGAAGGACATAGCAGGACAGGGTGGGAGCCCTCCACCCGAGCCTCTGCCTGCCGGGCCCTTCTTCCAGGCCCGCGTTTCCTGCTCTGCTTCCACCCTGGGGGCTGCCGGTGTTCAAGCCTCCGGCAGACTTCGAAGGCCCCTGCAGCCAGACCAGCACACGAGGCAGCGGCCTGCCTTCCACCCCAGCAGCCAGGCCTGTTCCAGCCCCTCCTTCCCAGCATCACCGCAGCCCAGGCCACACCTCTGCCAGTCCCCACCACGGAGGACCCCAAGTTACCAGTCTGATAAGGCTGCAAGCTTTTTATCAGAAAAGTTAAAAAAACAAGCATTTTGTCACAAAAGGATATTTTAATACCAAACACGTGGGAAGCCGCGATCTCACTCTGAGGGCACCCTGAAATAGACTGGTGAAGCGCTGTCCCTCCCGGCTCACAGCCTGACCCAGCCTCTGCCTAACCCTGGGGGCCTCATTAACCACAACAGCCCCTCACTGGTGTGGACCAACTCGTTTCTGTCACCCAGGACCCAAGGGAGCCTCTGTGGGTGTCTTGCCTCTCTGGAGTTATCTTGCTCTTCATATCCCCACCTTGTGCCCTTGGCCCCAGGGGAGGAGGGGGCAGCACCAAGACTCTCTCTGAAACAGGCCGGGCTACCTTCCTTCTGACCTGATCCAGAGGTCCAGGAGGGGGCCCCGGCTCAACTCTACCCAGTGACCAGGAGCACAGCACTCCTGCTCCTGCTAGTCCTATGTGCCTCAGCATGGACTATGTCTTGGGTGATCCCCAGGTGTCCTCCTGACAAGCCCTTCACAGTGGTCTCAAGGAGCACTGACCACCAGAATCTAGAGGCCCAGGAGATCTGGTTGGATGCTCCTGGGGTGATGGTGGCTGAGGTTTCCGGCCAAGCAAGGCCGCCCTCAGGCATGGGAAGCACGTGGTGCAGGGACATTGGGGGCGTATCCCGCAAGGTGGGGGTCACAATCCTGACCCTCAAATTGGGGCCAGGGGGTCAGATCCAGCACTGCCACCTCAGGCTGCGCATACCAAGCCATTGTTCTGATGGGGGCCCTGCCAGGGCCTCTCCTGTGCCCTGCAACCATCCTGTTACCCAGGAAGCTGCCAACACTGCCACACCACTGCCACATGGAAACCAGGCCCTCGGTGGGGAGGCTGGCACCTCTGTGCCTGATGCTGCCGTGTGCTGTGCCACCTTTCTCACTCTGGGTCTCCACGACCCCCTCTACCTTCCTGTGTAATGGCAGCCATGTCCAGGGGGCTGCACTGGACTGACTTGTCCACCTCCCCTCTTTGGCACCATGTGTTCCGCATCTGTGCCAGGCTGTCCTGGACCGTGGTCAGGGTGGATACATCGACATACACCAAGTTTTGAGAAGGAGCTGACAGAGTGAACAGCCGTCGGCACCTGCTGTGTGGGACCCAGTCTACCCTTGCCTAACTAATGTACAGTTAGCCAAAATTCCTCCACCAGCGCCCCCTTCAGGCACCACAGGGCACAGAGCCAGCTGCACACAGCCCAGCAGTAGCCTCCCAGGCACCTAGACAAGGAGCCCAAGGGTCTGCAAGGTCAGGAGACCCACTCAGCAACTCCAGCTAGTGATGCTCATCTGGGCTTCAGCAGCAGCTCTGGTCCACCCCTGAGTGCACACCTTCTACAGCCCTGCCGGGGTCACCGTCCTTGGCCACTGTACTACCTGAGGTGACAGCACTACCCCGCTGGGCCCAGTCCTGACTATAGGACCCAGAGGTGGCAGCTCAGGTGCCTGCCAAGGGGGTCAGTTGCACCAGGGTTACAGGAGCTGGGCAGCAGAGTCAGGCCAATTATAGAGCCCTCAGGCCCTGTAGGTAGGAGTAGGGTGCGTGGGGTTCCAGGAGAGATGCCAGGACCATGCTGTGGATCCCGAGGGCCAGGCTGAATCTGCTGTCCCAGCAGGGCCTCCACACCACTCCTGCTCTCCCCTCAACAGCCCAGGCAGGCAGGGGTGTACAGCAGAGTGGCCTCTCCTTCTACAATGGTTGAAGTGGGCAAGGTGCCCCTCCTGTCTCCACAGGGCAAGATGGGCAGGTGGCAAGGGGCCCTGCCAGCTGCCTCCCTCCGTCCTAGCAGCCTGCTGGGCTGAAGGACACATCAAGCACCACGTGGGGTGCGGGCAGATGGGCAATCGGAGGGTGGGCGGTAGATGTGCCCAAATCAGCCAGGACTCTCGCCCCTCCAACCCCCTACTTGCCCTCTGCAGCCATGGAGGCAGGTGGGGCTGGAGGGGGAGCTCTGCTAGCACATAATCCCCCACAGTCAGGGACCAGACTGTGGTTCCAAATGTCATATTTACTACTGGGACAAAGGCAACACAAGGAGGGGGCCACAGCCAGGCAGGGCGCCAAGCCGGGAGTGGGCACTAGGCTGAGGGCCCCACAGGGGGAGGCTTGGCAGGCCAGGCCCGGGGACCGCACACCTTGGCCCGTCCTAGGGAGGGCACAGGACAGCCTGCAGGTCCTTGGGCAGGGAGCCGATGACCATCTCGATGTACAGCTGTGCTCGCTGCAGTGTCACCTCCTTCACAGGGAGCTGGTGGCCCTGTGCCCGCACCTGCAAGGGCACTGGCAGTCAGAAGCAGGACACCTCCTGCCAGGCAGTAGTGGCTGGGCTGGGCAGGCCAGGGAGGCTGCTCACCAGCTTTTCCCGGAGTTTCAGGACCAGGTCCACCACCTCCACCTCTGACTTATCCTTCATCCAGGTCTCAATGTTCTGCAGGGACAGTGCAGGTCCTTGGTCACAGAAGCTCCTACTCTGTCCCTAGCCCCCAAGCCCCAGGGCCCAGCTTCTCTCACCGCCTCACAGATCGCCTCCAGGTGAAGGGCCTCCAGCTTCTGGGCCATCTCTTTGTGCCGCTGCCGGTACCAGCCATCGAAGTGGGGTGACTTGAAAAACCGCCTATGGGTGACAAGTGGCAGCAGCTGAGGGGATGGCCCGGTGTGCCAAGAGTGGCCATGGGCAGCCTGTGCCAGGTGCCCACCTGTAGAGGCCCAGCCAGTCGCCCTTGAGGATGCAGGTGAGCTGGGGCCCTGCATGCTCCAGGCTGCGCAGGAAGTCCTCCTGGCGGAAGGGGCGGATCTGGGGAGGGGTCTGAGACAGGGGCCAGTGAGCAGGTGCTGGGGGACGCAGCCCACAGCCCCACACCCAAGACTCCTTCATGGATGCATCTGAGACCCCCCCCCACTCAGGTCCACCCGTTCCAGGGGGCCCCCGTTCTCTGCCCTGGGAGGGATGGGGACGCCTGGACCCCCACCTTCCAGGGCGTGATGCTCTTCTGCAGTGGCATGAGGCTGGCCATGTAGTGCTCCTGGGGGTACAGGGGGAGGGAGTGAGCCTGAGGCCTCAGTCCCTGCCAGTGTTCCCTCCTGCCCTTCTGCCCCGCCTCACCAGGGGGATGATGAAGCTCTGTGTGAGCTCCAAGAGGTGCCGTCTCAGCAGAGCACTCTGCACATCCCACGGCCGCTGCTTCTGCACACCCTGCCAGAGGGAGGCCAGCAGCTGAGCCCAGAGGAGCCAGACCCGGTGCCCTCACCCCACCTCCACCCCCAGCCTGTACCTTGAGTAGCCTTTTGAGTAGCGCCTTGTCCCGGTGGAGGTGGGCTGTGTAGGAGGTGTAGAGGCCTGGCAGGAGGGCAGGGCAGCAGCCATCCTCCTGTCCTCCAGGGCCTCCCTCCCTCCCACCCTGCCGCAGCCCCAAGGGTATCTGGCAGGGCATCTGGTCTTGTTAGGCAGCACCTGCACATCTCAGCCCGCCCCACCCCAGGGTTCTCGAGGGCAGATGTCCCCACCCACCCCCGGACACCTCTCAGAGGACAGAGGGGGTCTAAGGAGGCCTGGCTGCCCCACTGGACCTGCTAAGTGTAAAACGGGCCCCTCTACAGCAGAAGGGGCTCAGACCTGGCTTGGTATCAAGGGTCTTCAACCTCGAGGGCTTCTTCAATTTGATCTGCTTAGGAAGGTCCCCTGAAAGACATAGTCAGGATCAGGGCCCACTGCTGAGGCCATACCTGCAAGCTTGGAGGTCTTGGGCTCAGATGCCCCACCAAGTCCTAGGCTGGCTAGGCGAGGCTTCTGGGCCCACCACCCAGTCCTCCTCAGCATTCCTCACCTGACATCTTGGGCTCCCCAATTCGGAGGATATGGGGCCAGTGCTGGAGTGTTTTGATAAAGAAAGGGTTTGTGACTCCCAGGACCACGTTGGGTCTAGAGAGAAAGAGAGAAAGAGAGCGAGAAAGAGAGAGAAGAGGCAGAGAAAAGCTGGAGGAGGGGCCTAGGCTGGGGAACGGGCAGGATGGATGCACTTACGGGGCCTGGGTGCGCGTGGTAAGCTCCTTAAATTCACTATCATGGATGGTGAAGTACGGGCGGAAATCACAGCAGAACTTAAGAGGCTGCAGGCAGCTGTGGGTGGGGCATCAGGGAATAGGTGAGACAGGGTGCTGGCTGTGCCAGGGTAGCCAGCGATGGAGGCACGTACCTGGTCAGGGCCAGCACCATCTCTGAGGACACATCGGGTGAGGGTGCCAGGACCACCAGGGGCTCCCCAAGGAGCACAAGTTCCCACAGTGTCTGCACATGGGTCAGCACAGGCCGGAAACACCTGTCATTGGGCAGCCGGGATCAGGCGGGGCCTGGGATCCCCAGGGGTTAGACACAAGTCTGGCAGGCCCCAGCCTTGGGTGAACACAGGGCCCTGCTCAGGCCAACACAGGGTGGGAAAGGTGGATGAGGACCTCAGATAATGCCTGAGGTCACCAGACCACTCCAGGATCCATTTGCTTTGGGAGTACAGGACAAGGGCTTGACACAGCCTGAATCTGGCCTATAAGGGGCCAGCAGTCCTGCGGTACTCCTGAACAGTCCCAGCCCCTGCTGTCCCTCAAGCCTGCAGCCCTACTACTCCTCTGGGCCCAGCAGGGGCAGGCTGGTCTCAAAGCCCAGGCCCCCTTGATTCAGAGAGGCAGAGGGTAACCTGAGGTGGCAGATGTCCCTGACAGCCTCTACAGGCACTGCTTCTGGAACCTCCCTGCCTACAGTGCCCACACTTGGGCCCAGGTTTCCTCTTCTGCACATTCCCTTGGCAGGACATCCAGAGTGTCACTCGTGACCACCAGGCCCTCCTGGGGCAGCCCACTCCCTGCAGCAAGCTGCACCCCAGGCCTCACCTGAAGAGGTCCAGTTCATGGACACTGGCAAGGACCACAGGGGCTGGCAGCAGGTTCTGAAGGTGGAGGGCAGGCAGTCAGGGACACAGGTAGAAGCTGACACGAGGGTATGCCGGAGCTGTCACCCCACAGGAAAGCGGGGTAGAACGCAGTCCTCTTCTCCATCCCTACCTCTTGGTCACACTGCCTTGGAGGACTGGATTCTGGCTTGTCCACCCTGGATGGGATGCACACCTGTGGAGGGAGGGAGCGGCTGCCAGAGAAAGCAGGGTGTCTCCACACCCCTGCGTGCTCACTTGGTGGTGACCCTCACCTGGATGACAACACCCATGACAGGTAGGTTCAGCGTCTGCCCAGGCGTGGGGGCTGGCCACTGGTCAATCTCATTACAAACTGTGGACACAGGAGGCCCAAGTCAGGAGCCCTCCCAAGGAGAAGCTGTCCGCTGAGGCCTGCGGGGCCCATATCCACCACAGCTGACATGCACTCACCAGCTTCCAGACAGGGTGCCAGCTTGTCAAAATACTCTGGGGCCATGAGGCTCAGCAGCGACTGGAACAGCCGGATAAAGGGGAGGCGGGACAGCAGCACCAGTGACTGTGGTGATGCATGGGCTGTCAGAGGGCAGCCAGCTCCAGGCGTCACCCCAGCTATGCAGGGGCCTGTGGGGATCCTGACACCGGGGTAGCCAGGGCTGGTCCAGGGCACATCCTGCCAAGCCCATAGGACAGCTGCCCAGAAGGGCACACTCAGGCCCCAAGACCACCAGGAGATGACAACATGTGGAAGGGTCCCTACCCTCAGAGGGAATGCGAGGCAGTGAGGTTCTGGGCCCATCACCCTAGGGGCTGTGCTTGGCTTCAGGACTGGAGCTGTCCTAATCTGAAGCTGTGACAGGGCCAGCAAGCAGTGAGGGGGTTGTGGGTAGTACCAGAGGCTAGGGGATGCGAGGGGAGCCAGGCACATGGCACTCCTCCCTGGCCTTGCTGCCTTGGTTACACTGTAGAAGGGTGGGCACTCCTGCAGCCCAGACTCCTGGCCACCCCAGGGCTCCCCTGTGCCTGCCAAGGTGGCAGGGCTCACCTTCTGGAAGTAGCCCCTCTTCACGGAGCTGTCCTTCACTTGCCGGAAGTACACGTAGCCAAGGTAGTGTGCTGGCTCCTTCTGGAAGGAATGTGTGTTAGCCATGCCCACTCAAGCCATCTGGCAAGGTCCAGCCCATAGTGACAAGAAATGGTTAGACCTGGGCTCCTGGGGTCAGAAGGTGGGCAATACCGCTCCAGGAACAGTACCTCTAGCACAGCAAGGGACACTGACACAGGGAGCCTTGGCTCACAAAACCTGATGTGAAGGAGGACTTCGGGGACCTCGGTGAGTCCGCAGAGGGAAATGCAGCCTGGTGCTCAGGCTGCAGGACTGGCAAGGCTTGCAGTAGTTGGTGACCCCACAAACGAGCCTGGCTGGGACCTGTCCTGCCACACAGGGCTCGGCAGCTCTAGAGGGGTGGCTCACACTGCCCAGGAACCCTGGGAGGAGAAGGAAGCGCGTACCACTCACCTGCAGCGCCATGGGGGCCTTGCTGTTGTAGGGCTGGTCATCCGCATGCCAGGGGCTCCTGTGCCCTCCACACTGACGCATGCGGAAACTGAACTGAGTGTCCCCGAGGCAGCCTGAGGAGGAGCAGCAGCACCCTGCAGGTCAGGGCTAGGAGTCTCCACTGCCACTGTGGGGTGGGCTGGACACAGGGGGCAAGGGCCCTGCAGGACTGACCCCTCCTGGCACAAATGTCCCAGAGAAGACCCCCGCCTGAGGGACTGCATTTCCCAAAGGCTTTCTACCCGGACTTTGCACATCCCCCAACTAAGGTCTTGTAAATAAACTCAGCACACAAGAGAAGCACCTTCCATGTCCCCAGGGGACACAGGGCCAGCCTGCCTGGGACAGGAGACCAGCACTGGATAGTGGCCACCAGGAGTAGAAGTACAGCAGTGGACCCAGCTCCAGGTAGCCAATGGGGAGAGCACAAGAGACCAGACTCTGCGGGGACCTTTGCTTGGGCCATCTGTCCATGTGACTCCGGTGCAGCATGGGGCTCAGTGCCTCCAGAGAAGGGGAAGGGTAGATGGGACTCAGCCCTGAGGCACCCTTGATGCCTCTGGCCTGGGCCCCGGGAAGGGTGGGGCCGCCTACCTGAGTGGGAGTCAGGAAACGCCAGGTAGCAGATGCTGCTTTTCTGAAACACAGAACCCGGTAAGGGCCACTCACTCCGGGGACGCCCGCTCCCGAGAACAGCAGGACCTACCTCCTTGTCTGTCAGCCGGAAGTCACTCGGGTACACCAGCTGCAGGGGAGGACAGAGCACTTGGTGACACCCCTGGGCTATGGCACCTGCCACAGGCACAGCCTCCGCCCGGCCTCTCTCCCCAGCGCCCCTCTCTCTCCCCATGCACCATCTCTCCTGGCTCAGGCCCTCCTGGCTCCTCACAGGTGCCCTTTTCCTCTCCGACCTCCAGACCCAGGGCCCCTCTTCTCATCCACTCTTCTTCCTGCACAAGGCCCCCCACAAGCCGCCTCTCTAGGCCACAAGGGGCCTGGGGACACCCACCTGGCTCACCCTCACTCCCTCACTTCTGCCCCTGGCCAAAGGGTCTCAGGCTTAGCCATCTCCTCACGTGTCTGCTCAGATGTCAGCTGGCAGTGACCCTGCCCCATGACGGCAGCTTCCACTAGCTCCCCCTTGATCCTCTTTCTGAGGCCTGTGCCCCACCTACTTGGGCAGCTGGACAAGCCTCCCTATGGCACTCAGGCAACATCCAGACACTGAAGAGCAGGCTCTGGCCAACAGTCTCGAGGATAACTAGAAATCAGCAAGCTCTGCAGGAGGACGTGGCCAGGGCAGGCACAGCCAGGAAAGCCCTGCAGGGTACTAAACAGGCCCCTCCACAGTGGGCCCGAGGTGTCTCCTGGGCTGACTCTCAACAGGGTCTTCTCCTGTCTGCCCAGCACCTATGCTGAGGAGCAGGCTGAGCCCTCAAAACAGGAGAGCTGCTGTCCCCAGGGCGGACACTGCCCACATAGGGAGCAGCACTGCTGCTCGTACCTGTTTGGCCTGGGCTTGCTGCTCTGTCCTATTTTAGACTCTTAAAGGCAGGGATTCTGTCCTGCTTACTTCTGCCTGCAACACCTGGCAGGGAACAGACCCTTCCCAAATACAGCATCTGTGGAAGGTGTGAAAATTCTTCTGCGAGATGGACCAGAATAGGTAGGTGTGATGGTTAATTTTAGGAGTAAATTTGACTGGATTATGGAATATCTAGGAAACCAGGAAAGCTCCACTGCTGGGTGTTTCCAGAGATTGGTATCTGGGTTGGTGGGCTGAGTGGAGAAGACGTGCCCTCCACAGAGCCCAGACAGAACAGAAATAAGAGGAAAGACAATTTCCTCCTTCCACCCCTGGAGCTGGGACACTTCCTCCTTAGACATCAGAATGCCAGGCTCTGGTCTCTGGACCCCAGGACATGCAGCAGCACTGGCCCCTCCACCCCAGCTTCTCAGTCCCAGGCCTTTGGCTTCCCTGGTTCCAAGGCCTCCAGACTTGGCCTGAGCCATGCAGCCAGCGTTCCAGGGTCTCTAGCTTGCACATGGCCTACTATGGGACCCCTCAGCTTCCAGTCCCATAAGCCAGTCCCCTAGCAAACAGCACCCATCCCCTAGTAAATCACACCCATCCACCCATCCATCCAGTCCATCAGCCTCTCTGTGGCAGGTGGTACTGAGACCTCAACTTTGGAATGAAGCACAGTCAAGGAGGTGCCAGCTACACTGGCACCAATGTGTCACAAGGAAGGAGGGAGCCAGGAATAGGTAGGAAGCTAAGGGGCACTTGGTGGTGGGGCCAGACCAACAGGGATGCCTGACGATAGCCCAGTGACAGGCAGGAGACACAAGACACAAGGGCTGAACCAGTGTCTGCACTGTGAGGAGGGTGGAGGAAAGGTGGGTGCTGGTGGCTGGGGCAGGGCCACAAGGGGCCGTTTTCTGGAAGTCAAAGGAGCCTTGCAGCCTTAGGGAGACCGCTCGCCTAAACTTTCCATCTGAGTCCTGGGGCCTCATGAGAACACCTGCTCAGGGAAATCTGTGTTCACGGCTGCAGCATCCTCATCGCCAATGGCCCTAGTGTTCCAGGTAAGCCTAGAGTTGAGGAGTGCTGGCCTAGGTCAGGTGGGCCATGCCCAAGTGAGGGGATAAATGGAGCAAACCTTTGAGCAAGGAGGCCCCTGCCCATCCATCGGCCAGGCCCTGCCCTGCCCAGGGTTCCCACAGAAGCTTGTCCTTTTCACCACTCCTGGCCACTCAGTTGTCCTGAGTAAGCCAGAGGTGACAGGCTTTGCTTAGACCTCTGGACAGTAATTCTCAGAGTGTGGACTAGCAGCCCTCTGGGTCTACAAGGTCAGGCTGTTCTCCTGAGTCTGTGCTGGCTTTGTGCTCATCTCACTGCACACACAGCTCCCCGATGCATGTAACCCAGGCAGACTACTGATGTGAGAATCTAGCGGGCTTCTATCTGGTCAGGCCTTAGGCAGGCTTGTCAGAGTGGGGTGGCACATGCCAGGCGTGGTGGTGCACACCTGTAATCCCAGCACTTGGGAGGCTGAGGCAGGAGGATCGTTGCAAGTTCAAGACCAGCCTGGGCTACAAAGTGAGCTCAAGGCCAGCCTGAATTGCATAGCGAGACCCCGTCTCAAAAAGACAAAGAAAAGGGCTGGGAATTTAGCTCAGCGGCACAGTGCCTGCCTGGCAAGCACAAGGTTGTAAGTTCAATTCCCGGTACTGGAAAAAAAAAAGAAAAACAAAGTGGAGTGGCACATGCCTATATTCCCAATACTCTGGAGGCTGAGGCAGGAGGATCACTGACAGTTCAAGGACAAAATAGACTATACAGAGACCCTGTACCCCCCCAATCACACTATTCCTCGTTTTTACTAGTTTTCGTTTTGGAAAATGTGGTTGTTTCTCATACATACTACACTAACATATAAGGTGTATTTTTTCTTAAATGAGCCAATTAAGTGTTCTGTTTTAATTTTAGCATAATAAATATGGACAGATATAACCCACACAAACAAAAGGCTCTCTGGAGTCCTCAATAATTTGAAGACCAAGACTTCACAGCGTGGGAGCTGCCGCCCAGGAAGAGCCCATCTGGAGGGGTCTCCTTAGCCATTCTGGCCACAGGACTTCCCAGTATCTGAGCCAGGACATTGAGCTGAGTTTTCAAGGGCTGCCGCAGCAGAGTCAGGTCTTCTCTGCAGCTCATGTGATGTCCCAGGTGCTCCCAGACCCTGTCCATGCCCTATCTAGCCTTGCATGAAGGCTCCGGTGGACGCCTCTGCATGGAACCCCACGTGTGGATGCTGGAGGGCTATGAACACTTCAGGTCTAGAACCGTTTACTGTTTCTAACAGACTCCTGGAGGGCCAGAGCCCGGCTGGTGACAGCTGCTCAGTACTTGATTTATTGAATGAACAAATCCATGAACAGCCTCTTGCTTTGGCTTACTTTTGGCTTTTTGAGAAGTTACTGAAACAGAACCCCCCCACCCCTGGTCTAGTTGCCTCCTTTCATCCTTCAAGGCTTAGCTGAGCCTGTCTCAGCCTCCTTTCATCAGCCTGTATCTTCCTTTGGTATCCTGTACGAGGCCAGTGCCAGGGCTTCCCAACCCTCAGCCAGCCTGGGCTGAGTGAATGTCTGCAGAAACCCACTCTTGCTTAGTTCTAGGGGAGGAGAGGTGATATGCAACCCTGATCAGGGTCACATGACTGAGAGCCACCCCCACAGACTGCCACTCAGTGTTTGGCACAGACTCATCACCAGGAGCCTGGGGTCTCCCCCCACCCCAGACTGAAGCTGCAGGAGCCTAGACGCGCACACTCAGCCTCTATCGGTGCATGCTTAGAATCATCTCTGGATAGTTAAGTTTTAGAAAATTAGACATGAGATCCCTTAAGGAAAGGCCTCTTGTGTGTGTGTGTGTGTGTGTGTGTGTGTGTTCATATAGGTCTTGCTACGTAGCCCAGGCTGGCCTCCAACTTGGGATCTCCTACCTCAGCCTCCCTAGTGCTGGAATTACAAATGTGTACAGTACTTGGCTCCTGGCCTGGCATGGTGGCCCATGCCTGTAATCCCAGCACTCAGGAGGCTGAGGCAGGGAGATCTTTTTTGGGGGGGGTCTTTTTGAGACAGGGTCTCACTATGCAGTTCAGGCTGGCCTTGAGCTCACTTATGTAGCCCAGGCGAGCCTCGAACTCACAATGATCCTTCTGCTTCAGCCTCCCAAGTGCTGGGATTACAGGCGTGCGCCACCACGCCAGGCCTGAGGCAGGAAGATCTTCACAAGTTTGAGACCAGCATAGGCTACAAAGTGAGCTAAAGGCCAGCCTGAACTGCATATGGAGACCCTGTCTCAAAAAAAAAAAAAAAAAAAAAAGAAAGCAAGAAAGCCTGCTTGAGCCTGCAGCATTTCCATCTATACTTGGAGAAAGGGAGACTGCCCCTGTGGTGGGTGCACGGGGCAGTAGGAAGACCACATCAAAGGCCCAGTCGCTGGTGACCAGAAGCCCAAGGTTAAGAATGGCAGATGAGGGCCAAGCAGGGACTCGCAGGGTCTGGATGTGACTCTGAGTGAAGAGGCGCCATTGGATTTTAAATACCATAGGCAGCCGGGCGTGGTGGCGCACGCCTGTAATCCCAGCACTCGGGAGGCTGAGGCAGGAGGATCGTTGCAAGTTCAAGACTAGCATGGGCTACAAAGTGAGTTCAAGGCTGGCCTGAACTGCATAGCGAGACCCTGTCTCAAAAAGACAAAAAATAAACAAACAAAAATAAATACCATAGGCACAGGGTTGAACTGGGGAGAGGGGGTGGTGAGAAGGTGACACCGGTGACTTCAGCAGAAATGGATGAGATCCTTGTTGCATGATCAGCTGTCAGCCTTGCCCTAAGCATGGGATGTGGAGCTATGAGGGAGGCATCAAAGGTGGAGCATCTAACTGGGGTCATGACTTTGGCTGGGTGGGGACAGAGGCAAGGGTAACGTGACTGGGGATCGCTCTGCGTGTGCAGAATCGGGTCCTATCTCCCACCGGACTGGGGGGCGCTCCCGCAGCCCCATACAAGGGGTTCCCTTCCAGGAGGTGAGAGGTACGAGGAGGAAGGGCAGGAGGGCACCAGGCTCCTCACCGAGTTGTGGAAGGGGTCAGAGGTCGGCCCGGGAACAGCGTGTGCAAAGGGGCGCCTCCAGGGCCCGAGGCCAGACCCGAAGGCGACGGCGAGAGAGCCGGGGCGGGCGGGGATGGGAGGGGCACCGGGAGGGCGGGGACGGGAGGGGCGGAGAGAGGAGCGGCGGCCCGCCCGCGCCCGCTCACCTCCAGCGCCTGGCCCAGCTCCAGGTCGAAGGTGACCACGCACACGCACTCCAGCCAGGCGGAGAAGCGCGCCCAGGGCGCCGCCGAACCCGGCGCCGCGCGGCCGGAGGACTTGGGTCCCGCCGT
>NW_004955413.1:33337013-33341711 GCF_000276665.1 Chinchilla lanigera
TTTTTTTTTTTGGTTTTTCTCCGGTACCGGGAACCGAACTCACGACCTTGCGCTTGCCAGGCAGGCGCTTTGCCGCTGAGCTAAATCCCCAGCCCCGCATTTCATCTTTGATTGGCGGCCTTGCCTCGTGCCGCGACGTCTGCGTCCCCGGGCGACTTCACTCCGCAGAAAAGCGAGTCTGGACTGAGAACGCACGGGCGCTGGCCTTGTTTCAGCGTTTAGTGAAAGCCGGATTTGTGTACTGCTGAGGACCAGACGAGGCTGCCCTGACGACCCCCAGTGCCCAGGGCTGTGGAAAAGAGATTAATCCTTTCCCCAACATTTACTTGATTTGATCTAGAAGTGATGTAGAGTCCCAAACGGTCCCAACCAGAGAATTATGGGCATGAAGCCACTTGGGGAGCCGCAACATAATTGCCTTATCTCATTGAACTCAAGATGTTATAATTTGAGAACTAAGAAAACTGTTAATGGCAGGGTGTGTAACAAAAAATGTAATTCCAGAGACTGAGGCAGGAGGATCGCGGCGAGTTAAAAGCCAGCCTGGGCAACAAAGGGCAACAAAGGGAAACTTTGTCTCAAAACAAACGCAACTGTTACCAACTGTAGGATCTTTGTTACCGGCAGAGATTGAAGGAGATGGGAGGTTAGGAAATAACCTGTGAATGTGCAGTCAAACTTCACCGTGACCCGCCTGTCAGATGTTATCTGCACCTCTAACATGGGTGGTAACCCCACCCCAAAGGTACTGGGGGATGGAACCCAAGGCTTTCACCCTAGGCTATTTCTCCAGCTTTTTTTTTTTTTTTTTTTTTTTTTTTAATTTTAGACAAGGTCTTGATAATTTGCTCACGCTGCGTTGAAACTTGGATTCTTGCCTCAGCCTCCCCAAACATGGGGGGATTATATGGATGTGCCACCACAACTAGCTTAAAATTGGTGACTTTATTTTATTTTTTATCTTTTTGAGATAGGGTCTCACTATGCAGTTCAGGCTGACCTTGAGCTCACTTTGTAGACCAGGCTGGCCTACGAACTCACAACGATCCTCCTGCCTCAGCCTCCCGAGTGCTGGGATTACAGGCGTGCGCCATCATGCCTGGTGACAATTGGTGACTTTAAAAGTCCACTAAATAGGGGGCTGGGGATTTAGCTCAGCGGCACAAGCGCCTACCTGGCAAGAGCAAAGTTGTTAGTTTGATTTCCGGTACCGGAAAAAAAAAACAAAAAGAAACAAAAACAAAAAATAGTCCATTAAACTAAGAGCAGATGAGGGGCTGGGGAATTTAGCTCAGCGGCACAAGCACAAGGTTGTGAGTTCGATTCCTGGTACCGGAAGAAGAAGAAAAAAGAAAAAAGCAAATGAGAAGGCTGGGGATCGAGCTCTGTAGAGCTCTTGCTGCAAGTGGGAAGCTTTGGGTTAGATCCCAAGCACTTCAGGGGGGAAAAAAAAAAATGCAGGCAAAGTGTTGTGAGTAAAGTTTATTCAGATTTTTCCCCTTGGTTTCATCATGAGCTAGCAAATGTTTCCATTCTTTGATGAAAATGTTCCAGCATATAAAAAGATGAACTGTACAGTGGCTGTTTCCCTACTACTTAATTATTTTTTGCTTTTTGAGACGGGCTTTCATTTTGTAATTCATGCTGGCCTTAAAGTCACTATGTAGCCCAGGCTGGCCTTGAACTCAGGGCAATCCTTCTGCCTCAGCTTCCTGAGTGCTGGGATTACAGGCATGCGCCACCATGCCCGGCTTAGATTCTGCTTTTTTGCATCACAGTAATTTACCATCTACTAGAACATAACAGAAACAGAGTCATACAATCTAAGTCTTTCCTGCCCGCTTTTCTTGCCACGTTTTCAGATCCATCTGCTTGTGTACTCCATGAATTCATTCCTTTCTATTGCCGTGAAGTCCTCTGCTGTGAATACACCACAGTTTATGCCTTTGGCCCTTGGCAAACATTGGGTCCTTCCCAGTTTTGGGGTATGATAAATAATACTGCTATGAAGATCCCTGTAAAAGTATCTTTATGGAGATACATTTTCATTTCTCTTGGCATGTTCCTGAACATAGTCTGGATATATGCTTAGCTTTTCTCAAGGCAGCCATACTTTTTCCCTCCCAACAGTGCATCAGTTCTGTTCAGTCCATTGTGGAGCTAGCATTGGTGTCAACAAGCTTCTTAATTGTAGCCAGTCCAGTGGGTGGGTAAAGCCATGTTTTATTGTACTTTTAATTTAAATTTGCTAATTAAAGATGTTGAGCATTTTTTCATGTGCTTATTGCATGCCATCAATCATAAGGTATATTCTGAATTTGTAATAAAATTGTGAATCAACATACAAATCTTGCTGGCGTGGTGGCACACGCCTGTAATCCCAGCACTCAGGAGGCTGAGGCAGGAGGATCCTTGCGAGTTTGAGGCCAGCCTGGTCTACAAAGTGAGCTCAAGGTCAGCCTGAACTGCATAGTGAGACCCTGTCTCAAAAAGACCAAAAAAAAAAAAAAAAAACCCAAACCAAAAAAACCCATGCAAATCTTAAAAAGACAATGAAGTAAAAATAAGCCCCAGAAGTTTCTTTGTGCCTGTTTCAATCCTTGTTCCCAGTCCCAGCCCAGGTGTCGCTATGTAGTTCAGGCTGGCCTTAAACTCATGGGTAGCCTCCTGCCTCAGCCTCCTAAGTACTTTTAATTTTGCTTTGAAACAGGGTCTCCCCAAATTGCCCAGGCTGACCTTATACTTGTGATCCTCCTGCCTCAGACACCCAAGGAGTTGGAATTATAGGGGTGCATTACCGTGCCTGGTATGAGGCTCTAGGTTTGATCCCTTGCATGGGGGTTGGGGGGAGGGGATATAAAAGAACAAGGCCGGGCATGGTGGCACATGCCTATAATTCCAGTACTTGGGAGGCTTAGGGAGAAGGATCACTGTGAGTTTGAGGGCCGCCTGGGCTACAGAGTGAGTTCAAGGCCAGCCTGAACAGCATAGTGAAACCCTGTCTCAAAAAGGCAAAAAAAAAAACTAAACTAAAATAACAAAATAAAGTTGTTGAGCTGGGCATGGTGACCCATGTCTGTAATCTCAGCACTCTGGAGACTGAGGCAGAAGGGTCCCTGAGGGCTGGGGATTTGGCTCAGTGGCAAAAGCGCCTGCCTGGCAAGCGCAAGGTCATGAGTTCGGTTCCCGGTACCGGAGAAAAACAAAAAAAAACAAACAAACAGAAGGGTCCCTGAGTTCAAGGTCAGCCTGAACTACAGAGTGAGACCCTGTCTCTAAATAAATAAATAAATAAATGAATACATACATACATACATAATATGAATACATACATGCATACATAAAGTTTTTGATAAGCCATGGGTGGTGACTCACAACTGTCCAGCATTGAGGAGTCTAAGGCAGGAGGATCACTGTGAGGTCAAGGCCAGCCTGGGCTGTACAGTCAGTTTGAGGCCAGTCTGTACTATATAGTGAAATGCTGTCTAAAAAACATAAAAAGACCATGTTTTTAAAAGAAGTTCACATTCATGGATTCCAGGTAGATTTAACTTCTGGGGGCCACTATTCAACTTATTGCCTGACTAGTCACAGATTTTCTGCTTGGTACCTACCAAATTTTTTTTTTGAGACAGCATCTCACTATACAGTACAGGCTGGCCTCAAATTCACAGTAATTCTCTTGCCTCGCCCTCTTTTTTTTTGGTCTTTTTGAGACAGGGTCTTGCTATGCAGTTCAGGCTGGCCTGGAGCTTACTTTGTAGCCCAGGCTGGTCTCGAACTTGCAGTGAGCCTCCTGCCTCAGCCTCCCGAGTGCTGGGATTATAGGTATGTGCCACCACGCCCGGTGCCTCACCCTCCTGAATGCTAGGATTGGTGGTATGAACCACCATGAGGCTGAGGCAGGAAGGCTGCCACAAGTTCAAGGCCAGCCTGGGCTACATAGTGAGTTCAAGATCAGCTTGAACTGCATAGCGAGACCCTGTCTCAAAAAACAATCACACAAACTTTTTTTTTAAATTTTGAGACATGGTCCACTAAGTTGTCCAGGCTGTGCTTAAACTCACAAATCTCCTGCCCCAGCCTCCTGAGTGCTGAGATTATACCACCTTGACAGTCCTTCAGCATTTTTTTTAAACACAGGGTCATGCTGTATGGTTCAGGCTGGCTTTGAGTTTACTATGTAGCCCAGGTTGGCCTTTTTTTTTTTTTTTTTTTGAGATCAGGTCTCGCTACGCAATTCAAGCTGGCCTTGACTCACTTTGTAGCCCAAGTTGGTCTGGAACTCGCAAGGATCCTCCTGCCTCCTGCCTCAGCCTCCCGAGCGCTGGGATTACAGGTGTGCACCACCATGCCCAGCTGGTTGGCCTTGAACTCAAGACAATCCTCTTGCCTCAGCCTCCCAGTGATTACGTACGTGTACATACCACCAACCCCAGTTTCCTTCAGCATTCTGAGTATGTCATTTTATTGTCTTCATGGCTTCTAATGTCTTTTCAGAGAGGTCATCTGAGATGAGATTAGAGTGTGGTTAAAATGGCTGAGGAAGTAGATGTGACTTGTTAATTACAAAGTCCCAGAACGAAAGGGCAGAACAGTTCCCAAAGCCCTGCATATGGACTTTTCACAAGAACTTGAGGAAGTTTGTTTGGTGTGTATCTTTTTTTTTTTTTTTTTTTTTTTTTTGTACTGGGAATT
>NW_004955413.1:33341818-33348969 GCF_000276665.1 Chinchilla lanigera
TCACTATGCAGTTCAGACTGGTGTTGAGCTCACTTTGTAGCCCAGGCTGGTCTCAAACTCACAAGGATCCTCTTGCCTCAGCCTCTCAAGTACTGGGGTTACAGGTATACACCACCATGCCCGACCTTGAGCAAGTTTTTGATAGGGTGGCCTGATATCAGCCTGAGGAGTGGGTGACAAAAAGGACAGATCACACTGAGTTTTCACCACTGTGTTCTCTATGGCGTAGATGGCCTGCCCTTGAGCTGTAGGGTGCATTTCTGTTTCTACTTTGACTTGGCCCAAACTCACTCTGTAGAGCCTGTTTCTTTTCCTGCTGATACAAGGGAAATGCTAGATGTCAAATACACCAAGTTCATGTCCCTTGAAGTCAAAGAATAAATTCTAAGGAACAGTGCAGGTTAAGAGTAAAAAAATTTGCTGGGCATGGTGGCACATGACTGTAATCCCAGCACTCGGGAGGGTGAGGCAGGAGGATCCTTGCAAGTTCGAGACCAGCCTGGGCTACAAAATGAGCTCAAAGCCAGCCTGAACTGCATAGGGAGACTCTGTCTCAAAAAGACAAAAAAAAAAAAAAAAGAGTAGGAAAGTTTACTGAAGAAAAGGAATAGGGAATAGAAATGGAGAATAGGAAGTAGGCCTGCTCCTGAGAGGAAGGAGGGGTCCCAAATGTGTTGTCAAAAAGCTCACCTCTCAAAGGAACTTCTTTTTTGTCCTTTTGAGACAGGGTCTCGCTATGCAGTTCAGACTGGTGTTGAGCTCACTTTGTAGCCCAGGCTGGTCTCAAACTCACAACGATCCTCCTGCTTCCGCCTCCCGAGTGCTGGGATTACAGGCGTGCGCCACCACGCCTGGCTCAAAGGAACTTTTATAGCGCGAAATCATGAAGTGGGTACAACGTGGATCAAAATTATGATTAACCAATAAGATTACAAGTATAGTGGTGCATGCCTGTCATCCCAGAAGGCTGAGGCAGGAGGATTGCTGCAAGGCCAGCCTGGATTACAAAGTGAGTTCAAGGCTAGCCTAAACTGTGTAGTGAAACCCTCAAAAAGAAAAGAAAAAAAAAAGAAAAGAAAAGAAAAGAAAAGAAAAGAAAAGAAAAGAAAAGAAAAGGAAAGGAAAGAAAACAAGTATAGTCACTTAGGTAATATTGATCTAATGATAGCAGGGGTACATGTAGGATATCACTAACCTTAGCAGATAATCTGGTCATAGTGTTGTCTTCAGTCTTAGTGGTCTCAGTCTCACGGGTTCTAGTCCTAGTAGGTGGGAGAGGATGGCCTACCCCTAGTGAGATAATGGGAAATCTCAAAAGGGTGATACCAATGATCTCAAGCATCGTTCATCCCTTAGGGAAGTATGTAAAACTAGCCATTGTGAGTTTAATCTTCAGAGGGCTTTCAGCCACAGACCTGGTTAGTTTTTATCTTTTTGACTCACTCCCTCCAGGGCCCAGTCCTGCCTGCCTACTATATTTCTGCCTAACTTAGCTGTCTACTTTTTAAAAAAATAATACTACCTTTAAGAAAACTTTGCTGACATTTGTGCTTATCTTTTTTTTTTCTGTTTTCTTTTTTTAGTACCAGGAAGCAAACTAAAGGCTTCACGCTTGCTAGGCAGGCACTGTGCCCCTGAGCTACACCCCTGACCTTTGTGCTTGTCTTGACCAACTCTTTGCTCAGGACAGAAAGAACTTAGAAACCCTCTCTAGGAGATGCCCGCACCCCAAAACCCGGTGACAGAGCTCCTATCATTATTCTCCTTGTGTGAGGAGTCATTTTGTCCCTGCTCCTTTCACAGTGTTCTCGCTCTGGCCCACAGCAATGTGCCCGCCGGGAGTGAAGGTGAGGCTCTTCTTTGCGCCTCCTGCTCGGGTTGCTGGTGCCGGCTCAGCTCTGGGCTTTGTAGAGTGTAGAGTATGTCCAGGATCCAGCACCAACCACTTCAAAGAAGCAAAAGATAATATCCACACCATGGTGACGGTGACGCATGCCTGTAATCCCAGTGTTTAGGGAGGCTGAGGCAGGAAAATTTTAAATTTGAGCCCAGCCTAGGCAAGTTAGTGACTTAATGAGATCCTATCTCAAAGTTAAAAATGCAAAAAAGGGAAAAAGTAAAGGGCTGGGATGTGGCTTAGTCCTAGAGCCCTACTGGGTTCAACACCTAGTACTGAAATATGTATACGGTCTATATTCCGAGCATTCAGCTTTGTATTTTTTTATTTTTTATTTTGCATTAGGGATTGAGCCCAGGGTGCTCTACCACTGTGTCACTGAGCTGCACTCCCAGCTGTTTTTATTTGAGACAGGATCTCACTAATTTGGCTATTCTCACCTAAAACCTGTGATCCTCCTGCCTCAGCTTCCTGAGTAGCTGGGATTACAGGTAAATGCCACCACATCTGGCTTCTTTGGTCCTTCTCTCCCACCTATTGGTCCTTTTGTGTCAGAAATACTTAGCTTCCTTCTACTCTTCATGAATACTCTAAGGTGGATACATAGCCATGCATATCAACTATGTCTTATGGCAAATTACAGAAACAAGCCATGTAGTAGTTCTGTATATTTTCTTTCACTCTCTTTTTTTTACATCTTTCTGAGACAGGGTCTCCCTGTGTAGTTCAGGCTGGCCTGGAGCTCACTTTGTAGCCTATGCTGGTCTTGAACTCACAAGGATCCTCCTGCCTCAGCCTCCTGAGTGCTGGGATTACAAGCGTGTGCCACCATGCCTGGCTTCTGTACATTTTCTCATCACTTTTTTTTTAAATTATTATTATTGTTTTTTGAGACAGGGTCTTCCTATGTAGCTCAGGCTGACCTTGAACTCACTAAGTAGCCCAGGCTGGCCTCAAACTCATGCAGTCCTCCTGCCTCAGCCTTGCAAGTGCTAGGATTACAGGCATGCACCACCACACCCAGCTTTTTTTTTTGACATCACTTGTTATATATTATATACGTATTTGTACATGCTAATTACCTTCTCTTTCCGTTATTAAAAATATGGAAGTTGTTAGAGGTTAGCTTTTTATTTTATTTTACTTTACTGTGCTTTACTGCACTTTACTGTGTTGTCGTGTGCTTTACTTTATTTTGAGACCGTCTCACTATGCAGTTCCAGCTGGTTTTAAACTCATTATGCAGCCCAGGCTGGCCTTGCACTTGCACCGATCCTCCTGCCTCAGCCTGCTGAGTGCTTGCATTATAGTCGTGTGCCATCACACCCAGCAATTAGGTTAGGTTTTTTTTTTTTTTTTTTTTTTTTTTTTAAGCGATTAGCTTTATTATTTAGTCTCAGCACAGAGAATTAAGAAAAAAAAAAGAAAAGAAGAAAACTTAGTGGGACAGCAACAGTACTTGGGTGTGATCAAAATAGTCAGGGCTATATATAGCTACTTAGGTAGCATGCATATCATTTTAGGGAAAGGTGGGGATCTTCTTTTCTTTTTTTTTTCTGAAACAAGGTCTTGTTACATAGTCCAGATTGGCCTTGAACTTACTATGTGGCCCAGGCTGGCCTTGAACGCTCAGAGATCTTCCTACCTCAGCTTTCCTGGTGCTAGAATTACAGACGTGCACCACCACACCAGCAAGATGGGATTTTTTTTCACTTGCAGTAGAGTTCTCACTCCCTGTCTTCCTGTCTCAGCCTGCTGTGTGGGGATTATGGGTGTGTGCTACTTTCTCTGGCTAAAATAGAGGCATTTCCTTAGGCGAAAACAGTGTTGCACTGAAATACAAATGTGTGAAAGGATGCATACCAGTTTTCAACTCACTGCTTCAGCTTCAAATCCTTTTTTCTTCTTCTTGTGATGCTGGAGATAGAAGTCAGGGCCTTGCATATCCTAGGCAAGTGCTGTCCACCAAACCACATCCTTAGGCCCTTTTTTTTTGAGACAGGGTCTCGCTATGCAGTTCAGGCTGGCCTTGAGCTCACTTTGTAGCCCAGGCTGGTCTTGAACTCGTAAGGATCCTCCTGCCTCAGCCTCCCAAGTGCTGGGATTACAGGGGTGCGCCACAATGCCCAGAGGCCTTTTTGTGTTTTTGAGACAGGGTCTCACTAAGTTGTTCAGGTTAGCCTTCAATTTATGACCCTTCTGTCTTTGCCTTCCGAGCAGCTGGGATTCAGGCCAACACCGCCACATCCGGCCCTTATCAAGCCTTGGCACCAGCTGTGCACAGCTCCCTTGAGTCTCCGGGGGACCCTACTGGTGATGCCAGCAAGTCTGGCGGGCAATGTGGTCGTAGGCTTCCCAGCCTTGGCCCCTTGCACCTGGCAGGTGCATTCCTGCCCAACAAGCTCTGCTCTCAGGATCCACTCTGCCCTAGGACAACCCAGGGATGGATGTCCATGGCATCAGGTGGGTGGCAGACACATCCCTCTAATGATTGAGCAACCTTGGGGAGAAGACCTTCTCAAATATAGTTATACTTGTACCTTTATAATTAACCCTCTTATACATTTATTCACTTTGATTTTTTTTTTTTTGTACTGTGAATCAAACTCAGGACCTTGTGTTTGCCAGGCAGGCACTTGTACTGCTGAGCTATCTCCCCAGCCATTTATTCACTTTGAGACAGCACCTTCCTATGTAGTCCAGGGTGGTCTTTTTTTTGTTGTTGTTGTGTTCTTTTGTTTTTCTTCCGGTACTGGGAGTTGAACTCATGACTTTGCACTTGCCAGGCAGGCGCTGTGCTGCTGAGCTAAATCGCCAGCCCCTCCAGGGTGGTCTTGACCTGTGAGGTCCAGTCTGGCCTTGAGCTTGTGGCAATCCTGCCTCAGCCTCCTGAATCCTGAGATTACAGGCATGTACCACCACAATTGTCTAACCCTCTTACAACTTTTTTATCAAGCTTCCTCTGGTGAAATCATTGTGTGTAGGCCAAGTGTGGTGGTGCATGCCTGTAATCCCAGCACTCGGGAGGCTGAGGCAGGAGGATCATTGCGAGTTCGAGGCCAGCCTGGGCTACAAAGTGAGCTCAAGGCCAGCCTAAACTGCATAGCAAGACCCTGTCTCAAAAACACAGAAAAAGAAATTGTTGTGTGGTTTCTGTCCTTTTATTGGATGGAGACTCCCAGTGAGGAACAGGGTTACCAGTGTGCTTGGTGTGTGCTTCTGGTGGGATGTAGAGTGCCCAAGAAAGAGGCAACAGGGTAAAGGCTGACAATAGCTAGGAAGGAACTTGTGAGGACAAAGGGACACGTGGGCAAGTGGGTGGCAGGAAGGTGTCACCAATAAAGTCAATGAGAAGGGGCAGACTAGGGGAGATCAGATGACACACAGCCTTGGGGGCAACAGCAAGGACACTTGTTCCTGTCCTTTGGGAGACTGTAGCCCTCAGGGACAGAGATGTGATCTGACCTACTTTCAACTGATTCCTTTGGAAGGAAGGCTGAGATGACGGACAGCCAGCAAGGTAGGAGGGAGCCCAGCCAGGAGGCGCTGCTGTGAGTCAGGTGAGACAAACTCCTGTGGGCATAGAGCCCAGGCTTGCTGATGGACCCCTGTGGGTGTGAAAGACTGGCAGGGCGCAGGGGCAATCAAGGTCAGGCGGAGCTGCACATGCTCAGGGCATGAAAGACAGGTGAGGGCATCTCTTCACCTTGCCCCAGGCGCAACCCCTGCTGTGCAACCCAACCCAGTAGCACCAGGGTTCTTGCATGGAGGACAAGTGACCAGAGTGCCTGCCAAAGGCGTCCTCTGCTCGGTGACCCTTTTTGGGTTTTGTTTTGGCTTTATGCTTGTTTATTTTTTGAGACAGGGTCTCGGTATGTAGTTTAGGCTGGCATTGAACACTATATAGCCCAGGCTGGTCTTGAAGGCATGGTGATCACAAGTGCTGGAATTACAACCGTGAGCACCACGCCCAGGCTCGGTGACGCATTTTAACTCCCCTTTCTGCAGGCTGACGCCAAGGAGCCTCCCAGAAACCCTACCTTCAAGACCGCAGGTGCGGGAGTCGCAGATGGAGAACACTCTGGGACGATTTTTGGCCACAGGGCCCAGGAGGCGGAGTCCTTCTCCCGGCTGCGTCTTCCTAGCGCCCTCTCCTGGACAGGTTCAGCAGCGCGAGCTCGAAGGAAAGGTGTTTGAAGGCCCAGATCCGGTTTTGCAGGTCCAAGGCTATCGGTCCATGCTGTCACCTGAAATAGTAACACTCAGCCAGGTGTGGTGGCGCAAGCCTGTAATCCTAGCACTTGGGAAACTGAGGCAGGAGGACCGCTGCGAGTTCGAGACCAGCCTGGGCTACAATGTGAGCTCAAGGCCACCCTGAACTGCATAGTGAGACCCTGCCTCAAAAAGACAAAAAAAAAAAAAAAAAAAAAAGAAAGAAAGAAAGGAAAAAAAAAAGAAATAGTAACACTCATTTTAGAGGTTAATTCCTATAGAGTTAAATGGTCACGTTTTGGATGTGCACAGCACTCTGCAAGAACCTGGGAGAGCCAGCTGTGGTGTCCCACGTTTGTAACCCCAGCACTTTGGGAAACTGAGGCAGGACTGCAAGTTCAAGCCAAACCTCAGTAATCTAGCACCCCTGCAAAACCCTGTCTCAAAATGAATAAAAAGGTCTAGAGATGTAGCTCAGTGTGAAGGCTCTGGGTACAAATCCTACCATCAGAAATCAAACAAACAAAAGTTGTGTCACCCCTCTTCCACCCCACAAAACACCTAAGTTGCTCCAAGACGCCGTCCTGAGGCTGGGAGCCCAGGCAGGAAACAGGACGTGGTGGGGCTCTGCAGGGCACCTGGGCTGGCTGAGGGTATCAGCCGAGAAGGCGGCGGACTACGACGACTTCCTGCACCACACAGAGACCTCAGCGCCAGCGCTGGTTCTGGAGCAGCAGAAAAGGGAGGACCCGTGTGCGATACTGTTAATATTAATTCAGTTAGTGTCAAAACATAGCCAGCCCCTGGAGAGGAGAACCGCCCCCCTCGACTCCACCGCACTCCAGGAACGCAGACACCGCGCCACGTTCCAGGTCGCCAAGTGCAGGCCGCGTCCCGCCCCGCCCCCCAGGGACGCGGACGACCTCCCTCCACATTCGGACCCCACCCACCTTCCCCAGCTGCCTGGGCCACGCCCACCGGCCACGCCCCAGATGCGCGCGCAACCCACGCGGAGTGCCTCCCCCGCCCCCGGAGCGTGCGC
>NW_004955413.1:33350473-33364504 GCF_000276665.1 Chinchilla lanigera
GCCCGTCAGTCAGTGGTGCCCCCGTCAGCTCCCCTGTCACTGTTCCTGTCAGTCAGTGGTGCCCCCGTCAGCTCCCCTGTCACTCTTCCTGTCAGCGCCTGTCAGTCAGTGGTGCCCCTGTCAGCTCCATTATCAGTGTTCCTGTCAGTCAGTGGTGCCCCTCAGCTCTGCTATCAGTGCTCCTGGCAGTCAGTGTCCCTGTCAGCTCCGCTGTCACTGCTCCTGGCAGTCAGAACCCGTTCGTGTCCCTGTCAGTAGTGCTCCAGTCAGCTTTCCTGTCTGTCAGAACCCATGTTAGTGTACCTGTCAATTAGAACCCTGTCAGTCAGTGTTTCTCTCGGTGTCTCTGTCACTTAGCTCACCCTGTCAGCTCCCTGTCAGGCAGCAACGTTTCCAGTCAGCAGGGGCCTCCCCACCGAAGTCTTAGTGCCCTTCTCAGACACCCGCAGCCTGCCCATCCGTCACAAAGCTTTTCACCTTTCAGGGATACCAAGCAGCTGGCTTCGGCATGGGTGCCGTGGGTTTGCCTCCACTGCCCCATACAATCAGCACCTCTGTCTGTCAGCAGTCTGTTGGCATCTCCCTGTCAACTCCCCTTGTCACCAGCAACCCTGTCAGCCTCCTGTCACTTTCTTGTCAGTTAGCCAGTGGCCTCCCATCACAATCAGCATCCTGTTTCTCAGTGTTGCCTTCCGTTTCTCCCTGCCTGCCAAAGTCCCCTAAGTCAAGGCCACTTCCCTCTGGGGTGGGCTGCACCCCCACCAGTGCCCACCTGATCAGTCCTAGCTATCAGTGATTTCCCCACCTGTCAGTGACACCCTTCATGCTTGTCAGTGGTCTCTGGCAGTGTCCTGCTGTCAGTGCTTTCCCAGCCTGTCAGGGGCCTCTGTGTCAGTCACTAGCCTAAGTGTCTGCTCCATGCCTGAAGGTCCCTCCACTCTTTACTGTCAGTGGCAGGGTGGAGCAGGCCCCCTGATGTCAGTGCTTGCCCCTAGAAGTGTCCACTCCATAGTGTTCCCTCCTTCACTTTTATGTTATATACTCATGCCACTCTACTGTTTGTCATCCCACCTATCATTGTACTCCATTGCTTTTTGTTTTTGTTTTTGAGACAGGGTCTCGCTATGCAGTTCAGGCTGGCCTTGAGCTCCCTTTGTAGCCCAGGCTGGTCTCGAACTCACAACGATCCTCCTGCCTCAGCCTCCCTAGTGCTGGGATTACAGGCGTGTGCCACCACGCCCGGCTCCCTTGCTTTTCTCCTTTGTGTTAGTGTGAGACATTTTTCTCTCAGTGTCCAGTCGTCTTATCCAACCACTGATTCCTCTTTTTTGTTTTTTTGAGCCAGGGTCTCGCTATTCAGTTCAGGCTGGCCTTGAGCTCACTTTGTAGCCTGTGCTGGTCTGGAACTAGCAGTGATCCTCCTGCCTCAGCCTCCTCAGTGCTGGGATTACTTATAGGCATGCACCACCACTCCCGGCTTCCTGATTCCTCTTTCTATCATGTCCCACATTAATGCTCCAGATGTCAGCAGTCATTTTTCACATTCTCTGGCATATCTCCTTATCCCTAACTGTCTCATTCCTTCTTCCATCCCCATCGTCTCTTCCTTCATACTTGTCATCTTCCTAGCAACTTACTAGGCTGTCTTTATGGTCCTTCTACCTGCTATTTTGTGTCCTTTCAGTCTGCCACTCACTTATTACTGCTTCCAGTTTGCTATACTGATCACTTGCCCTGTGACCAACTAGTTCCACTCTTACTGCAAAACCCCCACTTATCACTATTCTTTCTATCCATCTTGTCCCTGTGTCACTGACCAGCCTGCTATTCTTCCACTTTCCCTCTCCCATTCTCCCCTACATGCTCATGGCTTCTCAGTGCCCCTGTCATCACCTACATTCATCTGTTCACTTTTTTTTTTTTTTTTGTCTTTTTGAGACAGGGTTTCACTATGCACTTCAGGCTGGCCCCAAACTCATTTTATAGCCCAGGCTGGCCTCAAACTTACAGTGGTCCTCCTGCCTTAGCCTCTTGAGTGCTGGGATTACAGGGATGAGCCATCACAGTTATATGCTGTTGTGTTGAGAATTTATTATGCTTTTTGTATAGATTGTTTTGAGAATTTATTATGCTTTTTGTGAATCATTTAATCTTCACATCAACCCTAGAATACAGGAGCTGTAATTTCTATGTTTCACAGGTGAAAAGACTGAGGTATACTACAAATAATAGATCCAGGACTTGTACCCCAAGCATTTTGACTCTTAACTGTGCCCCCTTTTATTATTTTAAATTTTTGGATAATAATAATAGATGATTACTATCAGGCACTTGTGAGTTGTGTATGTATGTGATCTATGTGCTATAGTAAAACTTTATGGAGAAATACAGGCCCAGGCACTTTTTTTTTGTTTACTTGTTTGTTTGTTTTGAGACAAGGTCTTGCTATGTAATTCATGCTGGCCTTGAACTCACTATGTAGCCCAGGCTGGCCTTCCTTGAAGTGATCCTCCTACTTCAGCCTCCCATATTGTGGAATTACAGGAATTAAGGTGTACTTACTTACTTTCTTCCTTTTCTTTCTTTTTTAAAAGGTACTGGAAGCTGGGTGCACGCCTGTAATCCCAACACCCAGCACCGGGAGGCTGAGGCAGGAGGATTGCTGTGAGTTTGAGACTAGCCTGGGTACTAGGGATTGAACCTAGGACCTTTGTACTGAGTTATATCCCTAGCCCTTTTTATTTTTTATTTTGAGTCAGGGTCTCATTAATTTGCATATATACTGCACGCTAGGCAAGTGCTCTAGCACTGAACTGTTTTCTTTTTTTTTTCTTCCGGTAGTAGGAATTGAATTCACAACCTTGCGCTTGCCAGGCAGTAGCTGTGCTGCTGAGCTAAATCCCCAGCCCTACCACTGAACTATGTACTCAACCATTTTTATTTTGAGACAGGGCCTCACGTTGCCTAAGCAAGCTTTCAATTTACGATCTTTCTGCTTCAACATCCCAAGTAGATGAGATTTTAGGTGAGCACCACTATGTCTTGCTTGGCTTCAGTGTTACTCATTTTGTTTTTCTTGATGCTGGGGATCAAACCCAGAGCCTCCCTGTGTGTGCTAGGTAATCACACTATCACTGAGATATAGCCCCAGCTCTAGTCTTATTTTCTTCTCAAGGTTTTTTTTTTTTTTTTTGGAGACAAGGGCTCACTATGTAGTTTAGGCTGGCCTAAATTTGAGACAGTCCTTCACCCTTAGTCTTCTGAGTGCTGGGATTACAGGAACATGTCACCTCACCCGGCTAGTGTTATTTTAACTGTGATTTTAATGTGTATTTGACAAATGTGGATGATGAAGTTTTCATGTACTTATTGGCTGTTTGCATATTTTTGTTATTTTTGAGAGGGTTAGTATGGACTGTGTAGTCCAGCTTGGGTCAGACTTCGAAATCTCTGCTTCAACCTCCTGATGCTGGGGTTATAGGTATGCACTACCATGTCCAGCCTTGCCTGTATATCTTTTTTTTCTTTTTCTTTTTTTTTTTTTTTTTTTTTTTTTTTTTTTTGCCTTTTTGAGACAGGGTCTTGCTATGCAGTTCAGGCTGGCCTTGAGCTCACTTTGTAGCCCAGGCTGGTCTTGAACTCGCAAAGATCTTCCTGCCTCAGCCTCCTGAGTGCTGGGATTACAAGCATGCGCCCCCATGCCTGGCTTTGCCTGTATATCTTTTGTGAAGTGTCCTTCAAGTAATTTCCCCACTGTTTATTAGATTGCCCCCTCCCCTAGTGCTGGGGATTGAGCCCAGAGCCTTTAGACTACCCTTCTTATACAGTCCAGGCTAGCCCTGAACTTAGTATGTACCCCAGGCTGACCTTGAATTTTTTTTTTTTTTTTTTTTTTTTTGGTACCAGGAATTGAACTCATGACCTTGTGCTTGCCAGGCAGGTGCTGTGCCGCTGAGCTATATCCTTGGCCCATCACCTTGAATTTGAGGCTGTCCTTCTGCCAGAACCTCTTGAGTGCTAGGCTTACAGGTGTGTGCCACCGTACTTGGCTCAAAATGTTTTGAAAATTTTGAAGCAGGATCTCACTGAGTTGCTACGTTGCTCGTGCTGGGTTTGAATTTACAATCCTCCTGCTTTAGCCTCCTAGAGTGCTGGGATTACAGGTGTATACCACCATGCTTGATTGGATTGTGTTTTTAGTGTTTAAAGAGTTAAGAGATGGATTGTGATTACAAGTCCTTTGTAATGTGGTCATGTGTGTGTATATATATGCGTATATAGTGAGGGGGTGGGAGGAGAGGAAAGGGATTGTATATGTGTGCTTTTTCCTGGTTTTCTTTTTTGTTGTTGTTGTTCTTTTAAGATAGGGTCTCAGTATATCATTCAGGCTGGCTTTATTTTGTTTTGTTTTGTTTTTTTTTGTTTTCTTCCAGTACTGGGAATCAAACTTATTACCTTGTGCTTGCCAGGCAGGTGCTGTGCCTCTGAGCTAAATCCCCAGCCCCCCAGGCTGGCTTTAACTCCCTGTGTAGTCCAGTCTGGGTTCGAACTTATAGCAGTCCTCCTGCCTCAGCCTCCTAAGTGCTGGGATCACAGGCATGTTGTCTCGATGGTGTCAGGATACATTTTTTTCCATTTATGGATGTACAATTCAACATCATTTGTTGAAAAGATTGTTTTTTCCATTAAATTGTATCGGAGCCTTTGGTATACTTTTTTTTTTTTTTTTTGAGACAGGGTCTTACAATGTAGTGCAGGCTGGCTTTTAACACATAGTGATCCTCTTGCCTCAGCCTCCTTAGTGCTGGGATTACAAGTGTGCACCACCACTTTCAACCTTTTTGTTATAAACTAATTTAACATATATGTGCAGACTTTTCTGGAGTTTCAGATTTTTTTTTTTTTTTTTTTTTGAGACAGGGTTTCACTCACTAATTCAGGCTAGCCTTGAACTCCCTATGAAACCCAGGCTGGCCTTGAACTCATTCATGGCAGTCCTTCTTCTCAGCCTCAAGTGTTGGGATTATGGGTGTGTGCCACCACACTTGGCTCAGATATGTTTCATTGATATGCTACCCCATGTTACTATTATTATATTATTATTATTATTATTTGGTTTTGTTACCAGGAATTGAATGCCCCATGTTATTTTTAAATTTTTATTTATTTATTTTGAGATCAGGTAGTGTTGCCCAGGCTGGACTCAAGCTTGGAATCCTCTTGCCTCAGCCTCCCATTTGTGCTACCATGCGCAGCTTTTTGTTTTTGTGAGACAGGGTCTCACTATATTTTAGGCTGGCCTTGAACTTGTGATTTTCTTACTTTAGTCTTCACAGTTGTCTTTAAGAGAGGGAAACTAGATCCCTAGAGTAACAGAGTAGGATTGCTAGACTGTATTTAATGTTCACTTAGGGTTTGTGGTCATTAATTTTTTTTTTTTTTTTGGTACCAGGAATCAAATTCAGGACCTTGCGCTTGCCAGGCGAGGTGGTCATTAATTTAAAATGAGTAAAACTCAAGCTAGGTTTCCTCATGGAAGCGTTCTCTGAGCAACACTCTCCCATAATTTCAGCCCCTACCCTCGTGACAACAATTGCTAACATTAGCGCAAGGTCGTGAGTTCTGTTCCCGGTACCGGAGAAAAACAAAAACAAACAAACAAAAAAAAAAATTGCTAACATTTTTTGAATATTTACTATTCGGCAGGCCAGTATTGGATAATGTGTGTGGGTTTTCTTATTTAATAGTTGCATTACCTTTTGAGGTATACAGTGTTATCACCTATATCATAGTAGAGGAAACTGAGGCATAGAGACTTGAGAATTTACACTCCAGGTTAGTCAGTGGTGTAATCTGTATTCTCTGTCTCCATATGATAGCCAAATTCTGGCTTAGTCAACATAGGGGGAAAAAAAGGAGTTACCAAAGGGAATGTAAAAGGAATGATGAAGGTCAAGGGTGGCCTTGGGTTGGCTGCACAATTACTGAGGCTTCTAATTTTTGCTTATGAATTGAGGTTGCAGTATATGACCTACAACATGGAATTGTGCCAAACTTTTATTTATTTATTTTTTGAGACAGGGTCTCACTATGTACTGCATGCTGGCCTTGAACTCGCTTATGTAGCCCAGGCTGGTCTCAAATTCACCTGCCTCAGCCTCCCAAGTGCTGGGATTACAAGTGTCTGCCACTACACCTGGCCTTTGCTAAGCTTTTGAGTGACCAGGCTCATACTGTGCCCTTATGGTAAGACCTGTGCAAAAGCTAGCTATGATCATTACTTCATTTCCTTGTGGCTGGTATAACTCTCAGGTCAGTTACTTGGCTCTTAGTTCTCTTGTGCATCTTGTGTGGATGTCAGCTGTGGTCATTCCTTCAGGGCCTTCCTGGTACTTTTTGATACGCTTCTCTCTGGTGGGCAAAGTTTTTTTATCCAGCTTGTCTCTATGCCAGTGTGTGCCTTATGGGTTGCTGGGTGCTTGGAGTTTTGGCTCCAGGAGGGAAGAGTAGGGGTCAGGGCCTTTATAATCAGTGATGAAAGAGTGTCCTGACCATGCTGGGCAGCTCTGTCCTTAGTGAGGAGAGTTGCCAGCTCTGTCCTTAGAGAACTGCATAGTTCCAAATGGTGAGCACATGGAAGGTTTTCACTTTTCATTTTATCGTATGTTACAGCCAGGAGGATATATGTTTGACTGGGAATGTAGCTCCAGTGTAAAGGCCCTGGGTTCAATTTCCAATACCCCCCAAAATAGGGGCCAAAGATCAGATATAATCCCCAATGTTCTGCCCCTATGATCCATTCAGACACATGCAGAAGTGTGCTTTACTAAGCTCCTAGGCATCTCTCAAGCAAGTAAAATTAACAATCAAGAATAACCATCAGCCAGATATGGTGGCACATGCCTGTAATCCCAGCACTTGGGAGGCTGAGGCAGGAGGATCTCTGTGAGTTCGAGGTCAGCTTGGGCTACATAGTGAGTTCAAGGTCAGTCTAAAGTATACAGTGAGACCCTGTCTCAAAAAAAAAAAAAAAAGAAAAAAAGAAAAAAGAATGACTATCATAAGGTGGGCGTGTTGGGGAAGGGCTATAATCCCAGCATTTGGGAGCTTGAGTAGGAGGATCACTTTCAGTTCAAGGCCAACCTAAATGGCATAGCAAGACCCTTTCTAAAGAAACAAAAAGAAAATAAAAGCAGACAGACAAAAAAGATTAATCGTCATAGGCTGTGAGTTGAAGTCATCATTCTGAGAATTTACTAGGAATTTACTATGAATTTCTACCTTGGAAGTTTGAAGACCCAGAAGTGTCCAACCACATAGGCGAGCTGTGTTGGGGTAGCGCTGGAGTTAGCTAATAGTTACTGAGTCCTTGATGTGTGCCAGTCACAGGACAGATCCTCTATGGATATTCATTGGAGTGGGATGGAGGACAAGAAGGAAATCAGAGTGCTCTGGACTGAATTGTGCCCCCACTAAAATTGTATGTTGTTTGTTTCTTGAGATAGGGTTTTGCTACATAGTTCAGCTTGGTCTTGAACTCACTGTTAGCCTAGGTTGGCATTGAATTTATGGTGATCCTTCTGCCTCAGCTTCCCAAGTGCTGGGATTACAGGCATGCACTACCACACCCAGCTAAAATCTTACATTGTTTTGTTTTTGGTATTAGGAATCAAATTCTCGACCTCTTGCTTGCCAGGCAGGCACTGTGCTGCTGAGCTATATCCCTGGCCCTCTTTTTTTTTTTTTGTCTTTTTGAGATAGCATCTCATTATGCAGTTCAGACTGGCCTTGGGCTTGCTTTGTAGCCCAGGCTGGTCCTGAACTCCCAATGATCCTCCTGGCTCAGCCTCCCGAGTGCTGGGATTACAGATATGTACCACCACAATAGCTGTTAGTAATAACTGTTATTTTGAAACAATTGTGTTTATATCATAAACTAAAACAGTTTAGTAATTATTTGCCATAAAACAGATTTGAGGGGACTGGGAATGTAGCTCCGTGGAAAGAGAAAGAACAGAAGCAACAGAAGCCTAAACTCTTAGGGGTTTACTTAGAAGAACTCTTTGATTCTTGGACTAGTGTGAGATCATATGGGTTTGGGTTCTGGCTATCTTATTTGCTGTGGGGCCTTGAAGGAATTAATCTTCTGGGGACTTAGTTTTCTTGGGACTTAGTTTTATTGTCTGTAAAGGAGTGCTGGTAACAGTATTTTTATAATGTTAGTTTGAGGATTCAGTGAGTTAATGCTTATGAAGTGCTTACCAGCCAGTACCTACTCAGACTCCATAACTTTTATCTCTTTGTTCCCTTTTCCTCTTTCTGCCTTCTTTTAATCTTCTCCCTTCACTTCACGTCTCTTTGGTACTGAACATTGAACCCAGGCATGCTCTACCATTGAGCTATATTCTCAGTCATTTTTATATTTTATTTTTAGATAGGATATCCATACATTTTGCGGGCTGGTCTGCCTCTAGCTCCAGAGCTACCAGGATTACAGGTGTGCTGTGCCTCGTGCAATGTCTGCTTTCTGTTGGATAAAGGGCATTTTTATGATGCTGTTTGTTTCCTGGTATGTCTTCCATGTCTCTACTTCACATATCTAATCTTTCCTTTTAAGGTTTTGAACTATGGAGTACATTCATAGCAATTTTAACAATGGTTTAAATACCCCTTAGCCAGGTGTGGTGGCACACGCCTATAATCTCAGCACTGGGGAGGCTGAGGCAGGAGGATCGTGATCGCGGGGAGTTCAAGGCCAGCCTGAACTGAAGACACTGTCTCAAAAAGACCAAAAAAAAAAAAAGCCCTTGTCCATTAACACATGTGTGCATTTCTGAGTTGATTTTGTCTGATTTTATTGTTCATTATAGTTTGTGTTTTCCTACTCTGTTTTTTGGGCGGTGGGGGGTTGGTTTTTTTCCTGTACCAGGGATCAAACTCACGACCTTGCTTTTGCCAGGCAGGCCCTGTGCCACTGAGCTAAATCCCCAGCCCCCTCCTACTCTTTTGCTAGTAAGTTTTGATTGGATACCTAGACACTGTGATTTTTTTTTTTTTTTGGCCTTTTTGAGACAGTGTCTTGCTATGCAGTTCAGGCTGGCCTTGAGCTTACTTTATAGTCCAGGCTGGCCTCGAACTCACAACAATCCTCCTGTCTCAGCCTCCTGAGTGTTGGGATTACTTACAGGCATGTGCTACCATGCCCAGCCTGTGCATTGCCCACATATTGAATTTTATTGTGCTGGATGCTGGGTATTTTTGTATTCCTGTAAATGTTCTTGACCTTTGTTCTAAGATGTATTTTTTTTTTTTTTTTTTTTTTTTTTGGTCTTTTTGAGACAGGGTCTAGCTATGCAGTTCACGCTGGCCTTGAGCTCACTTTGGAGCCCAGGCTGGCCTCAAACTCGCAATGATCCTCCTGCCTCAGCCTCCCAAGTGCTGGGATTACAGGCATGCGCCACCATGCCCAGCTTTTGTTTAAAATGAAATGGGCTTGATTACTTGGAAATGGTTAGATTTGGGGGAGTCTTGCTTTTAAGATTTTTAGATGGAACCAGGGAGATGTTTTATCTAGGTTAATTTTGCCCCACTGAGGGAAGACTGAGCACTGTGTCCAGTATCCTGTAAATTACAGGGTTTTCCACTCTGGGAGGAAGAGGAACCAACATTGGCCCCCTGTGAATGTTAAGGATTGTTCCCTCTAATCTTTTTTTATTTCTGCAGTGCTAAAGATTAAACTCATGGCTTTGCACATGTTGGGCAAATGCTTTCCACTGAGCTACATTCCCAGTCCCCACAAATCTTTTTGAGTGATATTTTCCTGGCTGGGTGGCTTTCTTACCACAAGCAATAATCAGCTCAGCTGAAGATGCTCTGCAGTTCTGTTGGGGACAGTAATTACCTTGGCTTCTCTTTGCCCGAGCTATTTTTCAGGCAGGTAGCTGAGCAGTGGCAGGGCTCCTCTTATTTGTTCCCCTTCTTTCAGGGATCACTGTCCTTCATTGTCAGATGTCCAGTATCTTGAAAAAACATTGCTTCATATATTTTAAGTTTTGGTAGATGGGAAGGTAAATCTGGTTCCTGTTATTCCATTTTAACCTGAAGCAAAAGTATAAAAAAATAGAGTTTTTTTTTTTTTTTTCTTTTTTTAAGAAAGGCACGCTGGGCATGGTGGTGTATGCCTGTAGTCCTAGCACTTGGGAGGTTGAGGTAGGAGGATTGCTATCAGTTCAAGGCCAGCCTGGGATACATCCTGAGTTCAAGGCTAGCTTGAACTATATAGCAAGACCCTGTCTCAAAATAAATAAAGATAAAATAAAATAAGATAAAATAGAGTTTTTTAAAAAATGAAAGCAAACAACAACCACAACAAAATAAAAAATGAAAGCACAAGGTGGCCTAGAAATATCCATGGGGAAATAGAGGAGGTAGAGACTTTTCCCAGGATGTGTAAGGCTCTGTGTTTCATCCCTTGCCCTGCCAAAAATGAAAAACAGCACCTAAAACAACAATTGAAAGGATGAATGGAAGAAGGAGAAAGAGGCGGGCAGGGTGGCGCATGCCTGTGATCTCAGCATTCAGGAGGCTGAGGCAGACAGATCACCGCAAGTTCAAGGATAGTCTGGGCTGCATAGTGAGTTCAAAGACAGCCTGGACTACATAATGAGATCCTGTTGCTGACCCTTCTTCTGATCAGAATGCCCTGAGGGAGAGCACAGGTGGCTTTTTCCTGAGTGGGAATCCCAGAAATTGTTTTGCATAGGGAAGGAATTGGGGATAGGGCTTAGGAGAAAGCTTTTCTACAGTAATCCAGCACTGGGGGCTGGGGATTTAGCTCAGCGGCACAGCGCCTGCCTGGCAAGCGCAAGGTTGAGAGTTTGATTCCCAGTACCGGAGAAAAACCAAAAAAAAAAAAAAAAAAATTAAAAAAAAATAATAATCCAGTACTGCAGAATGAGATCTGAGCACATGGTAAGAAGAAAGGGATGGAAACCTCACCACCACTATGTATACACAGTGATAGCAGAGTTTAGGCTGGTAGACATGGGCTGTAGGAGAGAGTCCTGCTCCAACCTGCAGGGAGGTTATAAGAGAGGGTTATTTTTTTGGGGTTGCTAGCAAGAGAACAGGTGCAGCCAGCAACTCTGCCTGTTAAGGAAGAGGTTAGGGTTAGGTGTTCCTTTCTCAGCCCTGTCTACCTTCCTCCTTTCCTCTTTTCCTTTCTCCCTTTTTCCTTCATTCCTTCCCTCCCTCCTTTCCCTACTCTCTCCTTCCCCATTACTCTGTTTTTCTCCCTGTCCCTTTTCCTCACCCTCTCCTTTTGACAAAGAATACGCTTTTTTTTTTAAGACAGGGTTGCACTGTGTAGTTCAGCCTGGCCTTGAACTCATTGTACAGCCCGACAGGCCTCCAATGTATGGTGATCCTCCTGCCGCAACCTCCTGAGTGCTGGGATTATAGGTTTGTGCCACTATGCCTGGCTTATTTTTTATTGTCTTTGAGACAGGGAGAAGTTGTTCAGGCAGGACTTGAATTTGTAGTTTTCTTGTTTCAGTGTCTCAGATGGTGGGATTGTAGAGTATACCACCACATCGAGGTTTTTTTTCCTGTGGTATACTGAGATCGAGCCTGGGCTCTTTGCACTGAGCTATATCCCCAGCCATTTTATTTTATTTTATTTTATTTTTTTCCTCAGCCATTTTAAATGTTTTAAAATTTTGAGACTGGGTCTTACAAAGTTGCCAAGCTGTCCAACATGGGCTAAAACTTGCAGTCCCTCTGCCTTAGCTTCCAAGAGTGGAATAATAGGTTTGTGCCACCACACTCAAATTTGTTTTGTTTTAGCCAGGTGTGGTGGCCTGCTCCATGCTCCCAACCGCAGGAGGCGAGGCTGAGACAGGAGTATCAAGTTCCAGACCAGCTTAGGCTACAAAGTGAGCTCAAGGCCAGCCTGAATGAACTGCATAGGGAGACCCTGTCTCAAAAAGACAAAAAAAAAAAAGAAAAAAAAAAAAAAAAAACTGAGGCGGCAACCCCTTTTTTGGGGTGGGGGGTTGAGACAGGGTCTCACTATGTAGCCCAGGCTGGCTTGAACTGTTGATCTTGCCTCAGCCTCCTGGGTGCTGGGATTACAGGTGTGTGCCACCATGCCTGGCAATTTTCCTACTCTTAAAAAAAACTGACTTTGGGGGCTGGGGATTTAGCTCAGCGGCAAAAGCACCTGCCTGGCAAGCGCAAGGTCGTGAGTTCGGTTCCCTGTACTGGAGAAAAACCAAAAAAAAAAAACTGACTTTGTAAAAGAAGAAATTCAGTTTTTTTTTCTCTTATATTTCAGGTAAAGAGATTAAAAATCTTCCATTGAATGAAAAAAGAATTCTTAAAGTTGGATATATTCCAAGAAAAAAACCCAAATGTTTTTCTATTTTGCCTGAATACAAAATTTAAACAAGAAGTTTCTACAAAAGGTAAGGTAAATTTCCTTTGCAATTAGATTCTGCTATATTGTGTAATTCACACAAACATATTGTATAGATGGCAGTTCAAAGGAGAGACGATAGTAAAACACTTAGTTTTGAAGCTGTGCATATGGCCTCTCTTCTTTCTGCTCTTTTTCCCTCCCTCCCTCCTTCCTTTCCTTTCTGCCTTCTTTCTTTCTCTTGTGTCTAGCTTTGAGAGGATCTGTGTGTCTCTGGGCAAGTTGCTTGGTTTCTCCAAACCAAAGTACAATCTACATGGAATGATAAAATGGGGACAGTCAGGAATGTAGCTCAGTGATAGGGCACTTGCTTAGCATGTGTGAGGTCCTGAGTTAAATTCCCAGCACTGAAAAAAAAACTGGGCAGGATAGTCATGCAGATGTGGTAAGTTACATGTTCTAGTTCACTTGCAGGGAGCACATTAAATAGGGCATGTGCTATCATGGCTGCCATTTAGAATATACCCTCCATGTAGGGGGTGGAAAGGAAAGGATGGACTTTTGTTTCTTAGGTACTAGATACTCTTAAAAAGCTCTGTCATTACAATACAGTTAGGTGCAGGATAAATTATAATTTCTTGTGAGCATTTTGGTGCATTAAAAATTAAGATAATGTTCCAAAGGGCAAAAGAGAAAAGAAAAACAAAAACAGTGAGCATTATGATCGCTCTCTTTTGCTTCTTGATGAAAAAAAAATTATTTATTATTATTTTTTTTTTGGTCTTTTTGAGACCGGGTCTTGCTATGCAGTTCAGGCTGGCCTTAAGCTCACTTCTGTAGCCCAGGCTGGCCTCAAACTCTGCCTCATCCTCTCAAATGCTGGGATTACAAGCATGTGCCACCACCCCCGGCAGCCCTCAAGATTTCTGTAGATTAAATTTAAGAAAATTTGAGTTTACACCCAGAGTACATGCACACAAGCAACCCGATAGGAAGAGTTAGCATAACCAAAGCCTGCAGATATTGAATAATCAGTGAAGTATAGTACTTAGTAATCGTGTATGAAATATTTGAAGAAATGCAAAATAGAGTAAGAATTAATAACAAAAACTAAGTGTCAAAATGACCCAATCACAGCCAATCATGGTGGCATATCCTCTAATACCAGCTACTTAGGATGCCGAGGTAGGAAGGCCAGGAGTTTGAGGGCAGCCTGGGGAATATAGCAAGACCCTGTCTCACCAAAACAAACAAAACAAAGCAAAAAAGAACATTCAGGAACAAAAGAAAATGTTGAAATTAAATACTCAGTATATGAATTAAACAGATTAAAGAGAGATGGAGACTAGTGAACTAGACCATATATCAGAAAAAAAATTATCTAGAGTACAGCACAGAGATGGGAGATAGAAAATTAGATTGAAAATATAGATTAGAATAAAAAGGTATTGTGAATGTGTAGTTGAAAATCCAGGATTTAAAAATAGAGGACATGAATGAGAGGCATTATTCAAAGGGTTCTTTTTTTTTTTTTTGGCCTTTTTGAGACAAGATCTCCCTATGCAGTTCAGGGTGGCCTTGAGCTCACTTTGTAGCCCAGGCTGGTCTTGAACTTG
>NW_004955413.1:33364604-33371022 GCF_000276665.1 Chinchilla lanigera
TTTTTTTTTTTTTTTTTTTTTTTTTTTTTTTGAGACAGGATTTCATTATGTAGTACAGCTGGCCTTGAACTCACTATATAACTCTGACTGGCCTCAAACTTGTGGCCATCCTTCTGCTTCAGCCTCCAGAGTACTGGAGTTACAGGAATGCACTGCCACACCTGGCACTTAAAGTATTAATAGTTTTTAGCATTTCAAGAACTAATCAAAGCCAGGTGTGGTGGTGCATACCTATAATCCCAGCACTCAGGAGGCTAGGGCAAGAGGATAGCTTAAGTTTGAGGCCAGCCTGGGCTATAGAGCAGGACCCTGTCTCAAAAAAACAAAACAAAGCAAAATAAAACAACTAATAAAAGACATAGATATATAGATTTAGGAAGCACAGTATGTCCAAAGTAATCTACATTTTTTTAAAAATCCAAATCGTACTCATACATTGAAAAAAAAATTTTTTTTTGGTCTTTTTGAGATAGGGTTTCACTATGCAGTTCAGTCTGGCCTTGAATTCACTTTGTAGCCCAAGCTGGCATCAAACTCAGTGGTGATCCTCCTGCCTTAGCCTCCTGAGTGCTCGTATTACAGGCATCCACCATGTCCCACCATACATTGGAACTGTGTAGAAGCAGACCTAGAAAGAAGATACTGAGCTAGAGGTAAAATACTATCTAAATAGGAACATCAAGTAGGCTGACAACAAGTATCTCATCAGCATGAATAGAAGCCAAGCTGGGTGTGGTGGGGCATGCCTGTAATCCAGTAAGTGATGAGAGAGTACAAATATCAATATGGAATTGTGTATCAGGAAAATTTTTAAAGAAAAACATATGTAATATTGAGCTGTCTTCTACTCACTTCTCACTCTATGGAAAACAACTAAAATTACTGAATTACAAATAATCAGAGAACTAACAAGATAGCAAGGAGCTTTTAGGTCAAAATCTTAACAGAAAGTAGAAACAAAGAAAGGTCATGTAAGCACCATGGCATGGAAAATCTTCCTTTGCTCTCAGGGTGTTTGCCAACCTGGAAAAAGTGGGGCTGTCACTTTAGAGGACTTAGAGTAGTTAAGGTCTCTGACTTCTCAAGGCAGAGAGCCTAGAGGAGAGCTCCCCACGCTACAGGGTTAGAGTGGATTTTCTGCCCCCCACCTGGCTGTCTTTTTACTGCATGTAGCAGGAAAAAAAGAAAATGTGGAAACCATATCTCTGGGAATTATGGTCATGGGTTTGCCTTTCTGAGCATTTTTCACCCAGCTTTATATTAGGTAGTAATTCAGAAAAATCAAGGCTGAATTTAAGGTGTTTTGGTGTGATAATGCTTTCAGGCTTCCTACAAGAGCAGACTTAAAACCTCTTTGGGGAAGGTTATTTTCATTGGAAGATATAAAAAATCTCTATTGACAATTTTTTAAAGACAATGATTAGTAGTACACAGACAGAAATACTAAGTGCACAAGAAAATAAGGCATCATGAGTTAGAATCAGTAGAAACAGCCCCTCAAGGCTTCATTTATTAGAAGAACCAGATACAGGAGGATTACTTAAGCTCAGGAGTTTGAAGCCAGTATGGGCAGTGTCACAAAATTCCCATGTCAAAAAATAAAAAAAAATTATTCAGTATGTGGACTTCTTCTGCACCCCAATACTGGGGATCAAACCAGAGGTTCTATCATTGAGCTGTATCTCCGGCCCTTTTTATTTTTTATTTTGAGACAGAGTCTGACTAAATTGCCCAGTGGACTTTAACTTTCAGTCTTTCTGTCTGAGCCTTCCTCAGTGCTGGGATTATAGCTGTGCCACCACACCTGGCTAGTATATGGGGTTAAGAACAAATTGTATGTCAGGTGTGGTGGCCCATGCCTGTGATCTCAGTATTTGGGAGGCTGAGGCAGGAGGATTACCATGAGTTTGAGGCCAGCCTCGGCTACATAAGCAAGTTCAAGGCCAGCGTGGTGCTTGCTTTGACAGTACATATACTAAAAAGGCCATCTGCACTATATAATGAGACCCCATCTAAGAACAAACAAATAGACAGACAAAGAAACAAAAAACAAAGACCAAATTATATGTACTGAAAAGAAAATTAGTGAATCAGACAGGTGAGAAGTAACTACACAGAACAAAGCACAGAGAAAATGATGGAAAACAAAGGAGAGGGTAAGTGACCTGGACCATTGAGTAAGAATACATTTCATGTTGAGTAAAATACATTTCATTAGTATTCTATAAGGAGAAAAGAGAAAATGGGCACTTTTTTTTTTTTTTTTTTTGGTCTTTTTGGGGCAAGGTTTCGCTATGCAGTTCAGGCTGGCCTTGAGCTCACTTTGTAGCTGAGGCTGGTCTCAAACTCATGACGATCCTCCTGCCTCAGCCTTCCAAGTTCTGGGATTAAGGTGTGTGCTACCACACCTGGCAAAAGAGAGTCAAATTGCAAAGCACCAAAGACAAGGATCTTAAAATGAACCAGAAGATAAAGACAGATTAACTTCATTTGAGCAGTAGTTAGACTGATGGTTTGTAGTAGTCAGCTTTCTGTTGCTGTGACCAAATACCTGAGAAAGCAATTTAAATTGTGGAAAAAGGTTGGCTCTTGGTTTCAGAGGTCTCAGTTTGTAGTCTGCTGTTCCCATGGATTTTGTGCCTGTGGCAGGCTGAGAGCATCACGGAAGAAGCACATGGTGGAGCAAGTGGCTAGGGAAGCAAAAGAGAGAAGGATGAAGGGGTTGGGTCCTGGCACCCTTTCAAGGGCACATCACCAGTGACCCACACAAACAGAAGTAGTAAATAAAAAATAGTGAAATTTCTTTTTTTTTTTGTCCTTTTGAGACAGGGTCTCATTATGCAGTTTCGGCTGGCCTTGAGCTCACTTTGTAGCCTAGGCTGGTCTCAAACTCACAGTGATCCTCCTGCCTCAGCCTCCCGAGTGCTGGGATTACAGGTGTGTGCCACAGTGCCTGGCTAACCTCTTTAATTTTTATAAAGAAAATTCACCAAAACAATTTTTTAAGCAAATACTGACTTGATGCTGTTTTGAAAACTCTCTGAAAGTGGGAATAATATGGGATGCTCACTTTTGCCACTTCTACTGAGGATTATAGTGGAGGTTTCACCCAGCCCAGTAAATCAGAAAAAGGGCAACAAGATACAGGGATTTGAGGGCCAGGTATGGTGGTGCACACCTGTAATCCCAGCACTTGAAAGGCTGAGGCAGAGGGGTCACCACAAGTTTGAGGGCTAGCCTGGGTTACACAGTGAGTTGAAAGCTAGCCTGAACTACATAGTGAGACTCTGTCTCAAAAAAAAGATAAAGGTATGCAAATAGAAGAAACACATTGTTATTCATTGATGATATTGTTATGTAGAAAATCTAAAATGATCTTTAGATAATTTACATCAATAATAATTTAGCAAATTTCTGGATACAAAATCACTTTACAAAAATAGATAACCCTGTATCATCACCAAACACACTGAAATTAAAACATAGTATATACCAGGCTGGGGGTGGTAATTTGGAGGCTGAGGCAAGGAGATCAGGTGTTCGAGATCATCCTGGGCATCTTAGCAAATTCAAGGCCAGACTAGACTACATAGCAAGACCTTGTCTCAAAACAAAACAAAAATGTATACAGTAGAATTACAAGTACAAAGCATATAGGATAAATGCAATAAAAATGTGCAAGATGTCTTGGAGAACACTGTTCAGTTGTGAGAAGAGTTAAAGAAGAATTGGTAGACAGGAAGGTAATCCTGGTTTTGTATTGAAAAACTCAATTTGTAACTATGCTAGTTCTCCCAAAACTGATGTAGAAATTCAGTGTAATCTCAATAGAAAAATTTAAGAGGGCCAAATGTGATGGCTCATGCTCATGTAATCCCAGCAGTCTAGGAGGCTGAAGTGGGAGGATTGTAAATTTGAGCCCAGCCTAGGCAACTTAGTGATTTTTTTTTTAATTTTTTTTTTTTTTTTTTTGGTTTTTCTCTGGTACCAGGAACCGAACTCATGACCTTGCACTTGCCAGGCAGGCGCTTTGCCGATGAGCTAAATCCCCAGCCCCTTTTTTTTTTAAATTTTTGAGACGGTTTCCTTGTGTAGTCCAGGCTGGCCTTGAACTCATTATGTAGCTCACCCTGGCCTTTAACTTGCAGCAATCTGCCTTAGCCTCATGAGTGCTCAGATTATAGTCATGTACCACCACACCCAGAAATTTAGCCAGACTATCTCAAAATAGAAATAAAAGGGATGAGTGAGGTAGCTCAGTGTGAGGCCTTGTGTTTAATCACTAGGTTTTCTTTTTTTTTGAGACAGAGTCTTGCTATGTAGCTCAGGTTGGCCTTGAACTCACTATGTAGCCCAAGCTGGTCTCGAACTCGCAGCAATCCTCCTGTCTCAGCTTCCCAAGTGCTGGGATTAGAGGTGTGCACCACCATACCTGGCTAGGTTTTCTATACTGGGCTCAAATTTGTGATTCTCCTGCCTCAGACCAGTGGAATCGCTGAATCAGGTGTGTCCATGTTTAGTGACTTATTTTCTGAGGCCCAAGGAAGCAGTTCCTGGGTTCCACAGCGTCAGTGCTCTCAGCATGTCCGAGTGTGATAGTACCAATGTGATACCCTGCAGGAGGGGCTGCAAGGAGATAGGTGGTCAGCTTGCCACTCTGGTACCATGAGCATGGTGGCCTTATCTCTGTCTCCTTCTCTTACATAGAAGGTCTTTTTTTGAGACAGGATCTTGCTTGTTATATATTCCAGCCTGCCCTTGAACTTACTATGTATCCCAGGTTGACCTTGAACCTGCAGTGTTTCTCCTGCCTCTGCCTCCCAAGTGCTGGGATTACAGGCATGTGCCACCATGCCCAGCTTATAGTTTGGATTTTTAATTTCCTCTTAGCAACAGTCTCCACCGCAGAATGTTCTGGTTTAAAGGGATCCTTCAGAGAACTATAGGATCATATGGGGCAACATTTCTGTTTGAAATTCACTTCTTGTCTGATGGATCTGCTACCTTGAAAAGGTAAATAAATAAACAGAACCTCAAGTTCCTTTCCCTTAACTCTTTTTTTTTTTTTTTTTGGTTTTCCTCCGGTACCGGGAACCGAACTCACGACCTTGTGCTTGCCAGGCAGGCACTTTTGCCGCTGAGCTAAATCCCCAGCCCCCCTTTCCCTTAACTCTTGAGTTTGTGGGTGAGTGTGTAGAGGATCTTGGCAGAGCAGTCTTGAGGGACTCTTGAGGGCATTTGTCAGGATGGGCAGAATCGTCCTGCTGTATCGGTGCCCCACACAGAAGAAGCAGGAGTCTTTCTAGTGAACAAGCTGCTTATTCAAGGATGCAGTCAGAGGTGACCTTTGAATCAGTCAGAGAAGGAAGATGAGGGCCCTCACTGAAGGCAGGCACCCGTCTAAAGGGCAGGAGTGGTTGCTGGGGTATGAGAAATGTTTGGAAGAGCTGTGTGCAGTGTATCTGAGCAACTGCTTGGGAATCAGTTCTTTTCCCAATGAAATTAGCTGCAGTGGAACGAGTACTGTTTCAGTGAATCCTTAAAGGATGCCACTGATGCAATAATTTTGAGTATTGTGCTTCTTAAAATGCATGGGTAGCTGACAGAAGTGTAGAGGGATTTTTAAAAATTTAACACAAATTGATGGGCATGGTGGTACACACCTGTAATCCGAGCACTTGGAAAGCTGAGGCAGGAGGATTGCTGTGAGTTGAAAGCTAGCCTGAACTATGTATTGAGATCCTGTCTCAAAAAACAAAATTAAAAAAAACAAAAAAATAATGTAACGCAAAGCACAATTCTGATTTGAGCCAGTTAGACAAATAGCTGATCTTGAGTAACCTGGTTTTATTTTTATTATTTTTTTTGTCTTTGTGAGACAGGGTCTCACTATACAGTTTAAGCTGGCCTTGAGCTTACTTTGTAGCCTAGGTTGGTCTTGAACTCGCAAAGATCTTCCTGCCTCAGCCTCCCCAGTGCTAGGATTACAAGCATACACCATCCTTATTGTCTCTTTACTTTGGCAAGGTTAAAAAGTTGGTAACTCTCTGTTTTGTCTTGTTGATAATACTGGGGATTGAATTGAGGACCTTCACATTGGGCTAGCTTTCCAGCCCTTATTTATTTATTTATTTATTTATTTATTTTTACTTTTTTTGAGACAGAGTCTCATTATGTAGTCAAGGGTGGCCTCAAACTCATGGCAGTCCTCCTGCCAGAGCCTCCCGAGTGCTGGGATTGCAGGTGTATGCCACCACACCTGGCCCACTGCCATTTTTATATTTTTTTCTGAGACAGGGTGTTGCTAAGTTGCCCAAGTGGGATGTGAACTTGCAATTCTACTGCCACAGCCTTCGTAAATGCTAGAATTACAGGTGTGTACCAGTGCTCTAGGCTTTTTTTTTTTTTTTTTTTTTTT
>NW_004955413.1:33371541-33387567 GCF_000276665.1 Chinchilla lanigera
AAAAAAAAAAAAAAAAAAAAAAAAAAAAAAATGTTCAGGATCAAACACTGGTCCTTGTGCGTGCTAGGCAAATGCTGTGCTGCTGAGCTACACCTCAGCCTTTTAAAATTTTATTTTGAGATAGAGTCTTGCTAAATTGCCCAGGCTGGGCTCAAATCCTCCTGCCTTAGCCTCCCAAGTAGCTACAAGTACGGATATGTGCTACTATGCCTGGCTTAATTTTGGTTTTATATTCTTTGTTATATGAGACTTGTTCTATATTTAAGCCCTCAGGAATCTGATTAAATACACAAAACCTAACTCTGATTTAACCCTAACTCTGAACTGTAGCTCAGGGCTGTTGTGGTATTGCACAGAACAGCATCCACTGTGTCTTTTGTTAGTGGTGCACCTTGAGGTGGACATCTCAGTGCATCTGTAGGTGACAGTCCCAGCTGATACTGTCTGAACTGCAGTCCAGGCCAGACAAAAGTGCCAGAATTGATTGCTATAAAGGTTGAGTGGAGGCACACAAATAAATGAATAATATACTGTTTCTAGTACTGCTGGCTATGTGTGAAATCTCCCAAAATATATTAAAAATGAAAGAAGATAGAAAAAGTAAAGTAGAAACAAAACCCCTGACCACCTAGGAACAATGCTGCAGTAGAAGTGTGAACTTGAACGTGTTCCTCTTTTTCTTTTCTTTTTTTTTTTTCTTTTTGGTCTTTTTGAGACAGGGTGTCACTACGCAGTTCAGGCTGGTCTTTAACTCACTTTTTAGCCCAGGCTGGCCTTGAACTCGCAATGATACTCCTACCTGGCCTCTCGAGTGCTGGGATTACCGGTGTGTGCTACCATGCCTGCCTTGTTCTCTTTCTGGGATGTGCTAAACTGCTCTCTGATGCTGCAGAGCAAGCCCACAGCTGTGGAGAGAGCCGAGCAGCCAGGCACTGTGATTCTTCCCTTAGTTGAAGGTACCTATCCTGTATGTGCTACCTGCCCACTAGTCACTTAGTAGCTTCTTGGTTATGAAATTGACTATCTCAGTACTGGAATGCCTGTGTTCAAGTAAACCTTTGTTTGACCTACCCCCGGAGTGCAAGAGTAGTGATGCCAAAGGCCAGCTGTAAAATGCTTTCTTTATCATTTCACATCATCACGAGAAGAGTAAGCCCAGTTCAGTAAGATATTGAGAGAGACTGTATTCATGTGTAGTATATTATCATGATTGTTCTATTATTATTATTAACCTTTTATTTTGCCTAATTTAGGAATAAAACTTGATCATAGGTATGTGTATATAGGAAAAAACCGCCAGGGTTATAGCTCAGTGGCATAAACACCTGCCTGGCAAGCACAAGGTCCTGAGTTCGATTTCCAGTACAAAAAAAAAAAAAAAAAAGGAAAAAAAACCATAGTGTACATAGTATTGAGTGCTATCTACACATTTATGATACTGGGGATTGAACCCAGAGTCTTTACACTGAGTTACATTCCCCAGCCTTGTTTTTTTTTTTTGAGACAGGTTCTTGCTGTGTAGTTTAGGCTGACTTCCAATTTAGGATGATCCTCCTGCCTCAGCCTTCCAAGTGCTGGGATTACAGGTGTGTGCCACTACACCTGGCTCTTTTGCTGATAATGTGAAGGGAACTGTTTTCTTAATTTTTTTTTTTTCATATTTTTCATTGCTGGTGTGTACCCAGAAATGCAGCTGGTTTTTGTGTGCTGATTTTTATGTGTTTTTTTTTTTTTGAAACAAGGTCATGCTGTGTACTTTAGGCTGTCCTTGAACTCAGTATGTAGACGAGGCTGGCCTTGGACTTACACCCATCATCCTGTTTCATCCTCCTGAATATTGGGATTACAGACATGCACCACCATACCCAGTTGACTTCTTTGTGTGTAATTTTTCCAAATTCATCCAGTTTGTATCTGAACCTCATTTTTTTGTTACTGAATAAATGACATTATATGAACATGCCACGTTTTGTCTTTCTACTCATTCCTTACTGGACGTTTGGTTTGTTTCTGTTCTTTGACTCTTACGAATAATACTGCTGTGAATATTTGCATATACAGTGCTGTGTGGACATGTTTTTATTTCTCAAATGTGCACCTTGGAGTGATGTTGCTGGGTCATGTACTCACTCTGAGTTCAAGCACTTGAGAACTATCAGGCTATTCCCCAAAATAGTCACACTATTTTGCATTCCCACCAGCAATGTATACAAAGCTTCCAATTTTTCTACATTCTCAACACTTGTTATTGCCTATCTTTTATTTACTTATTTATTGGTTTTTTGAGGCGAGGTCTTGCTATGCAGTTCACGATGACCCTGAACTCACTTCGTACCTCAGGCTGGCCTCAAACTTGCAGCAGTCCTCCTGCCTTAGCCTCCTGAGTGCTTGGATTACAGGCATGCATCACCATGACCCACATGCCTGTCTTTTAATTTTAACCCTTAACTTTGAGTCTTTGATACATCTTGAGTAAACTTTTATAATTGGTAAAAGGTTGAAGGTCCAATGTACTTCTTTGTTTTTCCCTGCTTGTAGGAGCGGAGTCCTGGTGCACTTTCTACAGTTCAGGGAAGTGCACTGTGCACAGGGACTTGCTCCATTTCTCTCCATGTGGCTTTATGTCTGTGGATAGTTTTTCCAGCTTCTTTTGTGGAAAAGACTGTAGTGTTTCCATTGAATGGTCCTGGCCCCCTTGTAAATCAGTTGACTCTCTGAGTGTGGTTTTCTTTCTTGGCTCTTAGTTCTATGCCTTTGGTCTGCATGTCTATCTTTATTCTAGTACCACACACTGTTGATTGCTAGTTTTGTAGTTAATTTTGAAATGGGACAGTGCGACCAGTGTGGTGGTGCACACCTGTAACCCCAGCACTCAGGAGGCTGAGGCAGGAGGATCACCATGAGTTGGAGGCCAGCCTGCACTACAAGTGAGAGCCTGTCTTAAAAAAAAATAGGGAAAGTGGGAGACTTCCAGGTCTCTTCTTCCTTTTTGAAGACTTTTGCATTTCCATACAACCTTTAGGAACACTTTGTCAGTTCACACATAAAATTTAAAAAATTGACCTTAGATACTAATTTCCACATTTTATTTTATTATTTTATTTTATTTTTGTCTTTCTGTCTTTTGTGTATTTCTCCCCCCCCCCCCCCGCTCCGGTACCAGGGATCGAACTCACGACCTTGCGCTTGCCAGACAGGTGCAGTGCCACTGAGCTAAGTCCCCAGCCCCTGTCTTTTTGTATTTTTGAGACAGGATCTCCCTAGGCAATTCAGTCTGGCCTTGAACTCACTTTGTAGCCCAGACTGGCTTCAGACTCACAGTGATCCTCTTTTCTCAGCCTCCCAAGTGCTGGGATTACACACGTGCACCACCACACCCGTCTCCACATTTTATTGTATGTGGAGAAAGTGGTCTGTAAGACAGTAGTCTGTGCTCATTTCAGCAGCATAAATACTAAAATTGGAAGGATACAGAGAAGATTAGCATGGTCCCTGTTCAAGGATGACATGCAAATTCGTGAAGAGTTTCTTTTTTTGGGGGTCTTTTTTTTGAGACAGGGTCTTGCTCTGCAGTTCAGGGTGGCCTTGAGCTCGCTTTGTAGCCCAGGCTGGCCTCAAAACTCACCACGATCCCCCGGCCTCAGCCTCCTGAGTGCTGGGATGGATTATAGGGGTGTGCCACCATGCCCAGCAAGTTTCACATTTTTAAGTATTAAAAAAAAGACAAACAGTCTTTTGGAGTTACTGTGCCTGTCTTCCTCCCTTCCTCCCTTCCTTGGCATAACTGGAGATTGAACCTATGACCTGGACACTGAACTTCATCTCCAGGCTTTTTAAAAATATTTTTTGGCAGCCTGGCATAGTGACACATACCTGTGGTCCTAGCACTTGGATAAGGCAGGAGGATTGCCTGAAATTTGAAGCCAGCCTGGACTACATAATGAGTTCAAGGTTAACCTGAACTACATAGTGAGACCCTGTCTCAAAAAAAAATTATTTTTTTACTTTGAAAACTGGGCATGGTGGTGCATGCTTGTGATCCCAGCACTCAAGAGGCTAAGAGAGGAGGAATCCTGTGAGTTCACGGCCAGCCAGGGCTACATAATGACTTCAAGGTCAGCATGAAGGCCAGCATGAGTCTTCCTCCTTCTCCTCATCCTCCTTTGTCTAAGACAAGGTCTCACTGTATTTTCTAGGCTGGACTTAAACTCAGTATGTAGCTGAGATTGGCCTCAAACTCACAGCAGTCCTCCTGCCTCAGTCTCCCACATGCTGGGATTACATGTGTGCACCCAGTGCAATTCACTTTCTTTTTGGTACCCATCTACCCCTCATCCCAGTCATTGACAGCTAGTAATCCATCCTCTATTTCTAAAATTTTATCATTTAAAAATATTATAAATGCTAACATGCAATAGGTGTATGTAATGCAACTCCCCACAATGAATGTATTTATTAGGTATTGTAAACATGCTATAAATTAGCTGGGTGCAGTGACTCATCCCTGTCATCCCAGATATTCAGGAGGCTGAATTGGGAGGATCCCTTGAGCTCAGGAATTTGGGACCAGCCTACGTGACATAGTGAGACCCCATCGAAAAAACCCACCCAAAACAAACAAACAGGGCGAAGGATATAGCTCAGTGGTATAGCACCTGCCTGGCAATTGTGAAGACCTGAGTTCAATTCCTGGTACCCAACAAACAAACAAACACAAACAGTTATGACTGGAATCACACAAGTGTGTAACCTTTTGGGTTTAGTTGGATTTGTGGAGAACTTCCCTAGAGAGCCTTCCATGTTGTTGCATGCAGCAGTGACTCCTTTTTATTGCTGAGTGTTTTCTGCAGTGTGTATGTGCTATGGTTTGTATAAATGTTTGTATTTGAAGGGCACCTGGACTGATTGCAGCTTTGGACTGTTATAAATAAAACTTTTCTGGACATTTGTGTGTAGGTTTTTGTGTGAATTTAGATTTTATTTCTTTAGGATCAGTGCCCAGGTCCAAGGCACCTTTTATTTATGAGTTTCTATCAGTTGCTGCTTTATAGAGCCTGAAGAATCCTATAAGGTGTGTATGTGTTAATGATGGTTAGATCTTGTTTTCTTGTTCCTTTTACATGTGGGTAATATCTGTCATTTCTCCTCCATCTTAGATTTAGTCAGATATTAAGATTGTGCCTTAACTTTTTGTTTCATATTTATATGACACATTTTTCAGTTGTTATGCTTCAGCTTTTCAAAGTATTTTTTGGAGTAAATGTATTTTTTAATCCAATTTCAGATGTTTTCACTGATTAGGTTAGTCCATATGTAGTTGTTGATATATTGGTACTAATTTCCTCCATTTTATTTATTTGTTTGTTTTTTTAGATGGTGTTTTGTTTTGTTTTTATTTTATTTTATTTTATTTTATTTTATTTTATTTTATTTTATTTTATTTTTTGTCCTTTTGAGACAGTGTCTCACTATGCAGTTCAGGCTGGCCCTAAACTCACTTTGTAGCCCAGGCTGGTCTCGAACTCGCAACGATCTGCCTGCCTCAGCGTCCCGAGTGCTGGGATTACAGGCGTGTGCCACGACGCCCAGCTTGTTTTTTGTCCTTTTGAGACAAAGTCTTGCTGTGTGGTTCAGGCTGGCCTTGAGCTCACTACGTAGGCCAGGCTGGTTTCAAACTTTTTGCAATCCTCCAGTACTTTTTTTATGTTTTTATGGTGACTTCCCTTCATATGACAGTAAGGAGGAGAGACAGCTGTTTTATTGAAAGGGCAGCACAGATATTGTTAAATCTATTAAAGGAGAAAGAGATATCCATGACAAGCAGTCTTAAATTTAGGAAAGTAAAAGAATGTATTTACAACTTGTAAACTAGCAATAAAGCAAACAAAAGTAAAGCAAAATAGCTGGATGTGGTGGTGTATGCCTATAATCACAACACTCAGGAGTATGAGGCAGGAGGATTGCCAGAAAAATTGGTAAATGTAAAATATGAAATAAAATGGACCTAGGCTTCATGGTGCACGCGTGTAATCCCACCACATGCCACACCTATAATCCCAGCACTGAGTAGGCTGAGGTAGGAGGATCACTGAGAGTTCAAGACCAGTCTGGGCTATATGGTGGTTTCAGGGCAGCATAGCAAGACCTTGTCTCAAAAAAACAGAGGGGAAGAGGGAAGCGGAGAGAAAAAGAAGTTATTGTAATCCAGTATAACCAATATATCTGAAAGTGTTAGTGTAATAATTTTACGTATTTTATGTGATTTGGTCTGTTAGTCCGGCTATTAATCTGTTTATGATAATTAACTTGATAAATAAGTAAATCTGTTGCTGACCAAGAAAAAAAGTCTGTTAGGACTTTATTTGGATTACATTGAATCAGTAGATCAAAGTAGGGAAAATTGACATATTAATAATATTGCAGCTTCTAGTCCTTGGTACAGTTGGTCTTTTCATTTATTTAAATCTTTAATTTTTCTTAGTACTCTTTTGTAGTTTCCATTACATAGGTCTTGCACATACTAAATTATGCTAAAAGATATTACTCTCTTTTTTTATTGTTTTTTTTCCGGTACTGGAAATCGAACTCACAACCTTGCGCTTGCCAGGCAGGCGCTGTGCCGCTGAGCTAAATCCCCAGCCCCACTGTTTTTTTTTTTTTGAGATAAGGTCTCTCTGTGTAGTTTAGGTTGGCCTTGGACTCACTGCAATCCTCCTGGCTCGGTCCCCTGAGTATTGGGATTACAGGTGTGTGCCACTATGCCTGGCTGGTCTTAGATATTATTGTAAATAGAATTTTAAAATTTTTTCATTTTGCAGTTATTTCTCATATATATAAATACAATTACAGTTACTTTTTGTATATTGACTTTGTAAAGGGCAAGGTTGCTAAATTCAATCTTATTCCAGTAGCTCTTTTTTTTTTGTCTTTTCTTACAGATTTAAGACACTTTAAATTATGAATAAATGTAATCTTTTAATTTCTTCTTTCTTTTTTCATTTTGTTTTTCTTTTTTTGAAATAGGTCTTGCTTTGTAGTACAGACTGTCCTTTGTAGTACAGAACTCACTATGTAGCTCAGGCTGACCTCAAACCTGAGGCCGTCCTCCTGACTCAGCCTTCCTAGTGCCAGGATTACAGGGATGTGCTACCATACCTGGCTATATTTTCTTTTTTAATCTGTATGTTGACCTTCACTACAGTCTTTAATAGTATGGATAGAGCCCTTTGTTCTGGTCTTAGGGGGAAGCAGCCTGTCTTTTCACCATTAAATATGCTGATAGTTGTTTTTTTTTTGATAGTTGTATTTTAGAGGATGTCCTTTCTCAGGTTCAGGAAATTTCCTTCTGTTTCTAATTTATTGCAGTTTTTTTGTTTGCTTTCAGATAGGGTCTTGCTGGGTGGTTCAAGGTAGCCTTTACATGTAACCTAGGCTGGCCTCAAACTTGTGATGATCCTCTTGCCTCGGCCTGCCAAGTGCTGGGGTTACAAGTGTGCACCACTGTGCCCGGCCTGAAGTTTTTTTTTTAATCATGAAAGAGTATTGGATTTTTCTCCAGTTACTCAAACACAACCATATTATTAACTACAATGTTCTAAATGCTCCAATTAGAAGCTGGGCATGGTGGTGCATGCCTATAATCCCAGCACTCGGGAGGCTGAGGCAGGAGGATCATTGTGAGTTTGAGACCAGCCTGGGCTACAAAGTGAGCTCAAGGCCAGCCTGAACTGCATAGTGAGACCCTGTCTCAAAAAGACGCCCCCGACAAAAAATGCTCTAATTAGAAGGCAGAGAATAGCACAGTGAATAACAAAGCAGGAATCAATCATATGTTCTTTACAAGAGAAACAATTTAAAGACATAGATTGAAGAGTATTAAAGGATATACAAATATGAATCACAAGAATAGTGTACTGTATTAATAGTATTGGACAAAGTGGACTCCAGTGTGTACTGCCAGATAGTGAGAGATGTTTCAAAAAGCTTAGTCAGTTAAAAAGGCACAACAGGGGCTGGGGATTTAGCTCAGCGGCAAAAGCGCCTGCCTGGCAAGTGCAAGGTCGTGAGTTCGGTTCCCGGTACCGGAGAAAAACCAAAAAACACCCCCCCCCCAAAAAAAAAAAGGCACAACAGCCGGGCGTGGTGGCGCACGCCTGTAATCCCAGCACTCGGGAGGCTGAGGCAGGAGGATCTTTGTGAGTTTGAGACCAGCCTGGGCTACAAAGTGAGCTCAAGGCCACCCTGAACTGCATAGTGAGACCCTGTCTCAAAAAGACAAAAGGAGGAAAAAAGGCATAACAGGACTGGGGATATAGCTCAGCGGCACAGTGTCTGCCTGGGAAACGCAAGGTCCTGAGTCCTGGTACCAAAAGGGGGAGCGCATAACAGTCCTAAATATGTAGCCAAATGATAAAAGAAATTAAAAATACATGAAATGGGACAGAATTAAGAGAATAAATAAATACATAGTACAGTTGAAGATAGAGCCCTTTTTCTCATTAAGTGATATCAGTAGACCTAAAGTAAGTGAGAGTATAGAAGTCTTGAGCATCTTGGCATGGTGGCACACAGCTGTAATCCCAGTACTTGGGAGGCTGAGGCAGGAGAATTGCTGTGAGTTTGAGGTCAGCCTGGGCTACATAGTGAGTTTAAGGCCAGCCTAAACTACATAGTGAGACCTTGTTTCAAAAAACTTGAACAGTTACCAAAAAAAAAAAAAAAAGAATTGAGCAGAGTTACCAAGTATTTAACTGACCCCCAAACAATAATAGAAAAAGATTGTTTTCCAGTATGTATAGTGCATTCACCAAGATGGACCATGCAGGCTGTTAGCAAACTAAACCTGTAGGTCAAATACAGACTACTGCCTAGTTTTGTTTTGTGCAGTTTGGGAACTACGAATGGATGTTATGTTTTTAAACCATTTGTTAAAAAGAAGGAAAAATATACAATAGAGACCATATGTGGCCGCAGAGCTGAAAATATTTACTGCTAAGATTTTTATAGAAAAAGTTTGTTGACTCCTTTGGTAGGCTTTATTTTATTTTATTTTATTTTAGTTTTTTTTTCCGTTACCGGGAATCGAACTCATGACCTTGCGCTTGCCAGGCAGGCGCTGTGCCACTGAGCTAAATCCCCAGCCCCTCCTTTGGTAGGCTTTAAAACAAATTTTTATCATTTGTTTTGAGGTCATGTATCATTTTTGTTTTTGTGTTGTTTTGATTTTTGTCTTCATTGTTGTTTTGTTTTGTTAATTTTTAAAATAAAAATATTTATAACAAAAGACAAATTTTTATTTCTTGTGATATTGGGAATTAGGCAGTGCTCTGTCACTGAGCTACATTTCTAGCCTTGTAAAACAAATCTTGGAGGCTGGGGATTTAGCTCAGTGGCACAAGTGCTTGCCTGGCAAGCTCAAGGTCCTGAGTTTGATCCCTGGTACCGCAAAAAAAAAAAAAAAAAAAAAAAAAAGAAATCTTGGGCCAGGGATATAGCGCAGTGGGGCAGTGCCTGCCTGGCAAGCACAAGGTCCTGAGTTTGATTCCCGGTACTGAAAAACCATAAAGCAAATCTTTCTAAAATTTAAAAAAAATTTTTGTCTTTTTGAATCAGGGTCTTGCTATGCAGTTCAGGCTGGCCTTGAGCTCACTTTGTAGCCCAGCTGGTCTTGATCTGGCAGCGATCCTCCTGCCTTAGCCTCCCGAGTGCTGGGATTATAGGTGTGCACCACCATGCCTGGTTCCCAGTTTCTCTTTCCTTTTGAACAATTTCTTCGCATTTCACAATATCTATTGTACATTTTTTTTGTCTTTTTGAGATAGGGTCTCGCTATGCTGTTTAGGCTGGTTTTGAGCTCACTTTGTAGCCCAGGCTAGTCTTGAACTTGCAACAATCCTCCTGCCTCAGTCTCCCGAGTGTTGGGATTATAGGTATGTGCCACAATGCCCGGCTTTCTATTGTACATTTTGAGTCTTACTTACTTTTTCAGCTTCTCACCCTAGGGAAACAATATGATGTTTGCACATGTGGGTCTGATTTATTTCACTAGTGAGTATGGACTCAAGTTGCATCCATTTACCTATAAATGTCTGAAGTTTATCCTTCTTTGTGGCTGACTAGTACTCAATTGTATAAAAAGATCAATCTTTTTTATCCAAACCTTGACTGATGGGCATTTGGGTTGTTTCCAAGATTTAGCTATTACAAATTGTGCTGCTATAAACATGGGTGTACATATATCACTGTGGTACAGTGTTTTTAATTCTTTTGAGAAGATACCCAGAAGGGAAATAGCTGGGTTGAATGAAATCTCTAATCCTAGTTTTTTGAGGAATCTCCACATTGATTTCTTTCTTTCTTTTTTTCTTTCTTTCTTTCTTTTTTTTTTTTTTTCTTTTTGGCTTTTTGAGACAGAGTCTTGCTATGCAATTCAGGCTGGCCTTGAGCTCACTTTGTAGCGCAGACTGGCCACACTGATTTCCATAGTGGTTCCACACTCCCACCAATGGTGGAAAAGAATTCCTTTTCCCTCACAGCCCCTCTAGCATGTGTTATTAGTTGATTTCTTGATAATAGCCATTCCTTCTTGGGTTAGATGAAATTTCAGTGTTGTTTTAATTTGCATCTCTTGAATGACCAGTGATGTTGAACATTTTTTTCATATATTTATTTGCTGTTTATATTTATTCATCTGAGAAGTGTATATTCATCTCAGATGCCCATTTTTGGATTGGGTCTTTAAATTTGGGAGGTCTGATTTTTTTTTTTTTTTTTGAGTTCTTTATATGCTCTCAATAGTAATCCTTTGTCTGAGGAACAGCTGGCAAATGTTTTCTCTTACATTGTGTGTTGTCTCTTCACTCTGTTGGTAGTTTCTGTTGCTGTGCCCTTTTTTTTTTTTTGTAAGATAAAGTTTTTCTAAATGCCTAAGTTGCCCATGCTGGGCTTGAATTTGGGTGCCTTGTCTCAGCCTGCCAGAGTACTGGGGTTACAGGCATGTACCACCACTCTCAGCACAAGCATGCTCTTTGACCACAACAAAATAAGAAACAATAATAAAAAATAGTTCAGAAATACCAAAATAATTGGAAAGTTAAGCATTGTGCTTCTAATCACCTATAAAGTCAAATAGAAATCACAAGAGAAATTAGAAATGTCTTTTTTTTTTTTTAGAAATGTCTTGAATTCAATGAAAATGAAAGAATACTAAGGTCTGTAAGATGCAGTTGGAGAATATGTACCACTGAGTGTTGATAATTTAGAAGAAAGTTCTAAAACCAGTGATCTAAAAGTCTACTATAAGAAGCCAGAATAAGCAGATTGATACAGTAGAAAAGAGGTTACAAACACTAAAAAGAAATGAGGCAATAGAAAATTAACAAATAAGCCAGGCATGGTAGCATATATCTCTAATCCCAGCAGTCTAGGAAGCTAAGGCAGGAGGATCTCAAATTCAAGCTCAACCTGAGCAGTTTAGTGACTTGATGAGGCCCTGTCACAAAATTTAAAAAGGGAGGGGCTGGGGATATAGCTCAGTGCAAAGGCCCTGGGTTCAGTCCCCAATACCAAAAAGAAAAAAAGGAAAATTAACAAGTAATAGAAGAAAATGTCAAAAGCCGTTTTTAAAAACAAGGTATTACTAATGTGTGGAAACAAAAGAGGGAACATTATTATAGACCTTACTCAATTTTTTTGTGTGTCTTTTTTTGAGACAGGGTCTCGCTATGCAGTTCAGGCTGGCCTTGAGCTCACTTTGTAGCCCAGGCTGGTCTTGAACTCGCAACGATCCTCCTGCCTCAGCCTCCTGAGTGCTGGGATTACAGGTTGTGCCACCATGCCCGGCTGACCCTACTCAATTTTAAAAGAATAGCAATATATGAGTAGCTCTGTGCTAAATAACCAGTTTAGATGGTATAGTCAAATTGAGTCAGCAGTACTAAAAAACAGAAACAAGAAGTAGAAGATAAAAGTTGGTTCAACATATTAAAGAATAGAATTCGTTTGAAAAGTCACTATAGACAGCTTTAGGTCCACCTGGTTTCACTGGTGAACTCTGTCAAACACCAGGATAAATCGCATCATCGTGTACTGCATGTGTTTATGTGCATGTACAGCGTTCATCTCAGCAGTAAGCACGGCTGCAGGGCCAGAAGGGCCAAGTCCTTGCTCAGTCTGCTGGGGAGAGTGTTTTTGGAAGAGTAAAGGGAGGAGAGTGCAGTCTGTGTGAGAAAGGTTCTGTGTCCTTGTGGTGAGGCAATTCCTGGAGACTACAGAAGTACCCCAGCCTGATGTGTAGTTAGGCTGGAGTCAGTGGCAGTTTTGAAGCTGAAATCTGAGGATTTCAGCTTACCATGAAGACATGGTATTTCAGAAGCTGTGGGGTTGAGGCTAAATGCAGAGGCTCCTGTATCATGGGCATATAGGGCAGCACAGCCTTCACAGACAACTGGTCATTTGCAACTGTGGGCAGTCTTACCTTTTTAAATGTAAATTTTAAGATAATTACTACCTATTACTATTTCCCCCCTAGTTCTGGGGATTGAACCCAGGGCCTTTGCACACCACCCATTCCCAACCTCCTTTTTTTTATTTTGAGCCAGGGTCACTAAATCACTAAGTTGTCCAGCCTAGGTTCAAACTTGCAGTCCTCCTACTTCAGCTTCCCAAAGTGCTGGGATGTAACATTGAAAGGATTAATAATTTCAAAATAAACTTTTTAACTTTGTTAAAGATTCAGGCTTCATGTTTTCTTTTTGTAGTAGAACAGTGTAAACTTGCACTGGCCCACAGACTTACTGTGAGACTCACTGGCAGGACAAATTTGTTCAGGCAGCAAGAGCCAGGAAGGGAACTGTGGAGGCAGAGGCAGAGTAAAAGTGAGCTCGGTGGCAGTCTTCAGGTTGGGGTGTCAAAACCGCATGCTCAGATGGTGTGTGAGGAAGGTAGCAGTTTCGTGGGTGACCATGGTGTTGTGCAGCTAGATGGGAATAGTGAACAGAAAGGCGTAAGGGCAGGTGGCAGCATAGGAGGGCAAGATCACACAAAGTGAGCTGTTTTGAATTTGACTTGCTGAGGTTGAGCTGTGTAAGATTTTAAGGAGAATGTGAGCGGTGTTCACTCAGGAGAGGCTGGTACTAGGAAGTGGGCTCATGTTATGAGTTTTTAATGTTCTCAGGATGGAGCGGTTTCCCTGGCGCTGACACATGGGAGACCTCAGGATGTGTTGGCCTCAGGGAGCCAAGGAGCAAGCGAGAGGACCCAGAGGCACGTTGAGTACTGCAGGTAGGGCTGGAACAGATAGCAAGGAAGGTGAGTTAGCCAGGAGGACCCTGGAGGGGCAGGTCCCGAAACTGGGGGTGTCTGCTGCAGAGAAGAGCAGTTACTGAGGAAAGCCCAATCCCCAATCCTGAGCCCCAGGAATTATGTGTGTTCATGTCCGAATGGACTTCTTGCATTTTGATATAGTTCAGCTGAGGGCACAGTCGTAGAGTGAGGAGGAGTGAGTGATCTTTTCCCTTTGCTTATAGCTCTGTGGCCATCACGATGTTCTGGAAGTTTGACTTGAATACCACATCCCATATTGACAAGCTGCTGGACAAAGAGCATGTGACACTGCAGGAGTTAATGGATGAAGATGACATCCTGCAAGAATGTAAGGCTCAGAACCGGAAGCTGCTGGACTTTCTGTGCAGGCCACAGTGTATGGAGGAACTGGTGAACCTCATCACACAGGACCCACCCTTGGACATGGAAGAGAAGGTCCGCTTCAAGTATGTACTGAGACCATAACCGGACCTAGTGCTGGGCAGTGCTCAGGGAGGACATGGGCAGTGTCTGAGGACAGCCAGAGCCATGACTCTTGATGGAGATGGAGACCTTAAACACCTACCCCATCTGAGAAATGAGGAAGTCACTGTGGGTTTTGTCATTTGTGAGATTTAAGAGTTCACAATCTCTGGTTGTGTGTGTTTTCTCATTCTGAGTTATATGTAAAAGGCGAAAGATTTATACGATCTGAAGAGAAACCAGAGTATATCATTCTGAGTTACACGTAAGTTTAAACTAAGTTGGTGTGGTCAGAGCATTTTGAGCGACAGTATACTAAAAGAAAAGGACTGATCCTGTGATAGAGAGGCACATAGAATTGCTTCAGAGTTGGCCCTAGCCTAGCAGAAAGGCCAGACTGGAGAGACATGCAGTACAGGTGTTTGATCACTGAACTCTAGGAAATGCTTCACTGAACACTCCAACTTGAAGGAAGTATGTTGTTGTCATTAGTGATACTGACCATTCTGAGAGTTTTTCATAAAATTCTCCATTCAGCATTTGGCCAGGGTGTTAGAAGATGACAGAAAGGGAAGGGGCAGTGTGGCAAGATGGTTGGAGCTTTGAGTGAGGACGGGCGTGAACTGGGATAACACTGGCAGGCAGACCCAGCCTCCAGGTTTTGTGGATGTGGCTCCACGAAGAGACCACATGGCCCACTGTCTCCCCAAGGAGAGCTGGGGTTGAGTGGCAGTTGCTTTCAGGTCCAGGTGCTTATAAGGAAGTGTAAAATACATGCATGTGGTGGTAAAATCTTTTTTTTTTTTTTCTTTTTTGAGACAGGGTCTCACTATGCAGTTCAGGCTGGCCTTGAGCTCACTTTGTAGCCCAGGCTGGTCTCCAACTTACAATGATCCTCCTGTCTTAGTCTCCCTAGTGCTGGGATTACAGGTGTGTGCCACCAAGCCCGGCCTTATTTTTAATTTTTAAGAGTGCTTTCTTATTCTCAGATTTTTTTGTTTTTCATTTTTGAATCAGAGTTGCACTATGTTGCTCAGGCTGGTCTTGAACTCCTGGGATCCAGTGATCCTCTTGCCTCAGTCTCTTGAGTGTTGGGGCTACAGGCACATATCACCTTACCTGTTTCTATGGTTGTGTGTGCATGTGTGTGTGTTACTGAGGGGCACTGATTACATCTTTATTATTTTATTTTGAGATTGTTCTCACTAAATTGCACAGATTTGCCTTAAACTTGCAACCCTCCTGCCTCAGCCTCTGTAGGATTACAGGTGTGTGTCATCACATCTAACCCAGATATTTGAATCAAAGCTCCCAGTTCTCATTCTGGATACTGCCTCAGTGTATCTATTGCCTCTGAGACTAGTGTGAGTTTTAAAGTTCTCTTCTGTTCTCTGGACTCTCTTCTGTGTGCCTTGTTTTGGTTAGTGCCTCATCCTTTCAAGAGTGAGGCCTTAGCCGATGTGGTGGCACAAGTCTGTAATCCCAGCACTCAGGAGGCTGAGGCAAGAGGATCACTGTGATTTTGAGGGCAGTCTGGGCTACATAGTGAGTTCAAGGCCAGCCTGGACTACAAGTGAGACCCTATCACAAAAACCAAAACAAAACAAAAGAGTGAGGCCTTAAACCCTGCACAGTATGAGGTCTGAGTGGGGTGTATTCAATCTTTACCCAAAGTGAGTGGTGCCCAGTTATTTGGTTAGATGACAGCTGGTTGACTTTTCTCTTTTTCCCATTGTTTCCTTTAGGAAAGGGACAGAGGCCCAGTAGCATCCTGGGAGAAGACTCAGAATGAATGCCTGGGGCACCTCATATTGTTCTGGAGAGCATTTTATTACTGCTGGGTTGTACTTGGTGTCCCTGAGTTATGAGCTGGGTTGGTTCAGTAGTCCCTGAACAAACCTTCCTAGCCCTGGGGAGGGTCTGCGTGTCCTGCTCTATGACAGTTTTCAGCTCACCCTCCTCTTTGCCAACCACTCTCTTGATAGCCAAACCTCACTTCTAGTTGGTGCTGCCCTCTCTAAACACCAGAGATTCTGCCTTGCTTGGGCTTGGTCAGCCAGGTTTTCCAGGCCTGGTCCAGTGTTATTTCTGCTTTGCTTTGTTTGTTCTTTCTCTCCCTCCTTACCTCCCTCCCTTTCTCTCTCCATCTCTCTCTCTTACTCTTTCTTTCTTCCTTCCTCCCTCCCTCCCTCCCTTCCTTCCTTCCTTCCTTCCTTCCTTCCTTCTTTCCTTCTTTCCTTC
>NW_004955413.1:33387900-33456742 GCF_000276665.1 Chinchilla lanigera
TCCCCTTCCCTCCCCTCCCCTTCCCTTCCTTTTCCTTGTCTTTCCTTTCTGTGTGAGAGGGACTGTCAGTAAGCCTGTGTGCCCTGCCATATTTAACTCAAACTCCTACTCCTTATTTACATTTTATTTTATTTTGTTTTAGCACCAGGAAGTGAACCCAGGACCTCACACTTGCCAGGCAGGCACTGTGCCACTGAACTATATCCCCAGCCCTCTTACACAAATTTTTAAAAATTTTTTTCTTACACAGATTTTAAAACCTATTAAATCAGTACCTATTTGACAAGTAGTTATAAAATACAGATAAAGAGAAAAATGAGAAAATCTTAGTCTTTCCACCTAGATATAACCTGTGGGCATCAGCTTCTCCTAGCTCTATCAGCTCCATAGTGGACAAGGTTGGGTTGTGCTCTGCTTCTAGAAAGCTCTGAGGAGCAGTTTGTACTTTCCCTGCTTCCTTGGACCATTGGATTTGAGCTCTGCTCATTGCCTCGGTGCGTTCTGTTTTGTTGTTTAGAGAACCCTGCTGTGGCCTTCAGTGCTGCCAGCCTGGTCCCCCTCCCTGTTCTTTCTGGCTCCCTGCCTTCAGTGGCCACGAATTATCCCCTGTGCTGAACTCTTGCCCAGCCTTAGAGTAATCCCATGAGGTGGGCATTGTTATCCTATTTTACAGACAGGAACCTCAGAGGCCAGAGAGGTTGATCAAAGCTCAGCTGTGACCCAGCCCTCAGGCTCACTTTCTTCCCACACCCAGCCTAGAGTGCCCTGAGCACCAGCCACACCTCTTTGTGGTGCCTGGGGCCTGTCTTTTGGGTCTCTCTGTGTTGGAGGACCCTCACAGTTCTGAGGCTGCTCCCTCAGGGGGCTGAGGAAGATCACCTGCACCCACAGCCAGCTGAAATCCCTCTTCCACACTCAGATGGCCACCATACTCAGCTAGCTATTTCCTCTGACTCTGTCAGAACCAAGAACCCTTGGGTCTGGCAGACCCACATGACCACCTTCACTTGACACTGGCACATGTCGGGAAGAGACAGTCATAGCAGCTGACCTCAACTGAGTGCTTCCTGCATGGCAAGTGCTACTCTGCTTTATACATATTAGTCCCTCTTGTCCTCATAGAAGCCTTATGGAGCAGGCAAATGTCATCACTTCCATGTTCAGAGAGTGAGGGAGTTGCCCTGGTGTAGGGACAGTCCTGTCCCAAGGTAGTCAGTCCCTGGGGATGTTTCCACTGGGTTCCAGACTGCTGAGCCCTGTGTATATTCCCTGATGTTCTCAGATATACCTATATGAGAGACAGAACTCTAGACCTTATTACTAGTGCTATTGTCAAGGGCCTGGGTCTGGGCACTGTGAACAGGTGCGACTACACTGGGCATTGGACAGGTATGCCCCTTGGGTATTAGAAAAGTGTGCCGCCCTGGGTATTGGACAGGTACGCCCATGCTGGATGTTGGACAGGTGTGCCAGTCTTAGGCATTGGACAGATATACCTGTGCTGGACATTGGGCAGGTGTGCCTGCACTGGGCATTGGGAAGGTGTGCCCACCCTGGTGTGACAACTGTTCTCTACTCTGTTTTTGTCAGATACTTAAGAGGGAGCACAGTGATATCATTATGGGATTACACATGCTAGTGTATATTCTTCAAAACTATTGACATTTATTAAGAATAAATTACTTGGATCGGGGATATAGCTCAGTGGCACAAGTGCCTGCCTGGCAAGTGCAAGGTCCTGAGTTTGATTCCCAATACCAAAAAAAAAAAAAAAAAAAAAAAAAGAATAAATTACTTGCACACTGGCTTACACTGATGCTGTATCATAAACTGCAGGTGTGGTATTTCTCCAGACTTAGGACAGTTTGGGTGTGTGCTTCCAGATATGACAGGCAAGGACGTGGTGAGGGTAGCAGAGGAAAGGTAGGTTTTCTATGCAGAGGGAAGAATGCAGGCGAGTGGGACTTGGCCTCAGTGAAACAGTTTAGTTAAACAGGAGGTGAGAGGTCTGGCAGGTAAGTATGAAGCCCTAGAGAGAGATAAGAAAGGTTATTTAGAGAATGGAAGGGGTCAGAACACAGGGGCTTAGAAGCATGTAAATGGTCTTAAAACTTTAAACTTTTAGTAATCAAAATACCATTTGGTCACAGAGTAATACTTTTTCTGTTCTAAGGTCTATTTGATGCATTGTTCTTTTTTTTACTTTTTTTTAAATTTTAGGAACAACAGAGGTTAACAGCAGAATACATTTACTGAGGGAAAGAAAAGAAAGCTTCTGTCCAAGAGAGTGACAGCAGGGGGGGCTGAGTGGGTTACCCCCGATGCATTGTTCTTTTCACATAGGTCTATTTCCTAAAAAGCAGATTATTTAAGCATCTTCCTGAGAGTTGGAGAAGTCTAATTTCACCTCCAGTGCTTGGACTGTGCCCTTTTAGATACCCAAACACAGCCTGTGAGCTTCTGACTTGCGATGTGCCACAGATCAGCGACAGACTAGGTGGGGATGAGAGTCTGTTGAACCTTCTGTATGACTTCCTGGATCGAGAACCACCACTCAACCCTCTGCTTGCCAGTTTTTTCAGCAAGACAATTGGCAATCTCATTGCAAGAAAAACTGAACAGGTAATGATATTTGAAGTCCACTTATTTTGAACAACCACAGCTGTCACTGTGCAGCTGTCACAGGTTATGGGGGTAGAGTTTGCTCGGTGGGACACAAGTGGAGCAGCGTGGGTGGCTGACAGGTAACTTGAGTTGGAATAAGAAAGTGCCTTCCTAGAGATGTTTGTGATGGTCTGCTCAGGAGTAAGCATCACTTCCTACCCACACTGGGGACAGCTTCTCCTGTAACTGCCATGCCTTCTTCATGGCAGAACCTTTGCTGTCTACCTGCTCAGGTTTGTATTTGTCTGTGTGGGAAATACGTCTGTGGGTCCAGAGCACTTACTGCTTCAAAGCAGACAAAAATAATATGGCCATTAGGTTTTTCTTTTTCTTTTCTGGGGGCAGGAGCAATTGAAGCCAAGGGCATTCTCCACTGAGCATATCCCAACCCCCTTTTTATGTTATTTTTTAATTAAAAAAATTTTTTTGAGACAGAGTTTCACTATACAGTTCAGGCTGGCCTTCAGCTCACCATGTGTACTCAGTTGGCCTTGAACTTGCAGTGATCATTCTGCCTCAGGCTCCTGAGTGCTGAGATTATAGGCATGTGCCACCATGCCCTGTTCCCCTTGTATTTTAGAGACAAGGTTTCACTGAGTTGCCCAGGCTAGTCGTGAACTTGAAATTCTCCTGCCTTTGCCTCCCAAGTAGCTGGGATTACAGGCGTGTGCCACTGTGTCCCACAATTAGCACTGGTCTTTTGTAGGAGAGTGAATCCATCTTCCGGCTGTGGCTTATCTTTCTCTGCCTTACTCAACCTGATAGGGGATTCAGCCCCTCTAGACTTTTTTTGGTTGTTGTCTTTCTGAGACAGGGTCTCACTATGCAGTTCAGGCTGCTGTTGAGCTTACTTCGTAGCCCAGGCTGGTCTCGAACTCACAACGATCCTCCTGCCTCAGCCTCCTGAGTTCTGGGATTACAGGCGTGCGCCACCACGCCCGGCTATCCCCTCCAGACTTTGGACACAGGTTGGGGAGACCTGATGGCAGCCTGTGCTTGCCATTGAGTTTGCATTGGCAGGCAGAAACACCAAAATGACAGCCAGGATTTGGAGGCAAGTTTATTTGTCAATGGGCACTGATCAGGATCACTCTCACAATATCAGGCCCTGATCTCTAGTGGTCTAGGGCTTATATGTGAGCAGGACGTACAGAGGCAGAATGGCTCGTCAGTTAGGGATTGGTTTATTCAGTGTGCATCATAATGATCAGCTATGCGTCACAGTGACCAGCCGTTTCTAAGAGACGGAGCAACTGAAACTGCAACAGGAACTATTCTGGCCAGCTGGCCAGGGGACCATTTTCTATTACAAGCTCAGCAGGCCGTCGGCCATTATTCTTACCTCTTATGCATTCCCACTGGATTGTTTTAAAACACATCTCAGACGTCAAATAATTTTTTTTTTTTTTGGTCTTTTTTTGAGATGGTCTCGCTATGCAGTTCAGGCTGGCCTTGAGCTCACTTTGTAGCCCAGGTTGATCTGGAACTCGCAACGATCCTCCTGCCTCAGCCTCCTGAGTACTGGGATTACAGGCATGTGCCACCATGCTCGGCTTCAAATCATTTCTTTTATAAATATTTTAGTATATATCTCTGAGTTGCAAGGACGTCTTTCTTCTAAATAGTACTAGGTATTAAAATGCCCCCAGAATATTAGCTGTAATTTTTTAGTATAATCAAGTGTCTATTGAGGGAGCAGGTCAATTTTTTTTTGTCTGTGCCTTGAACCATAAGAAAAGTGATTGTTTCCCTTGAAATTCTGTGGACATATGGTAAATATTCAGGTAAATGTCATCTTTTGTCAGGTTGTGAGGAACCAGAGAGGATTGTCTCACTTTAGGTCTGTTTTGAAGCAGAATAGATGTGAAGAGCAGCAGTGTGGAATGTGTGTGTGTATGTGTGCGGTGGTGAGACGGACACTGGCAGTAGGGGTGGTGCTGAGGGCAAGGGTGTGAGCACTCACAGTAGCAGGAGTGCTGGGCTGGGGGCATTGTTGTATATGTAAGGGAAACTTCAGCCAAGTTAACAGTGAAATTGTGAATTTCGTAATTTATTGTAGGCTGGTCATACTCCTCTGCCACTTTTAGGTATTTCTTTATAATTTTACTGGCTCATTTACTTACCTCTTCTTCCTTTACTCAATGCTAATGCATTAAATTAATATGAGCTAAAAGTCTCCTATGGTAATCTCTAGGAATGACTACTGTTGATTATGTAGTGCACACTCCACTGAAGTTGTTCAGTAGATGTACAGTTGCTAGTTTTCACACAATGGTACTAGACTCTGAGTGTTGCAAATTTCTTTTCTCACATACACATAGATCTTGGATCTTTCACTGAGAGCCACCTTGTTCCCTTGTATCACTCAAACATGATTAACATGACTTTGTGTCAGTCATGCAGGTGTCAGCTGTGCCCACACTAGCCGTGACTGGCAGGGCTGCAGTGAGCCTTCCTTCTATGTTTCCCCAGACTGGGGGTGGCCCAGAGCTGGGATTTGCTGGCAAAGCAACAAAGTTTCTTTTTTTTTTTTTTTGGTTTTTCTCTGGTACAGGGAACCGAACTCATGACCTTGCGCTTGCCAGGCAGGCGCTTTGCCACTGAGCTAAATCCCCAGCCCCAGCAACAAAGTTTCAAACGTGTAAAAATGAGATTAGATCATCTAGGAACCCCCATGTCTCTGTTACCCTTTCCACATGATCATGATTATTATGGCTTGTATCTGAATGTCCCCCAAAAGGCTCAGAAGGTCAGAGGTGGATCTAGAGTGTGATGCTGGGATCAGGGTGTGTGATTATTAAATTGGTCCAGTGATTGGTTTGGCATAATCCTGGGTGTGGTTAATGGGAAGGCCCACCCTCGGTGTGAATGCTGCCTGCCCTAAGGGCATGTAGCCTGGATAGGATGTAAGGGACAGAAAGAGGGCTGCTGTTGTCACTTGCTGCTTGTTCCTTCTTTGCTACTTTGCTGCCTTACTGCTTTCTGCCCACCATGAACTGTTTCTCCTCTGTGATGTCCCTCTGCCGTGGCACCCTGCCTTGGAGGCAGCCAACTATGGACTGAAACCTCAATAAACTGTGAGCCAAAATAAACTTTTTCTCCTTTGATGTTAGGTGTTGGGTGTTTTGTCTCAGCAACAAGAGAAAAGTAACCACAACAGTGACCAATCTTATCTCTTCTCAAGCCCCTTATTTCCAACACCAACCCTAGACAACTTTGATATGAATTCCAGACACCAGATCATTTATATGTATTTCATTATGTTCTTCTAAAGAACAAGGGCTCTTTTACAAGCATAAACACACTTCCATTATCATACCTAGATTAGTGATACTTATAAAAATATTTTATTAGCGCCTTTTACAAAATACTGAGTTTCTGCTAAGTGTGGTAGTACACATTTGTAATCCCAGCACTCAAGAGGCGAGGCAGGAGGATCACCAAGAGTTCGAGACCAGCCTGGACTACGTAGTGAACCCAAAGCTAGCCTGAACTATATATTGACACTATCAAAAAAAAAAAAAAAATTGAGTTTCAATGTGGTATTTTCATACATGCATATGATGTATTATGATCATATCCATCCTATTACCTTCCCTCACATCTCCATACCTTGTTTTGTTTTGTCTTGAAATAGGGTCTCATTAGGTAGTGCAGGCTGACCTTGAACTTGCTTATGTAACCCAGGCTGGACTTGAACTCCCGGCAATCCTTCTGCCTCAGCCTTCCCAATGCTGGGATTATAGGAGTGTGCCACCACACCTGGCCACAGCCCCATACTTAACTCCATCAAATATGCATACAGTTTGCAAATTTCTCTGATAATCTCAAAATGTTTTTCAAGGTTAGTTCAAATTGCTGTCATCCCTATGGCATCATCAGTAGAGGGGTTACCATACTTCTGTCAAGAGCCAGATGGTAAATACTTTAGGTTTTATGGGCCATAGATAATCTCTTTCTCTTATTCTTCCTTTTTGTTTTGTTTTGTTTTTAACCCTTTGAAGTTACTTGTTTGAGCACTCGGTGCAGGCTGTACGGATAGAACTTTTGTTTGGTTGGACTATAAGTGGGGCGTGGATGAGCCTGCTCTGACATTCTGCCACCAATCCTTTATCTTCAGGAGTTACAGTAATTAACATTTACATTGATTTATGCACTTCAAAATTTTTTTTCTTATGGCTGTAAGTATAGAACTCAGGGCCTCATGCATGTTAGGCAAGTGCTCCACCCTTGAGCTACATCCACATCTCCTGTGTGTTGTTTCTTAGCCTTTTATTTGGAAGCTCAGCAAACATGCAGACAACGACACAGTACAGCTTAGCCCAGATGTCCTCAGAAAGTGGAAGCCATGGGGCCATTACTCATGACACTCCTTGTTACTGCTTCTACTCTCTCATCAGTCATCCTCCTGACCTAGATCAATGTGTTTAGTTCGCCTATTTTAAAAATTTTAAAAACTTGTAGCCAGTGTAGTGGTGTATGTCTGTAATCCTGATACTCTAGGAGGCTGAAGCAGGAGGATCACAAATTTTAGCTCAGCCTGTACAACTTAGTAAAAAAACCTGTCTCAGAATAAAGGAAGAGGGAGGGGATGTAGCTCACTGTGAAGACCCTGGGTTCAATCTCCGGTATAAAACACATACACACCCCTGCAGCAGTTATATCCTCATAGTACAGTGTCAAAATCTGGGGTTGACACTGGTGCAATTGATACCATACGCAAAAACACTGTTGTCTCAGGGTAACAAAATTTAAACTGAGGCAAAGAGAATGAACTCAAAGGCAGAGGTTTTAATTAAGAAGGAATTAAAAATGGAGAGGGAAATTCAACTTGAGAAGAGGAAAGGGCCACAGAGCTGACCCAAGTCAGATTGGCCTTTTTGTAATGAATGGGGCAAGTTTTCTATTTCTGAGCAGGAGGTGCAAGGGTGGGCAAAAGTCTGGTAATTTTTCACTGGTCCTGAGCAACACTTTAAAATATGTCATTTGCTGTGCAACTGTCTCAGCCTTGAGGAATGGGTGGCCTACTTACTCCATTCCTACAGGAACATCCCAGCCTTGTGGTAAGGAAGGACTGGTGTAATTGCTAAGTGAACGTGTGGTGGTGTAAGAAAACACAGTCATACTTTTTAAGAAGTACAGTAATAGGTTAAGGGGCCAGAGTTTGTTCTTCCCTTACTTCTGTATGGTGAACCATGACAGCTTTATTCTTGGAGACATTAACTTTAATGGTGCACTTGGTTTTTGAGGTTGATAAAATTATTTGAGAGGGCGAGGAGATAGGATTTTTTGTTATTTGTTTGCAATACTAGGGTATCACTGTGTAACTCAGGCTGGCCTCGAACTCATGGCTATCCTCCTGCCCTCTGCCTCCTTAATGCTGGGATTGTAGGGGTGCAGCTCCATGCCTGGTTTCCTTATACATTTATATAGGACGTAGTTCCTCCTTTTGTGTTTTCTGAAAGAGTCTATGTAATTTTGGGGTTATTTTCGCTAAATGGTAGAATTTGCCAAGGCCATGAGAGCCCTGAGAGGTCTTTTTCTTTTTTTTTTTTTGGTACCGGGAATCGAACTTAGGACCTCTGGCTTGCCAGGCAGGCACCGTGCCACTGAGCTATATCCCTGGCCCTAAACTCACATTTTAGCCCAGGCTGGCATTGAACTTGGAACGATCCTTCTGCCTCAGCCTCCCAAGTATTGAGATTGTAAAGTTGTGCCACCGCGCCCAGTGTTTGATTGATTGATTCAAAAGTTTTTGAGACAGAGTCTCACTCACTTATACAGTCCAGGTTGGCCTCAAACTCATGGTGATCCTCCTGCCTCAGGATATCTGTAGGGTCTGTAGCAGGGTCCCATTTCAGTCCTGATGGTGTTATTTATTCCTTCTCGGGTGTTGTATTTTGTTTTGTTGTTGTTGTTGTTTTCGGTTTTTTTTGAGACAGGGTCTCGCTATGCAGTTCAGGCTGGCCTTGAGCTCACTTTGTAGCCCAGGCTGGTCTCGAACTCACAACGATCCTCCTGCCTCAGCCTCCCAAGTATTGGGATTACAGGCATGTACCACCACACCTGGCTCGTTTTTTTTTTTTTTTTTTAAGACAGGGTCTTGCTATGTATTCTAGTCTGGCCTTGAACTTATTCTATAGCTCAGGCTGGCCTCAAACTCATGGTGATTTCCTGCCTCAGCCTTCTGAGGGCTGGGATTACTATGCCCAGCTGTGCACCTTTTCCATTTTGTTTGTACTCTCTCCCTCTAGGCGTTTAATCATACTTTCGGAATGCCTTCCTCCTCCCCTCCTCTTTCTACCCTTTTCTCCTTCTTCCTCCTCTTCTCTCTGTTCTGTTCTGCTCCTCCTTTGTCTTACTTTCTTCCTCAACTGTCTCAGTCTGTCTTCTCTTGCTGTAACTGAATACCACAACCTGGGTAATTTCTAAAGAAATTTATTGCTTGAGCTGTGCATGGTGGTGCATGCCTGTAATCCCAGCACTTGAGAGGCTGAGGCAGGAGGATTGTTGCAAGTTCTAAACCAGCCTGGGCTACAAAGTGAGCTCAAGGCCAGCCTGAACTGCATAGCAAGACCCTGTCTCAAAAGACCAAAAAAAAAAAAAAAAACAAAAAAAGAAAAGAAAAATAAATTTATTTCTTGTAGTTCTGGAGGCTGGGAAATCCGAGCTTGAGGGGCTTTTGGTGAGAGCAGAGTCCAGAGGATGCCACAGGATAGCACATTGCCAGTTAGTACAGTCTCTCCTCTCTTTATGAACCTGTTCATGAGATCACAGACCCTTATCCTCATGACCTCATTTAAAACTAATCACCTCCCAAAGACCCTACCTCTAAATACCATGTAAGTATGACTTTGGGATTAATTTTCTTTTTTTTTTTTTTAATTTTAAAGAATAAAAGAAGGATAACATAATAATAGGGGGGACTTAGCAAATTACAGACAAAATGGTAGGAAATTATCAATGGTTATCATTTTACATATTATTGTCTACAAAATAGTTTCTCAGGAAAACAAATAGACAAATAATAGTGAGTTACAGACAAAAGAGGTAGGAGATTATCAAGAGTTGTTGTACTATACTTTGGTATCTTCAAAGTGGCTTCTAAAGAAAATAGAGCTATACATGAGTGACCTATTGAAAAATCATTAACTATTCTCAATGGTTGTTGTAGGAAACACATAATAATAAACATACATCCATTTATGAAATAGGATAGGAACATTACAAACTTTACACAGTTATGGATAGATTAGTAGGAAAATATCAATGGCTGCTGTAATACGTGGTGGTATCTTCAGAGTGGTTTCTCAGGAGGGATTAATTTTCTAATCCATGACGTTTGGGGGATATGCTGAGAACTATAGTATCCTCTCAGAATGAGCATAGCAAAACCCCCCAGTTGGGTGGACCTTCTCTGTGCTCTGCTGTTTCCAGTAGTGTTCTGGCTCTATCCCAGCCCTCTCCCCTGTGACCTGAAAGTGGCAGGCACTTTATCTATGGCCATTTGGAAGACATGTGGAGATGGGAACTCAGCCAGGCTTTCCCCTGGTCTCTGTTCTCACCTATAACCCACTCCCTGAACAGCCCGTCATACTCACAGAGGTGCTGTTCCCACTCCTCCCTGGCTTCACACTTTGCTGTCCATGTCCATACCTGTTGGCATTGATCACCAACCACTATATGACACCTCCTTTTTCTTTTCTAAAGCTTCAGTCTTCTCTTCCTTTCAACTGCTAGTGTTCTTCTCAGGGACTGTCCATTTATATGTACTTGTTTGTGTTCATACTTGGGGGCTATCAGCAATGACCCGCATCTCCCAGCCCAGCTCCATGCACGTTACCCAATTTTTTTTTTTTTTTTTGGTACTGGGAATCGAACTCAGGACCTTGCGCTTGCCAGGCAGGCACTTGTGCTGCTGAGCTATATCCCTGGCCCCACGCCACCCATTTTGGTTAGAAAAACTTGAGCCAGTTATGTGCCCAGTGGTGGCTGTGCACAGCAGCCTGTACTCTCCTACCTGAGACACAGTGTCCTGCTCACACAGCACTAACCCAACCCCAGCCTGTGCAGCAAACTCCTCACAGGCACCACTGCACTCAAGGGCTGTCTGCCTGTCCTGGGAGGGTTCTTTCCTACAATTTTATTTTTAGTCTCTCCATCATTTCTCCTCTAGATACTTGGAAGTTAATCATTCTCATGAGAGTTCTTGGAGAAAGTGTCCTGGCTATCAGGGTTTAACTGTTTAATAATCTGGTGTGTTTGATTGCAGGTGATTGTGTTCTTGAAGAAGAAAGACAAGTTCATCAGCCTGGTGCTGAAGCACATGGGCACCTCGGCACTCATGGACCTGTTACTGCGCCTTGTCAGCTGTGTGGAACCTGTGGGGCTCCGGCAGGAAGTCCTGCATGTGAGTGTCAGGATTGCACTGTCCCATTCTCTGTAGAGGCCTGGTCCAGCTCCTAGGCAGGTGTCACCCCCAGGGTTCCCATATGCACCTTGTCCTACTTCAGCTCAGTCAAAAGGACAGCATACTGGTGCCTGCCCTAACATTCTTTGACCTCCCGCTCTGTGCTAAAATAGAAGCAGGCTTTGCTCATCTCCTGTCTTTCTCTCCCGAGGCACCCACTTGGTCTTGGAGCAGGGGCTCCATATTTAAGACAGGCAACATAGTGTAGAAAACAAGCTGATAATGGCTCCACACTTATCCCAGAGTGTGGATGAGACTGTCCTGCAGGTCAGTTAGAGGACAAATCTATAGTCTCTGGGAAAAAGAAGGGTTCCCAGCCCCTGGAAGGTGCATTTGTGTTCCCTGTCATTTGGCAGGCTTTGTGCTGCAGTTTAAATTAAAGTTACAAGCTGTTGGAACTTTGCTCTTTTTATTGTCAGGTGTCATAAGGGTTATTCTCACTTTTGGGATGATAAATCATTTCCCCATGGTGCTAAGATTTACAGCATACAGCATACATATGAGCTGCTGTGAGTAACTGCTAGTAGGAATCCTGCATAACTACGTGCTATGTAGCCTTTTACTTGCATAAGTTTATTCATTTATCCGAGCAGCCTGGTGGGTCAGTTTCCTACCCTCAGATGAGTCTGAAATACAGGGCTCTAAGTGCACCAGAGGAGCCAGATTTGCCAGCTCTGCTGTGCCCTGACATGATCACATGGGGCGTCCCCTGCCCTTGACCTTGAAGAGTGTCAGCTTCAGGCTTTACTGTGCTCGTACAGCTACCCCAGGGTCTTTCTGCTCTTCCTGATCCTGGGAAGGCCCCTGCTAGTGCAGGGAGCTGCAGCATATCTGGTTTCCATGTTTAGCTCAGTAACAGGGCTTGTGTTTTGGCCCAACTGCACCGTGGGCTTCTGAGATGTACCCCAAAGGTAGTGTGTGCACCATTAAGACAGACAGACAGTGGTCCACCCAATTAAACTCTTTTTAAGCTACTCTTAAGAGTTCACTTACTGTGTTCTGTGGGTTCTTTCTGGGTCAGGAAGAGCCTGTCCTAGGAAACGTGGGTGCGTGGGTTTCTTCTACACCAAAGGAATTTCTCTGCATTTAGGTAGATGTGAGCAGAGATGTTGATAGGCTCCTTTTTTTTCCCCTTTTCAGTGGCTTAATGAAGAGAAAATCATCCAGAGACTTGTGGAATTGATCCATCCGCATCAGGACGAAGATGTGAGTCTTACAGAGCCCATCTTCTTGCATGAAAGCCCTGTATTTGGGCTGACAGAGCACTTGCTGCTGCTCGGGTTGCGGGTGGGAGGCAAGTCACTTCTTTCTTCTCCTCTGAGGGCCAGTTAGATATATCTTTTCCTTGGGGCTGGGGATTTAGCTCAGCGGCAAAGCGCCTGCCTGGCAAGTGCAAGGTTGTGAGTTCGATTCCTGGTACTGGAAGAAAAACAAAAAAAAAAAAACAACAGATACATCTTTTCCTTTAATCAAGTTCTAACATCTTGGCAGGTATTTGTTTGTTACTAAAAATTCATGCATAATAGAGCTGGAGATACAGCCCAGTGGTAGAGTACTTGCTAGTGTATGCAAGGCCCTAGGTTTCATTTCCAGTCCTCTAAACAGAAACTAAAGCAGCATATGATTTCAGTGTGGCTGGTGATCACTTCTTGACTTTTTGGATGAGATCAAATATAACATGGAAGCTGGGCATGGTGGCGCACGCCTGTAATCCCAGCACTCAGGAGGCTGAGGCAGGAGGATCATTGGAAATTCAAGACCAGTCTGGGCTACAGAGTGAGCTCAAGGACAGCCTAAACTGCATAGTGAGACCCTGTCTCAAAAAGATGAAAAAAAAAAAATAACGTGGCTACTGAAGTCTAACTAGCTCAGCCCCAAAATTATAACATGTATGTATAAAAAAATTAATTATATGTATTATAAAAACAGTCTAACTAGGTGTGGTGATGCACACCTACGCTGTATTTCTAGCCCTCAGGAGTCTGAGACAGGAGGATCCCTGCGAATTAAAGGCCAGCCTGGGCTAGTGAGTTCAAGGCCAGCCTGAACTGCAAAGAAAGACCCTGTCTCAAAAAGCCAAAACCCCCCCCCAAACAACCCCAAAAGTCTTAACAGACAAGTTCAAGCCCTGCCTAGGCAACTTGGTGACTTAATGAGACCCTGTCTTAAAATAAAAGATAAAACGGGCTGGAGATGAAGATCAGTGCAGAGGGCCTGGGTTTAATCCTTAGTACTTCCCAAAAGAAGTCCTGAACACAGATGGCCTGCACAAGTCCTTTTTAGTTCTAGCAGTTTCTGTGGTTAGGGATTTGCCAGTGGCCTAGTGGCTCAGAGTCTCTCGCAGGGCTGCAATCATCTCTGGGCTTAACTAAGGAAGCTCCACTTCCACAGACAGTGGCTTCACAGCATTCAGTTCAGGGGCTGTGGCACATGCTGCCCTCAGCTCTGTGCCATGTGGGCCTGTCATAGGGCAGGACTCACATGGAGGCATATGACTTCATGGAGTGAGCTGGACCTAAAGCAAATTTAAGTCCACCTCAAAAAGTGACAGCTCTCACTTGAGCTGCATTTTACTTTTTTTTTTTTTTGGATACAGGGTCCTGTGTAGTTCAGGCTGGCCTCAAACTCAGGGTGACCCTCCTCCTTCAGCCTCCCAAGTGCTGGGATTACAGGCATGCACCACCATGCCACACCATTCTACTCTTTAGACTTGAATGAGGTCAGCCTACATGAGGAGGGCGGTTTACAAGGGCATGGTTTCCAGGAGAGGATGGCTGTGGGCTTCCTGGAAGTTTTCTGCTGTAACTGCAGAAACATATGAAGTGATGTGTAGATACAGAAGGAAAAGCCAGCTCTAACTCAGGGTCTTCTACTGAACCATTACAGTACAGGTCACTTTGCTTGCCAGATGCAAAAGAGTTATCTCCAGAAAGCTCAGCTTTCCAGTAGACCCTAGCTAGCTCCCTTCTGGTTTGGTTCAATTCTGAATCTCTATTTGGAGTTTGTTTCAGATCCCGTAGGTTGAGGGTTTCATCACCAGGACTGCCTGCCTCACTTCTGATGCCAGTTACAAGCCTCAAGTTGTCTTTCCTGTGCTTTTGACTGGCTATAAATCAGGCTTCCTAGTGTCTTCACCTTGGGTTTGATAAAACTGCTTGAGAGGCTCACAGAACTTGGGGAAACACAGGCCCTGGTTTACTATAAAGGTTAATACAAAGGATACAGATGAAGAGATGCATAGGGCAGGGTACTGAGGAAAGGGTCCAGAGCCTCTGTCCCCCTCTCCTGTATACCCTTAGGAACTCCCACCAGCTCCAGAAGCTATACCGACAAAGACTTTTTATGAAGACTTCAGGGCATAGGTATGATTGCTAATAGAATAGGAAGGGAATCCTAGCAAGGCTTTCTGTTCAGATTCTTCTTGGCCTCTGTGCAGCTTTCTTCCTTCCAGATCCTGGTACAGGACCCCTCTGGAGAGAGGAGGGTTTTATCAAACAGGTAGGTCAGAGTCATGAACCAGATACTGTGGATGAAAACCAAATATTCAAGCCAGGTGTGGCAGCACACGCCTGTCATCCCAGCACTCAGGAGGCAGAGGCAGGAGCATCAGAGCCAGTTGGAGGCCAGCCTTGGCTACAAGTGAGTCCAAGGCCAACCTAGAATACAAAGTGAGACCCTGTCTCAAAAATATATTCAAATTGTAGCATTATAGGTGACGGCATGGCTTCTTCTCAGGTACCCCTCGCTGGTCTGCAGAATATTTGAGCTATATTCTGAGAGGCCTTTGTTTATGCATTGGATGTATTTACACACACACACACACACACACACACACACACACACATTCTGACCTCAGCAATTTTTAAAACATTGGTGTCCACTTGTGTCCAAAGGTGTTCATTGCTGCTTGATCACTGCTTTGTCTCCCCATCAGCCCACTGGACTACCAGACAGTTGGGAGAGGCTGCACTGGCTTCTGTAGGAAGCAGAGAGATCTTGTCTGAGATACAGAGCTCCAGGTGTGAATGTTATGGGTTGATTGCCAGAAACAACCAGATGCTGTCCTGTCCCTATGGCAGACTTGCTGCCGTGGACATGCCAGTCAGGGGCTGGTCTGTGTAGGGAGTAAGGGGTACATTTCTCTCTGGGTCACACTGCCTCCCCCACCCCAGAGCACCCCGTTGTAAGCCAGTGCATTTCAGTCAGGGTAGGGCAGGGGCAGTATTCATGGTTCCCTAGGAAAGTTGAGTTTCCTTTTTTCTCTATAGCAATTGCCCTATTTTTCCTTAGTTCATAGGATTCTTTCAGAATAATAGCAGCTACTCTTTTTTTGGTCTTTTTGAGACAAGATTTTACTTTACAGTTCAGGCTGGCTTTGAATTAACTTTGTAGCCCAGGCTGGCCTCAAGTGGCACTCCTCCTGCCTCAGCCTCCCAAGTGCTGGGATTACAGGCATGTACTATCATGCCTGGCTCATTAGATTTAAAATATAAAATCACTTCATATGGTCACATGTTCAGTATATCTCAAAACATGGGTCAGAGGTATAGAGTGACATCTGTGTAGTGTATTTGACCATTTGGGGCCCATTCTGAATACATGGTGATGGTGCAGTATAGGTAAAAAAGAAAAAAGCTCCATTTTTTTCCTCCAGTACTGAGGATGGACCCAGGGCCTTTGTACTAAGCTACATACCTGGCAATTTTCTTAAATTTTATTTTACTTTGAGACAGGGTCTTGCTAAGTTGCCCAGGTAGGACTTTAATTTATGATCTTTCTGCCTCAGCCTCCCAAGTACTGGGACTATAGGTGTGTACTAGTATGCCCAGCTCAGGTCTACATCTTGACAATGAGCAACCTTTTCAAGCTATGTTGAAATGAGCCTGTTAGTCTGGAATCTTTGTAGAAAACATAGAAAACTGCCTCCAAGAAAGTTTTGTGGTGTTGTGTTTTGTTTTTTGAGACAGGGTCTCACTATATAGTTCAGGCTGGCCTTGAACTCACAGCAGTCCAAGTGCTGGGATTTCAGGTATGCACCACCACACCTGGCCTCCTCTGAGCAAGTTTGAATCTGGCAGTGTGCTGGTCCTGCTGTCAGCTGTTCGTGGCTGAGACATCTGTTTCCCTATCTTTGCAGCGGCAGTCGAATGCTTCTCAGGCACTCTGCGACATTGTCAGGCTGAGCAGAGACCAGAGCAGTCAACTCCAAGAGACTCTGGAGCCAGACCCCCTCCTCACAGCACTGGAGTCGTGAGTACCAGGTTCACCGTGCAGTGGCCTTGCTCCAGATAACGGAGACGTGCTGGAGCCCTGCTGAGCACCAGGAGCTGCTGCTGCCACCTCTGATTCAGAGTCTGATGAGATCCCCAGTTCAGAGCCCAGGGAGGGTCTTGAGTCTCCAGCAAGACAGAACCCTGAGGCTCTGCCTGGAGCAGGGCTTTGGAGGGTCCTCCAGGGAGGAAAGTGTCGCTGTGTCACATCTGTCTTCTCTGACAGGCAGTGACCTCTGTGTGTGCCCGACAGGCAGGACTGTGTGGAGCAGCTTCTAAAGAACATGTTTGACGGAGACCAGACAGAGAGCTGCCTGGTCAGCGGAATGCAGGTGCTGCTTGCCTTGCTGGAGCCACGGCGGGCTGGGTGAGCCTTTCCCCGGGAAAGTGATGCAAGCTGCTCTGATATTGCAGGGCGTGGGTTCCCAGAGAATGGCTGGACTGTGTATCTTTAATTAATTTTTGGTTATGCAAGTAAAAATGTGGATGGCTGCCCCTGGTTGCAAAGGTCAACTTCAGCCAAGTGTAGTGACACACTCCTATAACCCCAGCTACTCTGGAGGTTGAAGCAGGAGGATCAAAAGTTCAAGGCCAACCTGGGCTAGGGATATGGCTTAGTGGTAGGGTGTTTGCCTAGCATCGGCAAGGCCCTGGATTGAATCCCTACTGCTGGAAAAATAAAAGGAAGGAGAGGAGGTCGGCTTTCTGACTACAGTCACGTCTTTTCTCACCCAATCAGGTATGAGTCCAACCTGAGGGCCATGCATTTGTATGTGTGCGGAGCAGTCTAGTTTCCCAGCACTGCTCCAGCAGGTCCTTGTAGCTCACTGGCTGCAAGAGCTTCCACTCTGACACACAACTATCTTTTCCCATGCATACAGTATCTCCCATGCTAGGAAAGGGCCTCATCTTTGTCTTGAATCAGGTGAACATGCATGCTCATCTGTCTGTGAGCACTGTCAGGCACAGGGCTGTCCTCCACCTTCTTTCTCACTCATCAGGTGTCATTTGGATGCCCACCATGCTGCTCACATGAGGGCCCTAGGAGACAGATAAAACTGTGGCTTCTCTTCCATTGTTCTTGGTCTAGCCCAGAAGGTCGGCTTGTGGACAGCAGTTCTACAGTGTAAAAAAGTGCAGTAGACCGGGAGGCAGGTCCATGAGGTCAGGCTGGTGGGTGGGCCTCGATAGTCAGGGAGCATTTTCCTTGAGAGGCTCCAAAATGGGATAGTCTTGACAGTGAGGGGTCCTAGTGTGGGCACCAGCAGGGGCAGTGATGGGTGGGGACAGGTAGAGCTTGTGTGGAAGCACCCTTGTGTCATTACCTTTGGGGAGGTCACCACACTGGCTGTTCTCAGGTACAGTTATCGAAGGCCTATTGAGGCAGAGGCAGCAGAATGCCAATTCTCAGGCAAGACAGGGAAACAGCAAAAAACACAGATTTGGATGAAAAGTTGGATTCACTGGGATGTAGGGGGGACGAGATCTTTCCCAGATACCAGGCAGAAACCTTAGGAGGTATTTGAAACTGCTTTGGGCACGGGTGGGGGGCACTGCCAGAGCCATTGGGAGCAGGAGGATCAGAGGTCACCTGTGTACTGCAGACCGCAGCAGTGTGGGGAGTCACGGCAGGGTTCACTGGCCCAGGGAGCCCTTGCAGGGGGTGCTGTCAAGGAGGCATGAAGACGATGCGTGCTGGTGTTCCTGGGTGCTTTCCCAGGGCCTCACCTGCTGGGGCGGGGGTCTGATCTCCTAAGGTGACTGCAGTTCTGTTATTTCCACGTGCTGGGGAGAACTTCATTACCCCTGGGACTCATAGCTTATGTCTTTTCTTTTTTTTTCTTTTTGTTTTTTTTTTTTGGGTTTTGGGTTTTTCTCCAGTACCGGGAACCGAACTCACGACCTTGCGCTTGCCAGGCAGGCGCTTTTGCCGCTGAGCTAAATCCCCAGCCCCTTGTCTTTTCTTTTTGAAAAGAGAAACGACAAGAAATTGTATTCATCTTCGTAGTGAGATTATTTCCTCCTCCCCTGCTCCCCCATACATAGTTATTCAGTAGGTAGAATGTTGATTTATCTTTATAAATCCAGGAAACTTTCACTACTCCTAAGGGCCAAGCCTAGCCCCACGTGTGATGGAGAGATAATATAAAAGTTAGGAAAACAGATAAGCCGACTGTTGCTTTTTTAACAGTTTATGTATTTAGAATTTTTCCTTTAGCAATATCAGTGACTTTTATTATTGGAAAAATACTTAAATAAATATCTCACTTAGAGAAATTTCCTTGAAAATGCAAAGAGATAATGTGGCTAGTCTGTCTCCTATTTCTTGATTGAGGCCTGGAGACACCAGTAAATATTTTCAAAGCAGGTGGAGTGAGGGGTTCCCATTAGGGGCCTAGTGGGAAAATGGCAGTGAGTTGTGTGCCACCAGACCCAGCCCTGTGGTCTCAACTGTCAAGCAGAAACAATTTCCTAGGGGCCCTAGATGCCTTTCTTTTCTCTGTGTACCCCAAGTCATAGAGCTCTTGCATAGTGTCACTCTTGAGATTTCTTTCTGCGAGAATTAAAAAGAGCTGTTTGTAAAAGAAAATGAGTTGCATGTTGGCAAGGTGCCAGAGATGTGCACGTGCATCTGCCGAGGCTCCATCTGCCGTCCTCATCCACAGGACAGAGGGCTTGGTGGACTCCTTTTCTCAGGGACTGGAAAGGTCGCACGCTGTCAGCAGCAGTGTCCTGAATGGCATTGAGCCACGGCTGAAGGACTTCCACCAGCTCCTTCTCAACCCACCAAAGGTAAAGGGCCATGAACCACTGCTGGGGCCTTTAGAGACATAGTAGGATGGGGTGGTATGCCAAGAGAGGACCCCACAGTGATCCCTGGTGAGTATTGCCCTTCGCAGACCCTATTTGAGAACCATCAGGCAGATACCAAAGCCTATTTCTTCTGGATGCCCTCCCTTCACCTTTTAATAGCCGTCTCTGCTTCCATGGAGAGAGGGGGCACTTTGTAGCCACTGCAGGCCCAGCCTCCAAGTTGGGGGTGCCCAGCCAAGGGATTCTGGGCTCCTACAGGGGCCAAGGATGACCCCAGGGTAGCCCTTCTCACCCAGCAGCTCTGGGAAGTGCTAGGATCATACCGAGGAGGATGGAATGCAGAGGTCCCTGATGCTTTGCTGTCAGCCAGGGCCCCTCTGTTTCTCTAGTCTCATGTCGTAGCCACTCACCCAGATGCAGCCCCATCCCTCTTCCTAGCACCCACTCTACCTTATGACATCTCTTACCAACCTGTTTGTTATCCGTCTTCCCCACTGACAAGCTCACTGGAGGCAGAGATTTTATTTCATCAGCCTATAATACCCAGTTAATGAAGACATAGTTGCATTATGGTCATGTGAGAGATCAGAAAATAAACATATCCAATCTGATGAGGGGAGCTTTCCCATCCTCTGAGTGTTTTGGGAATCTTTTAGCTCAGAGTACTAAGGCTGTGGCCCCAGAAGGAGCACACAACATTCTCAGCAAGGTGTTGTGCCGTGGGTTTCCATCTGTGGCAAGGGTCTTCTCACCCTCAGATTGGCACTGGTGACTCCGCTGTGGACACACCTGATAGGCTTGCAGGATCAGGCAAGATTCCCTGGGCTTCCTACCTCGTTCACTCTGTCAGCCCTGAGGGGAACAGTGGGTGCTTCCCTCTGTGGACCCTCTCACTTCCTCTTGCAGGCAGCCTTGCCTTGAAGAACCTCCATGTCCACACCCTACTCCCCCAGTCTGGGTCACATCATAAAGCGGTGGCCTTGACCCCAAGCAGTTGGCATGTGAGCCATGAGAAGCCAGCACTGGCTATGTTGGTCGCAGGGCTCCAACTGGGTGGTGCCTCCTGTGTTTGCAGAAGAAAGCGATCCTGACCACCATTGGAGTGCTGGAGGAGCCCTTGGGGAATGCCCGTCTGCATGGTGCACGCCTCATGGCTGCGCTGCTGCACACAAATACACCCAGCATCAACCAGGAGCTCTGCCGGCTCAATACCATGGACTTGCTGCTGGTGAGTGGGTGCCTCAGTCAGCCCTGCGTGTCTGCATGTGCTGTGCATGACAGACACACAGATGTCCCAGGAAGAGAGCAGCAAGGTCCGTCAGGGAGCCCTGAAAAAAGGGCTGCAACCAAGTGGTGCCGGTTCCACAGACCCTGGTGGAGTACACAGAGCAACAGCCTGGGGCTTGCCAGAAGCCACCCTCTACCATGGATCTGCCCTGACACCAGAGAGCAGTTGTCCCATCCTGTCATCTCCTTTCGCATATTCTGACAGATTGGATGGACACCACAGCTCATAAATAGAAAATGTCCTGAGCTAGGTGTAGTGATGCACACCTGTAATCCTAGCTACCGAGGAGGCTGAGGCAAGAAGGATCAGAAGTTTAAGGCCAGCCTGGGTAACTTGGCAAGATCCTGTCTCAAAAACCAAAAGGGACAGAGATGTAGCTCAGTGGTAGAATACTTGACTAGCATGCCTGAGGCCTGGCTGGATTCAATCCCCAGCACCACAGTGGAAAAAACTCCTGAAGGGGAAACTTCCTGTCATTGCAGGAGAAAGTCGCCCTTGAAACTCTGTCAAACCCATAGGCAACACTCCTTCATTCATCAGAAGCTGCCCCGTGGCCTGTGGAAGGCTGTGGGTGTCTGCAGAAAGGGATAGGTGGCAGGCAGGCAGCACAGTGCTGCTGAGGGGAGCCATGGCCCTGAGGAAGGGGTGCTGGGGGTGGTAGTGCCTTAAGTGGGGACTGGCAGTACTCCCATTCTACCCTGCCCTGGGCCTCACTCCCTGAAGATTGAACCCTCCCATAAACTATTTTCCAGAATGAAGATGTCTCTCTGGGGACTGGACCTGAGGGTGGTCACTATTGTGACTTAAACCCCAGTCTACACCAGGGGAGCATTTCTAAGACCCATTTTCCTTTTCTACTCTTCAAAATAATTTTCTCTCTGTCTTTCTTTTATTTTTATTTTAGTAAAGTATCATAAGCTTCTGCCATTTTAACTTTTTAAGTGTGCAATTCAGTGGTGTTAAGTACAGTTACAATATTTTGTAACTATTACAACTATCTGTTTCAAAAGTTTCTCCTTTACCAGAGACTGTCTACCCCTGAAATGCTAACTTTCCTTTCTACTTTTCCCCACTTGCTGGCAACATCCATTCTACTTTTTATTTCTGAATTTGAATGTGACCATTTCCTTTTTTTTTAAGACAGGAGCTCACTAAGTCCTAGAGTTGCCCAGACTGGACTCCAATTTATGATTCTCTTCCTTCAGGCTCCCAGAGTGCTACTATTACAGGTGTGCACACCCCACCTAGCTAATTTCCTTCCTCTTAAAGTAGAATGGTCTACCATTGCATCTATTGAGCACATTTTGTTTATCTGTCCATCAGTGAACACTTGGGTTTTCCCCACTTTTTTTGACAACAGGGAATAGTCGTGCCATGAGCACAGGGGTACAAACATCTGTCCGAGCCCTGCGTTCTGCTCCTTTGCTGTGTAGAGGAGTGGGACTGCAAGGTGGTACTGATCCCTTGGTGGCTTCTTGAGGAGCCTCCCAGCTGCCTTCCACAGCAGCCACTCTGTCGTGCATTTCCACCAGCAAGGTGCCGAGGTTCCGGTTTCCCCACTTCCTCAGCAACACCTGTTTCCTGTCGGTGTGAGCCGTGCTGATGGTTGTGCAGTGGCATCTCGTGGTAGTTTTGGTCTGCGTTTCCCTTGTCACTAACTATGAGCACCCTTTTTCGTTGTTTTATAGTGGTGAGGATCTGTTGCATACTAGGCAGCTTGATGATGAGCATCTTTTCATGTCGGTCATTTGTCTTCTTTGGAGAAATGTCTGCCTGTTTTTAAATGTCTCTGCCCATTTTTAAATTGGATGGTTTGCTTTTTTATAGGAGTTGTAGGAGTTCTTTACATATTCTGGATATTAATCTTTTATCAGATATATTTTTACAAATATTCTCTCCCTTTTTTTTTTTTTTTCTTTTTTTTTTTTTTTTTTTTTTTTTTTTTTTTTTTCTTTTTTTTTTCCTTGAGACAGGATCTCTCTGTGTAGTTCAGGCTGGCCTTGAGCTCACTTTGTAGCCCAGGCTGGTCTGAGTGCAGGGATTATACGGATGCGTCACCACACCCACTCTCTCCCTTCTTGCACTTATCTTTCATGCCTTCGGTGACGTAGTTTAAGATAGGAAAGTTTCTAATTTTGATGAAATTTAACTTATCTTTCCCCCCTTTTGTTGCCTGTGAGTTTGATGTCTAAATCCAATGCCAATTATTGTTTTTCCTCTGTGTTTTCTTTTTTGTTTTTTATGTTTTCCTCAAAGAATTAAACCTTTGCCCATTTTTAATTTATTTTTCTTTTCTGTGGCACTGAGAATTGAACCCAAATCCTTCACACTGAGCTACTTCCCTGCCCCTTTATTTATTTATTTTTAAATTTTTTTTTGGTACCAGGAATCAAACTCAGGAACTTGTGCTTGCCAAGCAGGTGCTTGTGTTGCTGAGCTATATCCTTGGCTCTTACTTTTTAAATTTTGAGGCAAGGTCTTGTTAAATCTCCCAGGCTAGGCTTGAACTTCAGATCTTCCTGCGTCAACCTCCAGGGGCTCTGGGGTTTTATACAGGGGTCACCATTCTTGGCTAATTTTTAAATTTTTTTCTTCCTTCTGTTATTAGTATGTTTATAGTACATAATAAATACATTCATCATGGGGAATTGGTACATATTGCATCTTGATTTTTTTTTTTTTTTTTTTTTTTTTTGGTCTTTTTGAGACAGGGTCTTGCCGTGTAGCGCTTGCCAGGCAGGCGCTCACTTCATTCCCCAGGCTGGTCTCGAGCTCGCAGTGATCCTCCTGCCTCCGCTTCCTGAGTGCTGGGACTACAGGCATGTGCTACTACGCCTGGCTAATTTGATCCTTTTTTTTTTCTTTCTTTCTTTTTTTTTTTTTTTGAGACAGGGTCTCACTCTGCAGTTCAGGCTGGGCTGCAACTCACTATGTAGCCCAGGCTGGTCTCAAACTCACAGCAGTCCTCCTGCCTCAGCCTCCCAAGTGCTGTGATTACAGATATGCACCACCACACCCAGCTTGATCCTTTTTTTTTTTTTGGTACCGGGACTTGAACTCAGGACCTTATGCTTTGCCAGGCAGGCGCTTGTGCTGCTGAGCTAAATCCCCAGCCCAGCTTGATCCTTTTTATTTCCTTTCCCCTTCCAGGTGTCCCCCCAGTTTTAAATCTTCTAACAAGTTAATTTTTATATATGGTATAAGGAAGGTCTGCCTTGATGCTTTACATACAGATGTCCAGATTCCCTGGTACCATTTATTTCAGAGACTGTCCTTTCTGCATTGGGTTGTCAGGAGATCCTTGTTACAAGTCAGTTGAGCATATGAAGGAAGGTTTATCGCTAGGCTCTGTGTTCTGTGCCATTGGTTCCATACCTCTGTCACACTGTCTGCTGGTGCCATACTGTCTTAATGACTAGGTGTTTGTTTTGTTTTGTTTGAGACAGGGTCTCAATATGTAGTCCAGGCTGGCCTTGAACTTGGTGTGTAGCTGAGGGAGGCCTCGAACTCACGACGATCCTCCTGCATTAGCCTCCCAAGTGTTGGGATTGGCATGCATCACCATGGGCAGCTTGTTTGTTTTTTGAGAGAGGGTCTCACTATTCACACTATGTAGCCCAGGTTGGCCTTGAATTTGCTGTGATCCTCCTGCTTTATCCTCTCTAGTGCTGGGATTAAAGGTGTACACTATCATGCCCAACTTTGTCAAATATTTTATGAATTAAGATCATAATTTGGTTTTTGTCCTTTATTCTGTTAATACGGTGTATTATGTTGATTGATTTTCATGTTTGGGGGCGGTTTGAGAGAGGCTTTTGTATGTGGTACAGGCTGGCCCTGAACTCAGTATATAACCCAGGCTGACCTCAAACTAACGGCAGTCCTGCCTCCGCCTCAGTGTTGGGATTACAGGTGTGTTGTTCCCACACCCAGCTTTCCTTTGTCGAAACATCCTTACAGTCTAGGAATAAATCCCAGTTTGTTGTGGTGGGATTTTTCTAATATAGTGCTGCTTTCAGTTTGTTGGTATTCATAAAGAATATTACATTTTCAGTTATATTACAGTAGTCATAACAAATCCTTCATCAGTTTTCATAAGGAATATTACAATTTTCTTATAGTGTCTTTGTCTGACTTTGGTATCTGGTTGATTTTAGCCTTGTGGAATAAATTAGAAAGTTTTCCCTCTTCAGTGATTAGAAGAAGTTTAAGAAGGATTGGTGAAAATTCTTTACATGTGTGGCAGAATTCACCATGAAGCCCTCTTCTCTGCTCTTGCTGTAAAGAGGTGGGTGGCCTGACTCCATGTTACAGATGAGGTAGCAGTCAGGTCCGCCTCGGTGGTTTAAGGTTGTACAGGCAGAGAAGACAAAACTGAAGTGTGGGACTGTGTTTCTAGCTGGAGAAGTCCATCAAGGAGATAGGCTTTCTGCTTTCTCTAGCTCCCAAGTCCCTGATGTGAGGAAGTAGCCAGAACTCGTACTGGAGTAGAGTTTACATTCGTCCCAAACTCCCTCCTGCAGCCTGTGGACAGTATGAGGGTCAAGGCATAGGCTACTGCAGCCTGGGCTGTGTGAGATGGCAGCGGTAGGTGAGGATCAGAGCTTAGGGCTCAAAGTTTTAGGGCTGTACCTTCCCTCCCTACTCCATTCTGTTCTGGAAGAGTCCTTTTGTCCTCATGAAAGGGCCTTTGTCCCCCAGCAAGCCCCAAGACATCTAGAACATTTTCTGGGCTTCAGCCTGTGCTGCCCGGATTTGGGTTCCTTTGGGCCTGTGTAGACATGCGCCTTAGGCTCCTGTCCTGTAGGAGAAGCATGCTGTTCATCTCAGGCAGGCCCCATGTGTTTGAGAGTTTAGCACACTCCTAATAACTCAGGGGTCAAAGACAAAATCATAAAGAAAATTATCAAATACTTAGATCTGAGGAATAGTAGAAAAATACCACTTAGCAAAATGTATACAGTATTATGAAGGTTTTAGAAAAATGTAGCCTTTTAAAGATTTACACTAGAGGCAGGTATAGTGAGACATGCCTGTAATCCCAGCACTCAGGAGAATGAGGCAGGAAGATTGCTGCGAGTTTGAGGCCAGCCTGACCTACATAGTGAAACCCTGTCTCGAAAAACCATAAAAGGAAGGCTGGCTTACACGAAAAAAAGAAACAAATAAGTAAGTAAGCCTCTAATTTAGAGACAAAAGAATAAACATTTCGCCAGGCATGGTAGCACACACCTGTAATCCCGCATTTGGGAGGCTGAGGCAGGAGGACTTTTGTGAGTTTGAGACCAGCCTGGGCTACAAAGTGAGCTCAAGGCCAGCCCGAACTGCATAGTAAGACCCTGTCTCAAAAAGACAGAAAAAAAAAAAAAAGAATAAGCATGTGGAGAGTAGAAAGAAGACAGTTACTTGGGTTAGAGCAGAGGTCAGTGAGACACACACACAAAGCAGCAGGTAGGAGAATGAAGGGCTCCTCACAACACTCCCATGAGATACCCACAAAGTTAGGTTTGGGAGCGAGTCCCCTTGCCTTGGTTCAGGAGGAGACCATCTAAGAGCCTTCTGTCCTCTGTTTACTCAGGACTTGTTTTTTAAGTACACCTGGAATAACTTTTTGCACTTCCAAGTGGAACTATGCATAGCCGCTATTCTCTCCCATGCTGCCCGGGAGGAGAGGGCAGAAGCTGGTGGATCCGAGAGCAGGGTGGAGCCTCCACAGGGAAGCGGGAATGGGAACAGGAGCCTGGAGACACCCCAGCCTGTCGCCAGCCTCCCTGAGAACACGATGGTGACCCACGTAAGTCCAGACCAGTGCCCTGCTCACTGCTGCAGGCCAAGCTCCAGCCTTTTCAGACCAAGAACCTTTGGGTTGTTGCTCTGCTGCCTGCATCCAGCACTCCCTGGGCCCTTGTGCTGTCCCTGACCCTCACAAGGCACAAGGTACTGCTGTCCTTGACCCACAAGGATGCTGACATTTAATGAGAAACATCCACATTTGCCAGGGTCACAGAGCAGAGCTGGTGGTAGATGAGAGGTGGCCAGAGGGAAGGCAGCGTAGATACACATTGGTGGTGCCCCAGCAGGTTGTGGACATGGCTCCCCCCAGGGCTGTGCTTCTGACAGTGTAGTGACAAGGCCATGAGGAAAACCCAAATGTCAGATTCTCATATGAGAAAGCTTTCCGGGACTCTGCCCTTTAGAAACAGGTACATAGCCTTCCCTCTGACCCTTCTCTCTGCTACCCGTGAGTCTTCCACACAACTGTGCTCTTACTGCCTCTCTTCTCTGGCTGTGTGGGCCCAAAATCTGCCTCTCAAGTTTTTTCTCTCCTCAGCATTGAGCTTTGTCCCTGGCAAAGAGCAGCCTTAGTGTTTGCTGAGGAAGGAAGTGGAACAATTTGGTAACCTGAGCATAAAGAAGTTCTCTGAGCTCAGACCCACTTGTCACTACTTACTGAGTTGGGGTAGGATGCTGATGGACCACATGGACCGCATTGTGCATGTGATGAAGGCCGAGGCTTGGGTAGGGGTCCCCGTGTTTCCAGTCAGAAGCCTCACGAGGGGCTGGGGATTTAGCTCAGCGGCAAAAAGCGCCTGCCTGGCAAGTGCAAGGTCGTGAGTTCGGTTCCCAGTACCGGAGAAAAACCAAAAAAAAAAAAAAAAAAAGAAGCCTCACGAGTCCTAAGTGCTGTGGGTGCCTTCTGTGTGGGGCCTGGTGGGGTTGACACTGGAGAAGAAGAGTCCAGGTCCCCCACCCCTGTGGCCTAATAGATAAACAGCCAGGGGGAAGGTGGTTTCCGTGATGAGAATACATGGTATTGGGGTAGGGTGGGGAGACGTTCAGGGGCTGCGCAGACCAGCAAGGGATCCTGGGGTATGAGTGGGGGCCGAGACAAGCATCCCAGATAGCGGCAGCAGTACACGTCAGGGCTGGGTGGTGATAAGGTGCTCAGGGGCCCCGTCTGCTCCTGGACGGAGGTGGAGGTAGAGGGGCTGAGAGGTGAAGGTCGTTGCAGGGTGCCTGAGGACACACTGAGTGTCCGTGAGACTGAGTTTCTTGGGCAGTACCTGCCTCTGGAGTTTGGTGGGGCCTACAGAAGTCAGGGATGTGGGTGTTGCAGCCACAGTGCTGATGGCCTGGCTCAATGCCACAGCCTCTGGGGAGGGGATGCAGCCCTGAAGGCCCCAACTCACACAGCCTCCCCCTCCATAGCTGTTCCAGAAGTGCTGCCTGGTGCAGAGGATCCTGGAGGCCTGGGAAGCCAATGACCACACACAGTAAGAGCCTGGGGACCTGCCCTACCAGTGTGGGGTGCAGAGCCACAATTTACAGGACTCCACACTCAGTGTGGGGCATCAGGGGTGTATAACATGGGGAGGTAATGGGAAAGGCAGGTCAAGTAATGAGTGACTGGAGAATGGTCAGGGGAGTGGCCTTACTCCGGGAACCCACATGGGTCATCCCCAGCCTATCTTGGCCAAGCTTTGCACACTTCTGGACCCATATCCGTTCCTGATCTTCCCAAGGACTTGGGGCACCCTTTGTCACTTGTACACAAGGCTGCATGTTTTAGTCTTTCTGCTTTTACATTACTGAGTCTTCCTTAGGTCAGGAAGCAAGTCTCACATGTTGTCCAAGGTCCAAGGCCACCCCCAGCCGTTTTCTGTCCTGCCAGGAACAGCAGGGCTCTGGGCAGTGGGGAGGGGCTCACAGGAGCTAGACTGAGTTGGGTGACCATAGACCTATGTAGGGGGTAGCAGAGCCCCCTCCCCAGCAGAAGGGAACATTCACGGAGCAGCACCCAGTGCTGGCTCTGTAGCCACCAGCCCTGCTCAGTTCCTGCTCTGCTGCTGCCCACGGCAGTTGCCCATGGGCTGCAATTGGGCCCATGCCATGGGCTTACCACCACAGTCCTTTTGCTACACACAAGCAGCGTCTGTCCCCTTAGCACTTCTTGGTGAGGGTCGCTAAACCTGTGGGGTACAGTAGGTGCTCCAGAACCCCGAATGCTGGGGTGAGGCTGCTGACCAAGCATTGAAGAGCCAGGCAGGTACCCTGGATGCTGAGCTGGGGTCACCCGGGGGGGGGGGGCAATGCGCAAGTGGAGGTGACATCAGAGATGAGCTTCAAGAAGCTTGTGTCACTTGGCCTTCCCAGCCACTGGTCAGACGAGACCAGGGCTAGATGGCCACCCTGACAAGTCCCTGTCACTTTCAGGGCAGCTGGTGGCATGAGGCGCGGGAATATGGGCCACCTCACGCGGATTGCCAACTCAGTGGTGCAGAACCTGGAGCAGGGCCCTGTGCAGACCCACATCAGCGAGGTTATCCAAGGTGAGCCTGCTACCCTGGTCACCACTGGCCCTCCCGAGGTGGCACCTGCACTGATGTGGGGTGGACCATGCAGCCTCCCCTGTTGTCAGTGTAGGCCCAGGTGTTCACTTTGTGGGGCAAACATCTGTGCGACCCTGTTGACAACAGAGCATGTGGTGTAGAAGCCTGGTCCCTGCCGGGACAGTGAATCGGTTTGGTGCTGGCACTCAGCAGCTGTGAGCGTCAGGCTCTCCTGTGCCCATGGGCCACCAGAGCCTGATGCTGGCAGTTGCAGCCCACTCTGGCTATGCTCTAAAGTCGGGCGGATTTAGGGAGCCTTCCTCAGGTGAGCCTTGGGGGAACTAGAAAAGCAGGTAGCATCCTATTCCAGGAGCAGGCAGTGGAGAATCACATCCAGGGAGACCGACCCTGTGGGGTGGAAGATCCTGTTCTGGGCCCTGAAATATAGCAGAGCAGCCCTTTTCTCTCCCTTTTTTTTAAGAGTAGGAAAGTTTATTGGAGAAAAGGAATGGGAAACAGGAATAGCTCCTGAGAGACAGGGCTCCTGAATGGATTGCCCCAGCAGAGCAGCCTCTTAAGAGCCTTGCCCTCCCCATAGTGTCTTTCCAGTCACTCATTTGCATGGCATCCTAGGGCAGTGCTTCTTGACCCTCTCATGTGCTGAGCATATGGTGTGGCTCCATCGCCACACCCATGTCCTCATGCCAGGGCCTCTGTTGTTCGGCCTGGTTGCACAGGCTGAGCAGCGGGGAGGAAGTCTCCCAGCCTCTCCCACTCCTCCCAGAGTGGGATGTGGTCAAATGGACTGGCAGGTGGCCTTGGGGATGCCAGGAAATGGTGTATGCCCAGTTGGTGTCAGTGCAGTCAGGACACTGAGTTCATGGGTGGGGCGCTGGCTAGAGCCTTGGCTCTCTTGGACAGAGAAGATGGTCTCACTGTGGGGGTACACAAGGTGCTGTCCGGCTCCAGGACTGGGCCTTAACCAGAGGTTAAGTCAGCTGTGTACAGCACACATAGCCAGGGAGGTTCTTGCCATGGCCCTGATGCCCCTGACTGCCCTTTGTGACCGCAATGGGCAGGTGTGATGTAAGGAAGCTCCAGATGGTCCTCATGCCTCCATAGCTTCTCGTGAGGCTGTGTAGGCTGGTGGTGGGTGGTCCCCATGCTGCTGGAGGAGCAAAGCAAGCAGAGTGAGGTAAAGGCCCATGAAGGTGCCCTAGGATGAAGCGTGTGCAAAGATGAGGGAGCAACAGGAAGCTCTTCGTTGCGTCATCCCTCACTATTTCCAGATTGTGAATCTCTGGGGCTTTGGCCTCCTAAGAAAAACACAGATACACAGCCTGCAGGTTGCTGCTGAGCTTATACTGTGATGGGATAAGGAGGGTGCGTTGTTCTGCACTTACGTGTTTCTGGACTTCTGCAGGGTGTGATTATGCACCAGCAAGCAGAGTAGAACTCGGGTGACTGTTGAGTCTCCATAGGGACCAGAAAGTGCCCAGTGCCCTGTTCAGTGCTGCTGCATCCCATCTTCAGTGTGGCCTCAGACCCCACAGGACCCTCACGCAGCTGTTCTGGGCTCTTTCCTGTCAGCAAGTGCCTGGGCACAGGAGCATGGCTTGTCTCCCTGGCTCAGGGTGTGCCTGGAAGTGCTCCCAAGTACCCATAGTGGCCACATGGTCCTGAGGGCCCACCAGGCAGCACTTCCCTCACAGGGCTCCCTGCAGATTGCCGTGGACGCTGGGAGAGCTTCGTAGAGGAGACACTGACCGAGACCAACCGGAGGAATACCGTGGACCTGGTGAGGAAGCGGCAGCTCCTGTGGCATGGGGCCACAGCCAAGGACACTGCAGACAGGTTGAAGGAGGAGGGGCTGCACACGCCTGCCTGCCCACCCCACATGCACGTGTACCAATGTGTCCATGTGCAGGTGGTCCACCTCTGGTTCTCCTGTGCCTAGTGGGGCTGGCTCCCTGAGGGCCTCGATGCAGAGCTGGTGTGGGCCCTTGGTCCCTACCCCTCCCACCTCAGGAACCATAGTTTATCCAAGGGCTTCTTATGCCTGGGACCTATGATGTGCCCTGGCACGAGAGAGGTTGGGCTGTCACGGGGCCTTGGCCTTGATTGGCACTTTACAGCACAGCTTCCCAGGCTGAGATCTGGTGAGCGCCAGGCTGGGGCCCCAGGCTGGGCTGGGTGGGGTCTGGGACTCCAGCTGGGTGGGGTCAGGGTGCCAGCCACCTCACATGCCCACCCCATCTGGCCTGTGTTTTAGGTGAGCACTCACCACCTTCACTCCTCGAGTGAGGACGAGGACATTGAGGGTGCGTTCCCTAACGAGCTGTCCCTTCAGCAGGTGAGGGAGTGGCCGGCACTCTGCCCCCAGCCGGGCCCTTTTTTGGAGCCCGTGCCCTTGGTAGCATTGTCCCAGTGGCATCTCGTAGTAATAGTTCATAGAAGGAGAAAGTGGTTCATCCCCCAGCACATGTGGGGGAGAGGGGAGCCCAGGGGACCCTCCCCGTCACATCACTTTGATGAGTCCCAAGGGATACTAAACTTGAGAGAGTGAGGAAAGTGTCTTGTATGTGACTGCTCTGAGCAAGCAGCCAGAGTATGATGGCTCCCAAGCCCGACAGTAGGCGTGCACAGCTGCTTTGCCAGAGCCACCTGGTTTCCAAGGAGCAGGCAGGCTGAGGTGTGCTTCATGGTGGTGTCCACTTCTCCCAGGCATTCTCTGAGTACCAGATCCAACAGATGACAGCCCATTTCGTGGATCAGTTCGGCTTCAATGACGAGTTTGCAGACCAGGATGACAGCATCAAGTGAGCCTGGGCGTCTTGTGGCCTTGGTCTCCGGGAGTAGCATGAGTTCCCTCCCTGCTGTGTGGACCCCTCAAGGCAGCTCCTTGTGGCCCTGACAGGGGTGTTGTCTGGTGTCCCAAGGGGACAGCAGATGTCCACCTGCTGCTCCAGAGCACCCAGGCTTGCTAGACCAGCACCAGCAAGGAAGCACTGAGGCCATCCCCTTTGTTCTTGCAGTGCCCCTTTTGATAGGATTGCAGAGATCAACTTCAACATCGATGCAGACGAGGACAGCGTGAGTGATTGGGGTTGGGGGCCATGTGCCATGTCAGAGCCATTTGTTCAGAAGAGGGACCAGGCTTGCCACACATGGTCCTTGTTTTTGGAGGTGGGTGGGGTTGTGATGGGCCCTGAGCCTGTGTGTGTGTGTGTGTGTGTGTGTGTGTGTACAGAACCACCTGCCAGCCAGATGTGGTCCCTGTCTTGGGAGCTGAGCTACATAGGGAGCCATGGGGCCTTGGCTTCCCCAGGCACTGCAGAAACTAGTCCCCATGTTCTCCAACTTGCAGCCCAGCACAGCTCTGTTTGAAGCCTGCTGCAGTGACCGAATCCAGCCCTTTGATGATGAGGAAGAAGAGGATATCTGGGAGGATGAGGAAACTCGTAGTACTGCCCGGGTGATGGCCAGAGCCAGGTGTGAGGCCCACCCGCCCTCCAAAACCTGAGAGCACATGCTTAACACCAAGCAGAGCTCAGGCCCAGGGCGGTGGTGGCCTTTCTTTCCTACGGAGACCAGATCTGAGTCTGGGAGGCAAGCAGTGCTTAGAGAAGCACACCCTGTGCTCACCCTTGGCTCTAAGCCCTGGGCCCTCACTGCCTGTCCAGTGTTAGGTGTCCATCTGGGGCACCAGGCATATCTGACTGTGCCCATGTCCCTCCAGGTTTGGAGCCCCACACAGCTCAGAAAGCTGCTCTAAGAATGGCTTGGAGCGTGAAGGCCAGGACAGGAAGGCAGGCTCAGAGGCAGACAGGAACAAACCTGGAGCAGCGACCCCCCTGGCCCTTGCACAGAATGAAGGCTTCTCAGAGGGTAACTCAGAAGGTAGTGCCGGGGGGCCTGCAGGGGACCCTGTGTCAAGGACAGGACATGGTGCCTGGCCTGTGCATCTCAGGGGCTGCTTTTGGAGATGCTACATTTCCAGCTACTTGTGCCTTTAGTGTGTGTCCCCATCTGTACATACCTTTATTCAAGTGTTCCCAGGACCAACAACTTCCCAGCCATTCTCCCAGTGTCCTGGGTGAGGGATTTGCTCTGTGCTGTGCCCACCACAGGGTGGCTCCCAGCGGTCCCCTCTGTTGTGGTCACTTTCAGCTGCATCTACACAGCTGGTGTCCCCCTGGTCTCTTAAGGATTGCCCCATGCCGTCTGGATGCTGTGTGTCTTACACAACCTGACAACCCTCAGAGGCATTCAACTGCTTACCTACCCCACACTCCACCTCCAAGGTGGCCTCTGGGTGGTGCTGATGTGGCTAGGACATGAGGGAGAGGGAAGGGCGTCTGAGGGCAAGAGTGTCCAGAACAGAGGTGCCTTGTGCATGGCCAGTGACCCTGCCTTGGTTAGAGTCCATCCTGGGTTGGGCTAGGTGGGACAGGGTGGGGTGCAGCCATAGGACCTCCAACACTGTGAGCCCTGCTAGAGGCCAGAAGGGGGACCCACAGAGGCCTTGCTGAGCACCGTGTTAGCAAGCACATGGGTGTGGATGGCTTTTCAAGACCTTTTCAAGACCAGTCTCCTCTCTAGTGGGGAGCTCCTGGGGGTGCTGGTGAGCACCATCTGGGGTGTGGTACTTCCAAGGCACAGCCTGTGATCTGCTGTGCTCTGTGGAGCACCCAGCCTGCTCACCCTGACCACCATATCTCCTGTCAGATGCTGCATGGACTGCAGTCTTTGATGAGCCAGTGAACCCGACAGCCCCAGTCCCAGGAGCTGCGAGGGATGTGGGTTCTAGCGTGTGGGCAGCTGGCGCCTCAGCCCCAGAGGAGAAAGGCTGGGCCAAGTTCACTGACTTTCAGCCTTTCTGCTGGTAATAAATGCATTGGTGGCATGCAGGGTTGTGCCAGGGACTGCCTGTTGAGACCTGGAGCCAACTGACCCCTGAGGACTTACCCTGTCCTCATCATCATTTGCAGCTCCGAGTCAGGGCCCAGGTGCAGCTCTCCCGTGGACACAGACCACAGCCATGCTGAGAATGGCCAGAGCCCCAGCCCAGAGAAAGCCTGTGAGTAGGACCAATGCAGGCTACATCTGCCTCCTCCTGGGGGACCTGGCCTTGCCCAGTTGCCAGGTTTAGGCCAGCTAACCCCACCACTGGAGTTAGTGGAAGTGACCAAGGCCATGCCACAGCCATGTCTCAGTGCTGATATCGGGTTCAGAGACACTTGTGGGATTGAAACGGACATATTCAGATGGTGGAACCCCCGTCCTGAGGGTAAGGAGAGGCAGCAAGTCCAGTGGCTGCTTCACAGCCAGGTCTGACCCAGCTGCATAGCTTAGGTCTGCACTCTGTATCCTGGGCGGCAGTGTTGGGGTCCCAACAGAAGTTGGGAAGGATGGGCCACTGGCAGGAAGCTGACCTGGGGCCTGATCAAAGTTCCTGGCCTAACCCTCCCATTCCTTGGTCAGACAGGTTCAAAAGCCCCCAAGACCAGGCCTAGAGCTCCAGACAGAATGACAACTGCCACCTGACCCCTCTGTCCTGGGTGCCAGGCTTAGAAGAGATAGTGGCAGTGCCCATGAAGCTGAGTAGGGGCCCTCTCTGAGAAGAACACGTCTCCCTGTCTTCTGGGGTGGGGACACTGCCCATGCAGATGACACACAGCTCTTCACGAGTGTGCAGAGTCTACCATGCAGTAATGCGCAGTGGGCCAACAGGAGGTGTTTCTGTCTCAAGTGTTGCGTGCTCCTCATGGTAGTTTGGGGGCCCTGAGGTTGTGGTAACTGCGCTCTGTGGCCCTTCTGCCTTCGTGAGCATCACAGCCTCCTTGTTTTGCAGTTGGTCCTGCCTCCCCTTGTGCCTGGAATGTGTGTGTCACCAGGAAGGCCCCCCCGGTGGCCTCCGACAGCAGCTCCTCTGGGGGCTCTGACAGTGAGGATGAGGAGAAGGCGGCTGGCATTGCAGAAACTGTGAGCTCAGGCCCTAGCCTGGAGGCGCCCTCACCACCCAGGAAGGAGGATGCTGCTGGCAGGTGTGTGGAGCGGCACCACACCCTGGGGCTCCTAGCTAGTGCCCACTGTGCCTTCAGCTTTCAGCTCCCCTAGGAACAAGTGGAGACTAGGCCAGGGTTCCTCCCTGCCACCCTGGTGGCCTTGTGTACCCAGGTCATGCCAGGGCACAGTAACACCTGTGCATGGCAGTGAGGCTGGACAAGGTACAGGTTTCTTCCCTTGCCACAGAGCCTGCTTTCTCTGTTGTGAGTGGCTGAGGAGACAGGCTGTGTCTCAGGAAGGGCCCCCCAACTATAGGGGCCCTGATTGCTGAGAACAGCTGGATTCTCAGGATGCTGAGTCTGGGGTTGCCCAGGGTGGTGGGGGAGGGGCAGGTGCATGTCTGTGGGGCTCCTAAATCTCACCTACTGCTTCCTTGCTGGAGACCTGTACTGGCCACATGGTGTATGCCCACCTCCACTCTGGTACCTGGTTCATTCAGGAAACTGGGCGTGTCTCAGGACTGCGCACCAGGGCTCAGACCCTGACTTGGAAGTCATGCAGCTTGTAGATAGTCCCTTGAGGTGCCCCAGAGCCCTTTCTAGGGCTCAGGACAGGGCCATCTTCCTACAAGGTCAGCACCATCCATCTCACCCCTGCAGGAAAGTCCCTGGAATCCATTAGGGAACAGATCCCTGAGTCTTTGGTGAGGTGGAGTTAAGAGCTAGGAGTTGACAATGGAAACAGGCTGCGTCACAGGTCTTCCCCGTAGGTTCAAAGTACAATGAGGAATGTCCCTGTGGCTGAAGCCTGTCAGGAGGCGATGAGGTGCGAGCCTCACAAAGCCCTGTATCCAGGGGAGGACCTTTGTGCCTACTCTGAGCCAACTGCACTTGTGGTTCCCAAGTACTGCCCCTGAGGGCCCCCAGCCTGACTGCCCATAGTCCCTCCAGCATGCAGAGGCCTCAGGCCTGCATCCTGGCCTGCCCTCCCACTCCCCTTTAGGCATGGCTTCCCCCTACGCTGGGTCCTGGAGGGTCGCCAGTAGTGCTGGCTTCAGTTCAACCCCCACACTACCCCCAAGAAACCTTTTAGAGCTTTCAATAACAGCCGGTTGTGCTGTGGCACATATGCCATATGTCCACCACTGTCCTAGGCCATGTCCCAAGGACCCTCCCTAGACAGGGATGGCCTGTTGGAGCTACCACCTGCCCCAGAGGATTTGCAGCAGGGGCAGGCACAGCGCCAGGATAGTGGGCCCCACATACCTGTCAGTGCAGCACCATGATTGATCTTGGGTTGGGAGTGCCCATAGGGCTTGAGTAGAATGACTTTCTTAAATTTAGAATCACTAAAACTCTGTGTGTGTGAGGGGTACTGAAACAGGGTCTTAGTATGTAATTCAGGCTGGCCTTGAATTTACTATGTAGCCCAGGTTGGCCTCAAACTTGTGGTAATCCCCCTGCCTCAGTCTCCTAAGTGCCAGAATCACTAACATTCTTAAAACCTTTACCTTCTTCCCTGAAGTACTTCCTAAGACCTGCTTAATAGCTGTAAAAAGGTGTCATTCTACAAAGTTGGCTACCTTTCTCCATGGCTATCCCTAAAACCTCCCAGTTACCCTGTACCACTGCAGTGGTCCCAGCCAGCCCGTGGGGGGATTTCTCCCTGCCACGCTACTGCCCTCTGAGTGCCCCTCCCTGGGACAGATCAGGAGATCAGAGTGCCCATCTGCTGGTGGTGGTGGTGGTGGTGGTAGGATCTGGTCTTAGGGTGCTTCCCTGCCAATCTCTTTCCTCTGCTGCCCTTGTGGTGGCTCTGTCGCCTCCTGCCTGGAGCAAGGCTGGAGTTATGGTCACACAGCAGAGGCACCCAGGGCTTTGACAGTGTGGCACCTTACAGGGTCTGTGCACTGCTTGGGAGGACCAAGGTCAGTAGGCAGGCAGCTTATCTTGGTGTTTGGGACACAGCAGCAGAGCCACCTAGCTAGGCATGGCTTCTGGGCCAACCCACAGAGGGCAGGAGTGGTGGGAGGCAAGTGCTATGCTTCTGGACCAGCACTGAGGTTAGGGTACTCCTAACTGAAGCCCACATCTGCTACTCAGGGCTGAGTGTGTGGGCAGCACACCGCCAGACTCTGCCTGCCCTGTGCCCTCAAAAGTGACCTCTGCCCTGGCCATGGCTGTGTCTCCGGAGGCGACCATGGCCACCCCAGCACTGGACAAGGCAAGTCTTCCCCCGGCTCACCCGGCAGTATGTACTGCAGTGGCTGTAGCTGTCCCTGCGGGGCCCATCGTGGAGGTTACCACAGCCCCAGCCACAGTGGCCACCCTGGGGACTGTGACAAAGGACAGGTGAGAGTGGGACAAGAAAGGTAAGGTGGGACTAGAGGGCCTGGCACGCCCAAGGGCTCCAACCCCACCTTATTTCTGCAGGGAGACAGATGCCCCGCCAGGAGCTGCCGCCTTAAATGGTCCTGTGTAACGCTGCTGCCACCAGCCATGGCCACCCTGGCCAGGCTGCATCCTTAATCAGAAAACTACCTGGTGATGCAATTTGTTTTTTTTTTTTAATTTAATTTTAAAATAAATGCTGCATTGGTAAAGCTGGCAGTTGGAACCAGTTGGATGACCCAGCTTGCGTCTCTGCTGCCTGGCCATCACTCAGTGCTGCTCAAGGATGAGGAGGCAGCTGGCTGCCCCAAGCCCAGGCCCCACCGCAGCAATAAAGTCTCAGGTGTCTGACCTCTGCCTGCAGCAGTTGGGACAGCCTAGACCCTGAGATGCCACCAGGACTCGATGGGCAGGAAGGGTGCGGACACCGGGACTTGGTTTTCACTGATCATTTTTAACATAAGCAGGAAGAACTGAGTTTTACACTTTGTATCCAGCTGCAGCACAGGATCTCCCCTGGCTCAGGGCAGAGGTGAGGGCCTGGGTTGGGGAAGACGTGACCCCCGTAAATATACAGGGGTCAGGAGCTGCTCTGGCCATATGGGGTCAGACCCTACGGTCACAGTCGCCTAGTGGCCCTGGGAGCTGGCACTGAACCAGCATGGAAATTCTCACTGCCTTACAACTCCTCTGGGCCTGGTGGGGATGTCCCAGTGGGCATGTGCCAGGTAGAACTGGCAGGAACAAACATCAGGAACCAGAGCAGCCCAGCAGGGGATTAGGGGCACCAGGCTGGACCCGTGCTAGAAAGGTCTGAGTTGTCTTTGACCTGAGTCTTTTAATGTTCTGAGATCATCTGACAGGGCACCCCAATAAAAGTTGCACCCTTCTTACTGTCAAACCCGTGTACTGTTAAGCTCTAGGCCCTTGCCCCAGCCCAGCAGGTGGGGTTTCTCTTCGAGCACCTTTTCTGCCATTCCTCAGGTCTACCCTGTGTGACGAGGGTGGGGGCAGGCCACATGCGCAGTGGGTCTCTGTGCTGAAGTAGACACTGAGCTTTGTGTTTAAGAAAGAAAAGCTCCAGCTAAAGCTGAGAAGGGAAACACGAACAGGAGGGGCCATGGAACCCCAGCCTCACCTACTAGGAAGGACTGGCCACCAAGTGACAGCCAGAGGGTCAGGCAGCCCCTACCCAAGGCTAGCTGGAGCCTCCCAGCAGCATCCCATCCTGTCCTCAGTGGCCCCCCCAGGCAACCAAGTGCCTTCAGCTCATCTCCCAGCTCTCACCTCTTACCCCAGAACATGAAATCAGGAGGAAAGAGCCCTTCCACTGGGCTCCAGGAGGCTCCTGGGCACTTAGCAACCCACTGTCCAACTCTGGGAGGAGAGTGTGGCCCCAGCACAGCATTGAGGCTGATGGGGTCTGTGGTTTCTCAGCATCAAGCCCCGCATCTGGAGTCTCCCCTTGACACACTGGTGCTCACCTCCCAGCCTCTGGCAGCCTCGGGCTGGCCCTGCAAAACCAGCCCCTGGTCAGCCCCCCAGAGGCTACCACCCTCAGCGCCCCGCCAACACCAACCTCTGCAGCAGCCACACTTCCACCACCACTGGCTGCCGAGACACAGCAATCGTACGGGCTGCTCAAGTCCAGTCCAGTGAGACGCAGGTGAACAAGGAGGGCAGAGCCCTGAAATGGGTAACTGGGTCCCACAATGAGACCCCGGGGCACGGAGCTGGACAGGTGTCTGCAGCAAAATTCTTGAGAACTGAGACTGCCAGGTGTCTGGGTGTCACCCCTTCACTGCCAGGCAGTGTGCTGCTCCCTTGAGGACTCTTGTTCCCTCTGCCCTCCTGGGCTTGGCGTTTGTCCTGTGAACCCAATGGGCAAGTGACTAGTGTCCCCGCTCTTCACTATACACCACCCCCCCTTTGCTAACCAGGGATGAGGGGCCCTTCCTTGCGGGCATGGCAACCCCAAAACCACGGTTAGCTGGGAGAAGCCAGTGGCCTGGTGAAGCCCCTCCCACAGCATAGCTGCTCCCTTCAGCCACGTGGTGGGCCTGGGAGGGGACCAGTACCGTCTGAGCAGGCACGGACTCTGGGCCCCGGGCTGACAGCTGGTGTGGGGTGAGGCAGGAACACAAGCACACCGTTAGTTCTCTTTATATAGACTCTGTTCTAGAAACTACCTGCGGCTGGCCGGCCGGGGCCAGCACACAGGCGGGGCTGAGGGGTGGACTATTTACAGGCCCGTCACAGGGCTGTACCATGGCCATGTCCCGGCACGGTGCTCAGCCATGACACCACAATAAGTTAGAGCCGGCCGGGCAGGCGGTGGGCGGGGCGGGGGCTGTACACAAGTGCTGGGGGCTCAGGGCCTCAATACTGTCGAGGGCCGGGGCTGTAAACATGGCCGGGGCGGCCTGCCCACCCCTAGTGGTCTGCAGTGACTGGAAGCAGAGCAGCCTGGGCAGGGCTGGGAGGTCAAGCGTCCGACAGGCAGCTCTGGATCCGGTCCACCCACTGCTGGGCTGAGGGCACGTCCTGGGCACAGAAGTTGTAAACGCGACGCGTCGTCTTCACCTAGGAAGGGGTAGGTTGCTCTCTCCCTGGCCCCCACGCTGCAGGCCCTTCCCTTCCATCTCCCAAACCCTAGGCTCACGTCAAAGAAGGCCTTCTCATCCACAGTCTTAGGGGCACCCATGGTGGGTGTGCCTGGCCCCACAGCCTCCACTTCCGCCAAGTCAATGACACCTTTGCATTCTGTGTCCACACGATGGTCATAGTAACGCAGCTGGAATGGGGACACAAAGTCATGACTGCCCCTGCCCCATTGGTCTCCACCTCCCAGCCACTGACTGCTCACCTGATGCTTGGTCTTGTCCAGTACGAACCAGCGGGCCTTCCAGGGCTTCATGAAGGCCCCCTTCTTATACAGGGTGCCCTCGTAGGACCTGCACTTGCAGAGCCAGGACCGGGCCACCTCAGTGCCCAGCCCAGCAATTGCCCCACCTGCTGTCCTTGCTGGGCAGACCCAATGCCCCTGTGCCCCAAGAACTGGACCTAATAAGGCTATAGCCATGAGGTAGCCTGGAGCTGCAGGCTTGAGGGTAGGGGGCACTCTCCAGGATAAAAAGAAAGGGTCCCTCCTTACAGTCAATGTGAGCTGCTAGATCCCAGGACACCAGAACCCTGGGTCTCAGGGAAGCAGCCTTATGCACAGGGCAGACATCCACAAAGAGGGACACTCGGCATGCAGGTCTGCCAGGTAACCATACAGCGTGTACATACCAAGCTCACCTTGTGCCTGCCCTACCTGATAAGTACCCCAGGACCCCTGTCCCTCAGCCCTGCTGCAGTCACCAGCTCCACCTCTCTCAAGTCTTTCCAGCCAATGAAATGACTAACCTCCTAAGGCACTTGCACCTGTCTCCCACCTGAGAAATCACCTGCCCCCCAGGCTCAGCTCGTGAGGCCCATGCAATGGCAGGCAGCAGCCCTTGTACCTGTTCTCACTTTCGGCTGTCTGGAACTGGCTGTACAGGGTGCTGGTGCTTCGGCGGGCAGCCTGGCGGGCAGATGTGGTAGAGCTACTACTCTGGTCACTGTCCAGGCTGAGACTCAGGGTGGAGCCCATAGGCCCCTCCTGCAGGTACACGCCCAGCGAGCGGCGGTGGTGAGGCACGCTGGACACTAGCAGAGAGCTGGGGGTGCCCTGGGGCCAGAAAAGAGGGGCCTAGGTCAGATGACTTCAGGCAACACACTCACCCTGGCCCCACTTGCCTTACTCACACGTCCATCTGGCCGAACTTCTAGGCGCTGAGCGGCTTTCACACGGTCCCAGGTGTCCTTCCAACGCTCAGGAGGTCGGCCCAGCTCTGTCTCCAGCCGCTGCAGCTCCTGGGGGCGATCAGCAAACATTGAGAAAGGCTACTCAAAATATCCAGCTGGGCGTGGTGGTGCACACCTATAATCCTAGTACTGGGGAGGCTGAGGCAGGAGGATCACCACTGTGAGTTCAAGGCCAGCTTGCACTACAAAGCAGACCCTGTCTCAAAAGAACAAAAACCAAACAAACAAAAAAGAAAATATCAAGAATGGAGCATGAAAAGACAAGAAGAAGAAAGAGATATAGTGAAAAAAATCTAAAATGTGTAACTGCAATAAAGAAGGCAAGAGTGGGAAAAGGAAAGAGAAAAGGAATAGGGAAAAAAATCAGTATTTGGGGGGAAAAACTTGAAAAATTTTCCAAACCAAGGCATCACACACATAGCAGGGTATAGCTCACTGGTAGAACACATGCTTAGCACATGAGGCTCTGGGCTCAATCCCCAATACAAAAATAAGAAAAAAAAGTTAAAAAAAAAAAAAAAAGATGCTTTCCTCAGAAGAGCAACATAAAACTGTCAGATGACTTCAAAACAGAGACATGGGTGACTTCCGTTTCCAGCCAAGTCAGGCAGATCAGTCTCTAGCTCTCCAGAAACACACAGGTATGAAACTGGGCAAGAACAGCAGACAAAACTGGGCATGATAGTGCATTCCTGTAAGCCCAGCACTCAGGAGCCTGAGACAAGAGCACTGCTTCGAGTTTGAGGCCAGTCTGGGTTGCACAGTGAGTTCAAGACCAGGCTGAACTACACAGCAAGACCCTATATCAAAGAAAAGAAAAAAGCTAACAATGGTTTCCAGATGTTGGACAACTAGCAGTGAGTGCAGCACAAAATGAGCCTACAACCGATCCAACTGTCTGTCTGCCCAGAGTGCAGGGAGGTGGAGGAAGCAGCCTTGTTGAGCTGAGGCAGCAGTGAAAGGAAGTTCAGGGTGCTAGAGCAAGGGGAGCTGCTGGGGGCTACGTGAGAGGGAGTACCATGGAGGAGCCCAGAAACCTACAGAGGCTGCCACAGCCTTTGGCCAAATTAAGCCACCCTAGGCAAAGCAAGATGTCACAAGGCCTGATAGAGAACACCTAGAGGGCCTGTGAGGTTACATAACACTAGCAGATGTCAGAACTCTAAATACAGAGCAATGAGATCTCACTGAAGATAGGACACTTCCAGAAAAGCCCTGCTTTAGGAGAACTCCTCCAACACTGGAGTTCACAGAGTTGCAGCAGACTCGCTAACCACAAGCAAGAAAAAACCCAAGACTCTTTAAAGGAGGACAGCATAATCCTGGTCCTCAACAATACAGCGATTCACAATGTCCAACTTACAATAAAAGACTAGAAAAGCAGCAAAGGAAATGAAACAGATACAGACTCAAATAAAATCAGTGTTAGAACTAATACACAAGAAATTTAGAAGTTACGCCAGGCGTGGTGGTGCCTGCCTGTAATCCCACCACTCGGGAGGCTGAGGCAGGAAGATCACTGCAAGTTCAGGACTAGCCTGGGCTACAAAGTGAGCTCAAGGCCAGCCTGAACTGCATAGCGAGACCCTGTCTCAAAAAGACCATAAATAAATAAATAAATAAATAAATAAATAAATAAATAAAAAGTTATTATAAACATGTCTCAAGGCTTAAAGGAAAAAATTAATATAATGGTTAAACAGATGGGGAAATCTGATAAAAAGTTTTTAAAAAACCAGGCTAGCCAAGTGTGGTGGCATGCGCCCATAATCTCAGCACTCAGGAGGCCGAGGCAGAAGGATCACTGAGTTCGAGGCCAACCTAGGCTACAGAGTGAGTTCAAAGCCAGCCTGAACTGTACAGTGAAACCTTGTCTCAGACAAAAAAAGAAAAAAGAAAAAAGAAAAAAAAGCTAGAGACATAGTTCAGTGGTAGAGTGCTTGCCTAGCATGTGTGAGCCCCTAGGTTTATCCCTAGCACCACACACACACACATAGTAGGTTTGTTAAAAGTACAACTTTTATGCATACCTATAATCTTTGCACTCTGGAAGGCTGAAGCAGAAGGATCGTAAGTTTGAGCCCAGCCTGGACAGCCTTGCTTAGTGACTTAGCAAGATCCTGTCTCAAAATTAAAAGAGGAGCTGGAGATGTGGCTCAGTATATTTGAGCTAGGTTCAATCATCAATAGTGGGAAAGAGAAAAAAATTTCAGGACTGAAAAGTACAGTATTTGGGGGGTTTTTGTTTGTTTTTTTTTGTTTTTTTTTTGGGGGGGGTTTTGGTTTTTCTCCGGTACCAGGAACCGAACTCACGACCTTGCGCTTGCCAGGCAGGCGCTTTTTGCCGCTGAGCTAAATCCCCAGCCCCTTTGTTTGTTTTTTGAGACAGGGTCGCACTATGTAGTTCTGGCTGGCCTTGAACTCACTACATACTCCAGGTTGGTCTTGAATTTGTAGCAATCCTCCTGTTCAGTGTTGCAGCTTGTGTCTAGATGTCTCCCAAAGCCTCATGTGGTCATAGGTGTGGCCTTTTCAGTGGTGGCTGGATCCAGAGTGTGTGACACTGGGACCCATTCATGTCAATACTAGGATCAAGGGCACTAGGATTAAGGGTGTGAGTGCTACCGGCCCTAAGTAGCCAGGATAGGATAAAAGGGACAGAAAGAGCTGTGGTCAACCCTTGCTTTGCTATCTTCTGCCCACCATGAGCTGTTTCTCCTCTGCGATGCCCCTCTGTTGTGCCATCCTGCCTTGGAGCCAGCAGAAACCTCTACAAACCGTGAGCCAAATAAACCTTTCCACCTTTAACTTTGGGTATCGGGTATTTTGTCTCAACAATGAGAGAAAAGTAACTAAGATACTCAGCCTCTTGAGTGCTGGGATTACAGGCATCTGCACCATGCTCACCTGAAAAGTACAGTATTTGAAATGAAAGAGCAGAGAACTTGAATATAAGGCAACAGAAATCATCCAAAATGAACTGCAGAGAAAAAAAAGAGATTGAAGGAAAAAAGGAAACAGAACCTCTATAACCTGTGGGACAATATTAGACGGAAAGGAGGGAGAGACTGCACAGAAAAGAAATTAAATTTAGAAGCAACAGTCTAAAATATATTAAAGTGATCAGCCCACAGATTTAAGGAGCTTAAGGAGCCCCAAAGCAGGATGAACCCCAAAAGGCACATGATGGCTAACATGCTGAAACTGAGATGAAGACAAAAATCTTACCGAGGAAAAAAAGGTGACACTACAGAGTGTATAAGGATATGACTTCTAGTAAGAAGCAATGCAAGGCAGAAAATAAGAGTGCCATCTTTAAACTACTAAATGCAAAAACTGTCAACCCAGAATTCTATATTCAGAGAAGATGCCCTTTTAAAATTAACAGAGCCCGGGAATAGTGGCATGTCTGTAATCCCAGCACTCCAGAGGCTGAGCCAGGAAGATTACTGTAACTTTGAGGCCAGCCTGGGATACATAGTGAGTTCGAGGCCAGTCTGGACTACTTAGCAAGACCCTGTCTCAAAAATAAATAAATAAATAAAAATAACACCGCATGGGTTGGGGTGTAGCTCAGTGGCAGAGCACCTGCCTAGCATGCATGTGGCCCTGGGTTCGATCCCCAGTGCCCGCCCCCCATGGTGGCACACATCAGTATTCCAAACTACTCAGGAGGCTGAGATAGGATGATCATTTGAGCCCAGGAGTTCAAGCCCAGCCTAGCCTAATGAGACCCAGTCTGTTAACTAAGTGAGGAGTTAAGAGTTACGCCTCAGTGGTTGACCGCTTGCCTAGCATGTGTAAGGATCTTGGTTTTAATCCTCAGCACTGCAAAAATGAATGAATGTACAATGAAGACATTTCAGGTAAAACCTGAGGGAATTTGTTCCTAACAAATCTACATTACAAGAAATATTAAAAGTTCTTCAGACTGAAATGATACCAGACCAATCTTCACAGAAAAAAATGAATATTCAAAATGGCTAAAATAAAAAGCTTTTTCCTTGTTTCACAGCGTATAGTTATAGGTAAACCTCTAGGTTGTTTTTTTTTTCTTTCTGAGACAAAGTCTCACTATGTAGCCCAGGCTAGCCTCCAACTCATGGTGATCCTCCTGCCTCAGCCTCCTGAGTGCTGGGATTATAGGCATGCACCACCATGCCCCCTTGTTTCTTAATTTCTTTAAGACAAAGTTGACAAAAAATAACACATGATGTGTATGTCATTAAAAAAACAGTCGGGGGCTGGGGATTTAGCTCAGCGGCAAAGTGCCTGCCTGGCAAGCATAAGGTCGTGAGTTCGGTTCCCGGTACCGGAGAAAAACAAAAACCAAAAAAAAAAAAAAAAAACAGTCGTTGGGCATGCTGGTAATCCCCCAGAACTTTGGAGGCTTAGGCAGGAGGACTGCATTGAGTTCGGGGCCAGCCTAAACTACTTTTCTTTTTTTTTTGGTCCAAACCACTGTGTTTTATTCTAAAGAATCGTTTTTGTTTTAGTCATTACTTCAAAGTATTTAATTTGCTTGTCTTGAAAAAGAGACCCCAAGGAAAGCAGCTTGGGGGGGTGGGGCGTTAGGTAAGAACAGACTTGAGAGAAAGTATGTGCGGTGCAAGAGAATGTGCAGCGGGTGGGGAGGCTGGATGCACCGTCACGAAGCAGTTGTGGAGGCTGGGGATGCAACGCAGCAGCACAGCGCCTGCCTGGCAAGCTCAAGGTCGTGAGTTCGATTCCCAGTACCGGAACACCCCTCCCACCCCCCCCCCCCACCCCCGGACCCCGCCGCAAAAAAAGAAGCAGTTGGGGCTTCATGAGTAGAGGCAACATGGCTTAAGGAATGCACACTCACAGCCAGAAAGCACACCTCGTAAAGGAACAAGCCCATAGATGAGAAAGCCCAAGGCACCATCTGTGTAAAAGCAGATGACCATTCTAACCAGTTCTGTTGTCTCGAGTATGAGATGGAAATGCTTCAGGCAAGAAATCCAGCTAGCCAGGCACCATATGGAAGCCTCTGAGGGGCAGAGAAAGATGCAGAGCCCACAGACCAGGTCACAGCCCGAGTTGGGGGGCTCTTGGTGAACTTCCATGTGGCATCAGGGTGGCGCAGGGGAAAACAAAGTCGTCTTGGCCAGGGCTCCAGTCCGGCGGCACTCACAGCAGGAAGCCCCAGCCCCAGCCCTTCGCTGCTCACCAACCCCATGTAAGCTCTGGGCAGGCAGGCGAGCGGCCCCTCCATAGGGCCCAGCCAGGTGGGCGCCCCAGCCTCAACTACATAATGAGACCTCATCTCAAAAATTAATCAAAAAAACTAAGTGGCTCCATTAACATCAGACCACCCAGCACTCAGGAGGATTACCATGACTCTGAGGCCACCCTGGGCTACATAGTAAGTTCAAGGTGAGCCTAAACTACATAGCAAGACCCTGTCTCAAAAAAAATAAAATAGGGCTGGGGATTTAGCTCAGTGGCACAGCGCCTACCTGGCAAGTGCAAGGTTATGAGTTTGATTCCTGGTACCGGAAAACAAACAAAAAAAAGTAGTAGTCCTAAGGAGTAACCAGGCATGGTGGTGCATTCCCATGATCCCAGCACTCAGAAGGCTGAGGTAGGAGGATCTACAACATATGAGGCCTCCCTCAGCTACATGGCAAGTTCAAGGCCAGACCTATCTCAAAAAAAAAATAAATAAATAAACAAATAAACAAAAAGATACTGGAGATTATCAGAGAGAAAGAGGGCCCCTCTCCTGTAGTCTGTGCCTGTGGGTCCCCTTTATCAACAGAACTATGACTCCCTGTGTCCTGACCCCTGAGTAACAAACAGGTGCTCTGGGCCAGGCCCCACACAAGGTCACATACTTGTATATTTACTCACTCAAACTTCACCACTTCCCAGTGAGGCAAAAACCAGTGGCCCCATTTTCCACGTGAGGAAATAAGCTCTAAAATGGACAGGTAATTTCCAAGGCCACACAGCCAGCACTGGGGCATAGTGCAAATCCTTTCACAGTCAGGGTCAGAGGCCCACACCCTCTGAACACTCAGCCCCTGTGAAAGACTATGGTGGCAGTGCCCCAGGTAAGACATGCCAGCCTCTGCCCTGCCCTGGCCATTACCCCCAACTGCCACAAACTCACTGGATGGCTCTCTGCCCTGTCTAATCCCGGCTCCTGAGGATGTGCAGGATGGCCGAGTGAGGTCAACAGAGACCTGAAGGTCAACTGCAGGTGTCTAGGGGAAGAACCCAAAAGAGATGTTGCTCACTAGGACAGAGCCTCCCAGAGGTGAGGAACAGTTCCTAGGAAAACCCTGTCTTCCCTGAAGGCTGACACATAGGTCCTGCCTGACCCACTCGAAGCCAGGTGCCGTGGGGTGTGGTTTTTCTCCCAACAGCCCAGGTGTGGAAACCTGGGCCTCAGGAGGGTGGCACTGGGAGACGGTGAAACCTGAGATATGGAGCCCAGTGGGAGGCCCTTGGGTTTTGGAGCAGTGCCCCGGGAGGGAGTGAGATACTTCTCGGGGGACCCTGAGTTAGTTCTGAGAGCAATGAGCCTTGGTCCCACCCATACTCCTGCCACTGCCCTATGCCATGGTATGATGCAGTGAGGAGAGCCCCCACCAAACCCTGAGCTCCTGCAGACACCATGCCATTGGGCTTCCCGAGTGGAGCGAGATACACCTCTCTACAGTTAGCCTTTCTCTGGTATTTTGTTACAGTGACAAGACACTAACACACCTGGTCAGAAGCACATGTGCCCAGAGCAGCAGCTGTCCTGAGACCCGGGGGCCTGTGACAAGAGCCTTCCCTCCAGGACTGTCTGCAAACATCCACCTGGCACGGGGCAGGGACCCAGGGGAGCCACGGCCACCCCAGCACTAAGAACTGGACTGACAGCCCCCAAGGCACCACTAGCATTTAGCAAGAGGAAAGAGGTGCCAGGCCGGGCCCTGCTCTGTGTAACACGCACCTCCAGCAGGCGTGAAATGGCATCGGGCTGCACTCGAGGGCGGCTGTCGTAGCACGGCCACACCACACGGCGCCGGCTCTGTGGAGCACTACCGTCCGGCCGTTCCTCCTCTGAGGGCTCAGGAGGCCCCTGGGCCAGTTCCCAGTCATAGGGGGGCCCCTCAGCCAGCGTCTCCTCCGTGTAGAAATCCCACACCTTCAGGTTGGACACGTTGCTGTAGGGCCGCAAGACCTAGGGGCGAGCTCAGGGTTACAAAGCTAGGCTGCACAGAAGCTGCCTGCCCCAGCCAGGCCCCAGCTCACCTCTGTGTCCTCAGGTGCATACATGTAGTTGTAGAACACGGGTGTCCTCTTGCTCAGTCTGTCCACATACTCCCACACAGACCTGCACACCAGCTGGCCCCTGCGCTCACCCTTCTCCTCATATAGCAGCCCTGCACAGAGGCAGTGCTGAGCCCGAGCCCCACCCACCACACACCCACCTGAGGCCCCCAACCCTCACCTACCTAGCTCAATGCGCTCATAGTCAGAGTCAAGCAGGAAGGTGCGGAAACGGCGGGATGCATGGTGGTAACCGAGGAACTTGAGGTAGAACTGGCTGAACTCGAACTCCATGGGGAACTGCAAGTGAACCTAGGGGCAGCAGAGCTCCGGGGTCAGAGGTCAGAGGTCAGAGATCAAGGAGCACAGCCCAGGCCTGCCCACACGGCTATCTGCCCACCTGGTACACGCAGTCCAGGAACTGCAGGAAGACAGGTGTGAAGCCACTGCTCTGCCCGGCCAGGGTGTGGGCCCCGCGGTGGCTGAAGCGATGCCCAAAGGACAGCCACTCCTTCTCCACCAGCAGGCGGAAGCCCTCCAGCGTGCGGTAGAAGGGGTCTGAGAGCAGCTGCACCAAGGACACCACCTGCAGCACCACCTTCGGTCAGGGTGGCATCCAAGGACCCTGCCCCACCCCACCCCTGCACCTGCCACGCACCTGAGTGGTGATGTCCCAGCCATCCTCCAGGCTCACCAGGACAGAGGAGCCCGCATCCAGGAGCCCCACTATCAGCACTGAGATCTCCAGCAGCTTGTGGATCTGCAGGACAGGCTGCCCTTAGACCCAATCCTGACTCAGCCTGACCCACAAGAGGCTGGCAGCATCCATGGCACAGGGTCAGCACAGCACTGACAGACACTCTGCCTGTCTGCTTTTAACAGCTGCCTGCCACAGCCCACCCCTCCTGGGCCCCCAGGATGAGGAGGCAGATTCAGGGGTCCTTAAGGTTCACAACTGCCCGAGCCTTCAAGCCCTATCAAGTGTACCACACACCAGTGACCCAGTGCCCGCCCCTCGCCTCACGAGAGAATAGAAATAGAGCGCCCAGAGGCCACAATCTGCACAGGACATCTGCCTCCTGAGCCCAGCAGGCTGCCCTAACACCCACATGCACTGCAGACGCACCCATCCTCTACAACCAGCACCTAGCTGTCTCCCAGGCACGGTGACCCCATGTGGGAAGTGGCTGTCAGATCCTCCTCCTGGTCCCCTTGACTGTCAGACAAGCAAAGCCAGAGCCCTTCCACAGCTCTAGCCTAGCACTCAGGCAGAGGGCCAGGGGCTGGGCACAAACCTGGATCAGCCACTCCGAGTCCTCCAGTGAGCGCAGGAAGGAGGCTGGGCCAGGCTCAGTGGCAGGGCAGCCTGGCACGCAGGCCTTGAGCAGCTTCTTGAAACTGGCTTTCACTTGCCGCGCCTCAAACACCTCGATAGGCACCAACTCCCACTGCTGTAGGGGGTCCTGCCGCACACCCTAGAGGAGCCAGCCAGGCACCATGAGACATGCCCTGTTAAATGCCCCCACCTGGCCCTGTCCCCCCACCTTAGTCACCTTAAGCTGAGCTTTATCCCCAATGATGTAGAGGGCTGCACGCTGGGGCCGCAGAAAGCCTGGGTCAGGAGGGGCCCCATTGGCCTGAGGTGGGCTTAGGCCATCTCTGCTGGCTAGCCGGGAGCCTACATCAGTAGTGAGCCCACTGCTGCGCCCGCTAGCCCGAACGCTGCCCCACTTACCTGCAGAGGAGAGACCAGGTGAGCCCCGGAGCAGGGCCAAGGCACCACTTACCTCGGGCCGGCCCAGCCTCCAGGGAGAGGCTGAGCGCTAGGCCAGGGTGGGGTGGTCAATGGGCCCCCAGTGGGGCTGTGCGAGGGAGACGGGCTGGACCACACAGATGCTGAGACACGCAAGGGTGGCCACATTAGTATCTGGGGCAGGACTTGGGTGTCGGGCAGGTAAGTAACCCGGCTAGAGGGAGAATCAGTTCTGCTTGTGTGTCACAAAGGGGCTGTTAGTGTCAAGTATGGAGGGAGACATTAGTGACCAAGACAACTCAGTTCACGCTGGGGGCCATCAGCGCCAGGTGAGGGAGGAGCCCCTGGTACGGTACCTCGGGGCGCAGTCCGTCTGGAGGCCGAGGCCGCCATGGGGTTGGACAGCGTGGTGACCCTGGCTCTGGGGCTGGGCACTGGGGGCATAGCAGAGAGAAGGCTCAGACCTGGCCCCAGGCCTGAGGGAGCCTACAGGCCAGAGATTCCCACCACGACCCATCACTTGAACCCTGGAGCCAAGAGAGGTCAGTACAAGACCCTGATCTTGGGAGACAAAGAGCCCTTGTCTGGTCCAGGCAAGTGCCACCCCCAGCCCTGCCCCAGAACCAGGCCACGGGGCCCCCACGAAGTAGGAAGGCTCAGGGCTCAGAGGCCGGGGCTTTCTCCCCAGTGCCCCCTCTCTTCCCATCACGACAGCTCTGAGCAACCTTGTCCTCAAGTCCCTCCCTGAAGGACCTGTCCTTCCCAGACGTTCCTCCCTTGGCTCAGGGAAGGGCCCATCAGGCAGGCACTGCCCAGTACTCTCAACAGGGCCCACACAAGGCCCCGCCGGGCACAGCAACAGAGCACCTGACAGGCAGAGGCGGGAGAAAGGGAGGCTCAGAAACTTCCTGAAGAGGGAGAGACCAGACCAGAAGGAGGAGCAGTTCAATCCAGGATGGACAGACTTACAGGCTGGGGCGGTGTGGCCTGGAGGCCTGGCCATGAGGCCTGATCGTGGGGCTGAGAGGCAGCTGGGTCCCAGCGGGGTCTTGGCACCAGCCCACCTCAGGCTCACCTATGCAGAGGCCTCATGTGGGACAGAGAGGGGTGCAAGGCAATGTCCCCATCCACTGTGGCAGTCACCACAGGCCAAGTGCAAGAAAAGCCTGCCACAAACCACACTCTGACACCCCCACCCTGAGACAGCACAGTCACTCAGCTCATAAGAGCAGTACTGGAACCAGGGAGGCGGCACCGGAGCAGGGAGTGGTCAGACATCCAGGGGACACCAGGGGAAGCTGTGGGTAAGGACACTGCCCACTGGCACCACCCAGGACTTTGGTAGGGGTGAGAAGGCAGGAAGGCAGAGTGACTAGAAACACACTTAATGGTACAGAAAGCAGGTACTCCCAACGGAAAAGTGCAGCAGGGTCAGTGCTACCTGTCCCTGGGACACTGCTCCCTCGTGACCACAAGGGCAGACTCACTGCCCTGGTCCTCATCCCAGGGCCCAGCAAATGGTGATAAGGACCCATGACGAGCACCACTGAGCATAGATGAGACCACATGCTCAACACGAAGTGAGAAGTCCCAGGCAGAGGGGAGGGCAGATGGCACAGGCAAGGACTGCAGACCCGGGTGGTCAGCACACAGAAGCCAGGGTGGACAGAGCAGAGAGAGTCAGAGATACCCAGGCCGCAGGATGGCTCTGCTGTGGGAAATGCTCCTAGCCCCAGTGCACCCCACTCGGTTCCCAGGAGCTGAGGCTCAGCAGAGGAAAACACCCCATGAAGTCAAGAGGGGGGGGCCAAGGGGGTGAGAGCTAATGCACAATAGTGTCTATCACCTTCTGAACACCAGAATAGGCCAGGACAGCCCCAGCTGTGTGTGTGAATGGCTTGTGCCCCACACAACCCCTAGGTGGGCTCTGCCATCACCATCAGCAAACAGGACAGGCTGGGTACGTGAACCCAGGCTCTGCAGGCTCCAATAAGGAGGCTCCCAGATCACACACCCAGTGCCGAGATGCAACGTAAGCATAGCCCACACAGGCAGGTGATGTACTTCTCCTCATGTGCTGGGCAGACGCCAGGGCTGTAGGCCCAAGAACCAACACCCTAGCAGCTCCAAGATCCCAGTATCTACTAAGTGGGCCAAGAGGGCCAGCCAGACAGGGCTCAGGAACCAGGACAGAGCAGAAGAGCAGATGGGGCCAGACTGGGGGCATCAGATGGTGGAGATGGGGTAAAGATGGGGTCAGGTGGGGGAAAGGGGTCAGTCAGGGCTGTGGGGGGCAGACAAGAGAAGCAGCTGCCTTGGAAGGAGAGCCCCAAGGAGGAAGGCCACCTCCTGCTCCAGCTCAACCCTCTCTCTCTGCCCTACAGAGCTACCCGCATGGCCTTCAGGCCCTGGGTCTCACTTCCTGCCTGGAAGCTTATCCCTGTGCCCAGCCCTCATGACTCGCCTCCTGCTCACCAGTGGACACCAGCTGTCTGCCCAGCATGGACACAACACCACACACTCTTGGCAATGACAAGCCTGGGGTCAGGACAGAGACACAACCCAGCCCAGAGCCAGTGAGTGCCCAGGGCAAAGGGCCCCAGCACACACCTAACCTCCTGGCCTGGCATCTCCTTTGCAAAAGGCGACAATGGACCCCACCTCACAGAGACAGAAACCATCCCACAACTACAGTGATGGCTAGGAGAGCCGTGGGCACCTCGTGGGCTCAATGTGGGGAAGAGGCTGGCCCCGGTCAAGCCAGGGTGCATGAGGAGGAATGAGAGTGACAGTGAAAGCAGCTCCAACAAGGAGAGGTAAGGAGGGGGCCAAGCTGTGGCGAGAGTAGCACTGGGGAGGGATTGCAAAGGGCAAGTCAGGGAGTTCAGAGCTGCAGCCAGCATCAGACAACACTGCCTCTGCAGCGTGCTGCCGTTTAGGAAAAGCGAGGAGGCGGGGACAGACTGTGGTCACAGCAGGCACGACCTCAGGATACTCACCTGGCCCAGGAGGGTTCCCATCCTCCCCAGTGCCCAGAGGGCCCCATCCTCTTCCCACACTCATCCCTGCCCAAGCTCACTTCTGCCCCTCGCCGTCCACCTTAAGTGCTGCCATAGTCCCCCAAGTCTTCCTCGACCCGTGCCCACCTTCTGCCCTCGAGTGTTCTCACCATGGCTGCCCATGTGGGCCGAGGAGAAGCCACTGAGTGTGTTGCGTCCTGAGGCATCTGCGTAGCGGGGCATGGAGCTGACCACAGCCTGCAGGTACTTCTCCTGCTCCACGCTGCTGGAGTCCGCCTGCGACTGGCCTAGGTGAGGGGCAGACGCTGGAGGGGATGGTCGGGAGAGGCGTGGGAGGGTGGGTGGCAGCCCAGCAGAGCCCCGGAAGGTACCTGGAGAAGGCGCATTCTGGGCCTTGAAGAGGCCGACAACACCCTTGCCATGCAGGCCGCCGGATCGCAGGAGCACGGCTCTGGAGCGCCCACTGCGCCAGCACACCACGGGGAAGCGGTTCTGGCGGTAGCAGCGGGACACGCGCTGCAGGGCGTTGTCCTGGACGCTCTGGGGCACAATCAGCAGCCCTGGGTAGCTGCAGGAGGCAGGGGCTTGGTGAGGGCACCTCTGAAGCCTCGGCCTGTGCCACCCTCAGGGACTCAGACAGCAAAGAGGAGCATAAGGCGGCGACACCAAGAGGTGCAAGTCCACGGCTGCTTGCAAAGAAGGCCAAAGGCACTTCCAAGACTGGTGCTCAGCTGGGTGCCCCCACCAAGGCCTACAGCCTCCTTGCTGACCCACGTGCCATGGCCATGCCCATGGCAAGCATGGCAGGGACCTCAGCACCACTCGCCACCCCACCCAGCCTTGGCTGCCTCCTCCTGGCAGGCCGTAGCCCATCCTCACCTGCGGCAGATGGCATACATGCGGTTGACCGGGGAGATGCGGAAGGGCTCAGACTTGGCCCGGCTCAGGCTGCTGCTCAGGGTGCCCAGGCCCAGGCGCTGGTAGTCACGGCAACACGCCCGTTCTACCAGGCTACTCATGGTCATGCGGTCTGAGGGCTTCAGCGCTGAGGATGGGGTCAGCGTGCTAGGCTCCAACTCCTCCGACACTGTGCAGGCACATGGGGGCCATCACCCAAAGACCTGAGCAGTCCACATGTGCTCCGTGGGGGTGGTCCCTGATGGAGACTGCCTGGGACGTCCCCACCCATGCTCACCTGAGATCTCATCCTCTTGGTCCTCAGGGGGTGGCTGGCCATGGTGCTCCCAGCCTGGAGGGTTGTACTTCTTTCGAGTGACATGCTGCCGCCCCATTGTCTTCTTGGCATTCTTCACCAGGTTCCGGGACAGGGTTCTGGGTGCAAAGAGCCCGCAGAGGTAAAAGGAGACGTTGGCCAAGCACACAGCCAGCATCGGCTGCCCTGGCCCTGAGTCTGCCTTCTTACCTGAGGGAAGGGCCCTTGTCCTTGGCAATGCGGGCTGGCCTAACAGGCGTGTGGGTGGAGCCCAGTGAGAACGCGAAGGTGCCCCGTATGTCCGGCGGATACCGCAGCTTGTGTAGCTGCTTGCGGAAGAGCTCAGCACTGTCGGACCCTACCTCCTCATCAAAGGCCATTTTCAGGAGCTGTGTCAGACAGACAGACAGACACCCTCATTGTCTGAATGACCAGCAGCCCCTCCCCAACAGCAACATTCCTGAGCACCTGGGCCCCCTCTGCACAGCAGCCAGGCCACGGAAGCCTTGGGAAGGCCTGGTGCCCATGCTGACTCACAACATATAAATGGGGGAAATTCCAGTGGCTGCCTGGCAAGGTCTCAGCTCACATAGCACACCCAAGATACAGACTTGAGGGTCAGCAGCCCAAGGGGACAGCCAAGACCCCAAAGCGGTCAAATGGGGAGAGGAGACCATGCTAAGCTACGTGAGGCCCATGCCACCAACCTGGAATGTGCAGGAGCGCAGCTGCAGCCCATCCTGCAGGAGCTGGTCCACAGGGGTCTGCACACTGATGCGCTTCTCCTTGGTCAGTGCGGCCAATGGGAAGGAGCGGACCACTACCTGTTCCCCCACTTACAACAGGCCAAGCAAGTCAGCAGGGGAGGGAAATGGAGTGGTCACAGACCTCAGGGCACAGTTATGGGGTCCTGAGTGGGTGGGGAAGGACCAGACAAGAGCCTGTCTCTCACAGGGACCCCGCATCCCTGAGGAAAGGGAAGAATGGGCAGGGAAGGTCCCCCCAATGAAGACTTAGTAGGGAGGGGAGGCCCACACAAGGGTCGAAAGGCTCACCCAGGGGGTCAGTGGGCATTCCTGTGAAGATGACCCGGTACGTGGTGAGGAAGACAGCACCTTCTGCCGGAAGCAGTGCGGGGCCTCCTCCGCTGCCCCCTGTGCCCTCTTCACGGCCATCTGGCAGCAGGTAAACTCGCAAGCCATCCAGGACACACTCCTCTCCAGGCAACAGGCGAGGCCGGAGCAGCTTGGGCTGCTTGGACATAAGCAGTGCCTCAGGACACAGTGTGAGCTCCCTGGCACCCACAGCCTACCTGGCCCCACTCACCTTCTGGATCGGGGGCAGCCTCTTGCTCTCACGGTGCACGGCCTCCAGGGTCTCGATATGCATCTGCACGATATCTGAGGGAGAGCAGCCCTCGTGCCGAGCCCCTGCTGCTGCCCACCTGAGAAATGCCCCCATGCCCAGACCCCATACCTGGCACCATGACATGCAGCCCCTTGAGGTGCTCGCTGGTGACCCCACTCTCTGTGCAGACCTTGTCCACAAAGCGGTTGATGAAGCGGACCACGGCCCCAGCCACGTCACAGGTCTCTGCATCCTCAAAGCCACTCTCCGTGTCATAGCTCTCAGCCACACTGCCCGCCATGCTGGCCAAGGGGAAGGAGGCTAGGCTCAGGCCCTGCCTACCATAAGACCTGCCCAGGCCAGCCCAGGCCCCAGCCCACCTGTTGGTGACCAGACTGTTGCTCGCGCTCTCAAGGTCTCCCAGTCCTGCCCGCTCCCGCAGAAGGCGGCTCTTGCTGCTGTCCAGAGGCAGCAGGAGATAGCTCATGCGGTTGGCGTAATGGATGGCCTGGCTGAACACTGTGCTCTCTTCCTTCTGCACCAGCTCCTGCTGCTTCTCTCGGCTCAGGGTTGGCCATAGGCGCCGCTGCTCCGAAGCCACATCCAGGGCAGAGCGCTCGTCCTCCTGGGCTGATACTTCCCCAGCCTCCTGCCAGGGTGCATGGTGAGCCAACCAGGGCTACTCAGGCCCCAACCCCACCCAGACCCAGAGAATCCTGAACACCTGGGAGGCAGCTGGGTCTTCAGAGGGCTCCAGGTAGAGGGCCCGGATGTGGGTCTGCACGTCTCCGTAGAACATGGCCTCCCAGAACTGTGGTGTGCTCCACACCACATGCTCCTGTACGCAGCTGTATGCAAACTGCGTCACCCCTGGGCTCAGCTTCTGCAGAAGCAAACTGAGGAGGTTACCTGGATGCAGCCAGTTAGGAAGCAGGGAGGAGGCTGAGGGACCCTGTGCTCACCCGGCAGAAGGCAGTGACCAAGGGCAGCAGAGCAGCTGCAATGCCGTGCTCATCCAGGGAAGTGCAGTCCTGTGGGCAGAGCCGAAGCCTGTGGGGACCCCCTCTCCTCCAACACTGCCCACCTCCAGTTGTCCCTATGGCCACCACAGGCCAGCACCTCCCACCATGGTCACCTGGAGCCACTGGCTTTAACTCCCCAGGGCTGGGGAAGGTTTCAAGGTCAGCCCTGTACCTACCTTCAGGAGGGCTCTCCCCACAACCTGTCACTCCTTACAGAGTCAAACCCCCGTTCCACAGATACAGTGATCATCCCCTATACCCCTCTCCACTCCCCCGAAGACCACGGGAAGTCGCACGGAACTCCTGTCCACCCCCACATGCCACATCGCTACAGGACGGGGCCTAGCCTGGCCTCACCTGCAGGCAGCAGTTCATCATGCGGACGACGAAGTCAAACTGCTGGTGGTCCAGAACCGCCCGGTTCTGTTGCACATGGACATGCAGCTCCTGGGCGAGGCAGCGGCGGGCTGCACGCCCCTTCAGGGCCCTCAGCACAGCTGGGAGCAGCTGGAGGCAAGGCAAGGGGAACATGGGCTAAGCATCCTCACCAGGAGAGGCAAGGAGAGTGCAACAGGTTGCAGGAGCCCAGAGCCTGGTTCTAAGCATAGAGCAGGAGACCAAGGCCACATGGGTCAGGTGTACCTAGGTGCTGGGCTTCACTGCCCAACCAAGAGTGAAGCCCCCACTGACCCAGCAACTCCACATGAGGACAGGGACACGTGATGCTCAGGCTATGGCTCACAAGCCAGTGTGGATGCGTTCTGGATGCCAGCCCTTGAGAGCCAGGAGCCACTCAGCCTACTGGGCTTGAGGAGCACAGACGTCACACAGCAGAGGTCAGGCAAAGGAGGGTTGTTACTCACTATAAAACCACGGAACCCCATGGGGACACAACACAGACAACAAAAGAGTAAGACAAAGTTGCTGCTATGAAGGAAGCTGTGGTTATGTAAACACCACGGAAGCCAGAAAAATGTGCAAGTGGGTTCTGATTTCTATAAATTAAAAAAACACAAAATATACAGGTCTACTCTTTCAGAATAAAGATGCAGAAGCAACTTAACAACGAAAACCTTTAATGTCTTCTAATCTACTCCTTCATTCATTTACTGGCAGTTAAGCCCATGGCATTCCCACTGAGATATATCCCCAAACCTTTTTCTTGGTCTTTTTGAGACAGGGTCTCCCTATGTAGTTCAGGCTGTCCTTGAGCTCACTTTGTAGCCCAGGCTGGCCTCAAACTCACAACAATCCTCCTGCCTCTGCCTCCCAAGTGCTGGGATTATAGGTGTACGCCACCACGCCCAGCCTCCAAACCTTTTATATATATATACACACACACATATATATACATGTGTGTATATACATATATACATGTATATATATACACGTATATACGTTATATACACACACACACATATACATATATGTATGTATATATATATGTTTGTGTATATGTATATATATATATATATATATAGGGTCTCATTATGTAACCCAGGATGGTCTCGAACTCACAGTGATCCTCCTGCCTCAGCCTCCTGAGTGGTGGGATTACAGGTGTGTGCCACCACACCTAGATAACCTTTTATAATTTGAGATAAGGTCTCACTAAATTGTTAAATTGCCCAGGCTGGACTCAAACTTGCAATCCTCTTGCGTCAACCTCCTGTATCAGTAACAGGATTAGAGGTGCATGCCCTCACACTCAGCTAAAGTCTTTCGATTTCTAAAAATTGATGCCAACCCCCTCACCGAACTTTTCCGGAACGCCTGTCCTGCTGCCCACTAAGATCAGGAGGAGAGACCTAGTGTCCACCCCCACAGTACCTGCAGCACTTGAGGAGTTGTAACTACAGCCCTGCACCCCTCTGCAAGCTGCTGTGTGGCCTCAGACCAAAGGCCCCACCCTCATGCCTCACCTTTTTGGCCTCAAGCATCTTCCCCTCAAACACGTACGAGATGCAGTTCCGAACCACCTCCAGACGCCGGGCACTGTTGACATGTGTCCCACTGCACCGCTCTAGTATGGCCGCTGAGGAGACAGCACATGCTTACCCTGACCTGACCCCATACCCACCCCAGACCAAGGCTAAGGCCTGCTCTCCCTCCTCATTACGCACTCATGGGGGGTCCTGAGGGCACAGTGGTCCTCCTCTCAGCCTTCACAGCTGGGGGTGCACCCTGCATCTTGGCCGCAGCCTGGTCCACAATCCACTGCACAGTGCCCTCATCCAGTCGGGGGAAGGGCCGGGCTGCCCGCCGCAGATGGCTGGCCTCACCGGGCCGCTGCACTTTGTGCATCGCCACAGCAGGGTACGGGTTCTCCTGGGGGAGAAGAGGCAGGCAGTGGCTGCAGGGCAGGGACCTGGGTAACACCACACCTCCCCTCACACCGCCCGCCATACGTTCTTATAGAGCTGCTCTGCCAGTTCCTGGACATGACGCAGGACACGCTGAGGGTGGTTCTCGTCTGCACGCATCCGTGTCACCTCGTGGGCCACAAGCTGGGAGGGGTAGGGCAGGAGACAGAGTGAGCCAGGGGGCAGGGAAGGAGACAAGGGGCAGGCAGGGGCAAAGGGCACACCTCATCAAACAGGTCCGTGGGGCGGTAAGGAACCCCGCGTTCTGACACGAAGCCTGCAAAAGCCATGCCCTCCAGCACCTTCATCAAGAAGTCATCCTCCACCAGCCCACGCTGGCCCAAGAAGGCTGCCTGAGAGAACACCAAGAGGTCAGCCCCGAGAGGTGCAGAGCACCACGCCCCCTCAGCCTGGTGGCCTACCTTGTGGAAGCGGATGACGGGCTCTGGGTGGATGCGCACGATGTGTAGACACCAGCGGTAGCCCTGCAGGAGCTGAGCAAAGAGCCGCAGGAAGACAGCACGCAGCTCCTTGTCCTGGGGCACAGGGCCAGGAGTGGGCTTCTTCTCAGCATCCCTTCCCACCCCTCCTCCTGCTGCCCCCCAACAGTCAAATGACTCCTCCCTACAGCTTTGGCTCCTCCACTGCACCACCCCAGCCCTGATGCTTGCAGCAGCTGCTCTGCTCCCAAGCTCCTTCTGCCCGTACTAGCTCAAGGCCAGCCTACAGGGGCTGCAGTGAGCTCACACCATCCACCCCACCATCGGGGCAGTAGACCTAAATGACACCCCAAAAGGAGCATCAACAACCCCACCTGCATCTTCAGTGAAGAAGTGGACACTGTGGGAGGGGGGAAGGCAAGATCAGCCAACTCCAGCTCTGGATCCAGGACCTGCAGAAGCAGAGGAGAGGGATGCAGAGTTACACAGCGAGCCTCAGCTTCCCCTGTTGCTGGGCGATGGCTCCCAAGAGGCCTGGGCTCCAACCACAGCCTGGCCTCTGTCCTCACCATGCTCAGAACACTGTGGGTCTGGCTCTGCAGAGGCTCTGGGAGGGGTGGAATGTGCACACACTCAGGGACAGCCACTGTCCCTCCATCAAGGTCAGCAACAATCACGTCCAGCTGTGGACCAAAGGCACCAAGTGGTCAGGGACATGCAGGCTTGGGCAGCAAGGCAGACACACACCATGGCCCTTACCAGTTCCTGGGTCTCTGCCTGGAAGGCGGCATTGACCCCGATGATGAAGGGCGTGGGTGTGCTGAGGACCTCCAGCAGCTGAGCCGGCAGGATGGGTACATAGGTGAAGCTGCAGCAGGCCCCAGAGGACACAGTGAGCCCTGGAGGGCAGGGCCAGAGGGTAGGGCCGGGCAGAGAAGCCAGGAAAGGCTGAGGGGAGGCTCTGAACAGAGAGGCACCTGTATCTGAGAGGGAACAGCAGAGCCAGGAGGCCCCTGCAGGCATCTGCAAGCCTCTGGTAACTCCGGGACAGGAAGAGGACCTTGTGCTCCGTGAGGGCAGCACAGAACAAAGACAGCACATTGGTGATGCCTGAGGGAAAAGGACAGGGATGGTAAGGGCCCTGCAAGCCCTCCCCAGGCACACTGAGAACCTACACCTCTGCTCCCCAGCAGACAGGAAGCTGCGGGGAGGAGCGGGGAGAACAAGTGGGCTCACCCAGCTGGCGGAACAGCAAGGCCACGCTACAGCGGCTGACAGGCAGCGAGTCGGCCAGCGGGGTCTGAATGACCTGCCGGTCACCAGCTCCTAAAGAGATGGTTCTCTGTGGAAAGAAAAGGGTCGGAGCTCAGCAGCTTAACCAAACAAGTCAGCCCAGAGCTCAGTGGCCCCAGGTGGGCCCTGGTGTACTGACAGACCCCAAGATGGGACTGGCTGGGATGGCTGGAGGGAAAGGCCACACCCTGCCTCTGCTGGCTGAGCAGTGCTAAAGAGAAAACTCAGGACAGGGGTGGCTGCCTCTGACCTGGGGCGGGGCAGGGCCTGGGTGGGCAGAAGAAACAAAGGGTCCATACCGCTCCTTCCTCAACAGAGTCCAGCTGCACAGGACAGACAGGCAAAAGGACACAGTTAGACACCCCCAGCACACACAGCACACAGCAAGGAGCAGACAGGTAAGCACACAGCAACATCCAGAGACAGGACACACCCAAGGATTGAGAAGACAGGGGTAAAGATGTCAGCCCAAAGGAGCTGGTGCGTGCCGGGCGTGGTGGCTCACGCCTGTAATCCCAGCACTTGGGAGGCTGAGGCAGGAGGAGGATCCTTGCGAGTTCGAGACCAGCCTGGGCTACAACGTGAGCTCAAGGTCAGCCTGAACTGCATAATGAGACCCTGTCTCAAAATTACAAAAAACAAAAACAAAAGCAAAAAAAAAAAACAAGGAGCAGATACGACAGCGAGAGCCAGTGAGCAGGCAGGGCCAAAAGACGACAGCTCTGAGAGCAGAGGAGGGTGCCCAAGGCTCCGGGCCATGCTGAACTCCTGGAGCCCACCCCCATGACCACACCAGGGCCTGTGACCACGGGGATGCTGGCTGTCCACAAGACCCACCTGTGAGCCCCCGGCCAAAGGGACGGTACACGTCAGCAGGTTCCCAATCACATTCTCCAGGCACACGTTCAGGCCCTCCACATGGATGGTGTAAATGAGCCCGAGGCTGTTCTACAATGAGTAGACAGGGATGACAGTCAGCTGACAGGAGCACCTTGCACCTTGCCTCACTGTCATGGTGCCCCATCTCACCCTGAACACTTCCGTGTGGTCCAGTCTAGACACCAGCACTAGAGTCTTCGGAGCGAACAGCTGGCCAGGCTGGGCTGCAGCTGCAGGTGACAGCTGCCCCCAGCCTCCCTCATCTGCCTCCTCCCTCTCCGAGGCATCCTTGGTGCCTAGTGCTCCCTGTGGATAGAAGCCCAGGTGGAGGACAAGGCCAACTAAAACAGACCTGGGCCTTGATGAACTCAGGCCTCCACCAGGTGGGATACATGCCCAGAGGCAGAGGGAGCTGCCACGTACTACACCCCAGAGCCCAGCTGACCTGTGTGGGCTCCACTGGCTCCCAGAAGGTCAAGCAGGCGCAATAGTGCCGCTCAGAGTTTATATCAGTGAGGACAGCAACAAAGAAGGTCGGTGGGTTCCTCTCAGGACACAGCTGCCACCCACTGGGCTGACAAAACTGCGGAAGGACTGAGCAGTCAGCTGTACACACACCTGCAGCAGCAGGGGACACCCACCTGCCCCATCCCGCCTGCCCTCAAGGTTTTAGGGCACAGGGGCAGTGGCTCACAGTGACTGTGGGCCACCTCATCTCCTGGGCCTCAGCCCCTCCGGGTGAAAGCAGTAAGAGAAAGCCTCTGGTCTCATCACCAAAAGCGAATGAGAGCACAGCAAAGTAACAAGGGCACCAAATACCCTGCCAGTCAAGCCAGCCACCCCACCCTCCACCAGGGGTCTGAGGCTCTGGAACTGGCCCTCCCCACTCACCAGCTCAATGCCCTGGGGGAAGGGGTTGTCCTCCCAGTCTTTCTCCGGGAATCGCTGCAGAATCTGGCCCTGGCCTTCCCCACTCCCTGAGGACAAGAGCAAGGGGTCAGAGCACCTTCCACACGCCACTGGCCCAGGTATCATGGCCCAGGGTAGAAATGTTATGCTTGTATCCAGATGACCCCCAAAGCCTCAAGCAGCCATAAGTGGGGCTTTTTCAGAGGTGGCTAGATCTAGAATGTCTGATCCTGGGATCAATTCATAGTGCAATGCTAGGATCAAGGGCACGAGGATTAAGGGTATGAGTGTTACCTGTCCTAAGTAGCCAGGATAAGATAAAAGGGACAGAAAGAGCTGTAGTTCCCTTGTTGCTTTGCTCTCTCCTGCCCACCATGAACTGTTTCTCCTCTGTGATGCCTCTCTGCCATGCCACCCTGCCTTGGAGCAGCCAACTATGGACTGAAACCTCTACAAACTGTGAGCTAAAATAAACCTTTCCTCCCTTAACTTGTGGGTGCTGGGTGTGTTGCCTCAGCAGTGAGGAAGAAGTAACTAAGACAATGGCTCTGGATAGAGAGGCCACTGGGCAACTGCAGACCCTCAGGTAGAAGAGGGCAGAGAGCAGCACCCAGGTCTCTCCAAGTCTCCTCTGTTCTCCCCTTCACCCCAGGCCACTCCTTTCACCTGCCAGGCCAATCCAACCTCTTAAAGCATCAGGCCCTTCCAGGGAGGGCAGCAGCTCAGCTGAGCCACACCCCTTAGGATCTGCCTCCATGGCCAAGCCCCAACATGGGCCCTTAACCTGACAACTCTTGCAGCCTATTGGGCAGAGAACACCATGCAGACAGAGGGAATATCCAGTGCACAGGACATATTTGGGCACTCCAGAGCTCCTTGTCACCTACCCACTCTGGGCCTACACTGAGGGTGCCTAAGACACTTTTTACAGTGTGGAGTTCGAGAAGAATCCTTGGTCCTTGTATGTGTGGCTGGGGAACCACCCCACCCCATGGTGCTAGTGACTCAGAGACAGACAGACCCCACCGCAGGTTTCAGAAGACAATGGGGCAGAGGCCCTGCTTGTGGGCCACCACAGGAGCAGGGGGAGCTCAGGACCCAGCTCCTGCAGGGCACTGTTCCATTCGCCATACCAAACTCATAGAGGAAGGAGCAGGGGATGGTGGGAAAAACAAAAGCCTGCTGATGGTCACCTCCCAGAGAATCATGGCCACCATCCCCTGCTTGGGCCAACAGAAGCAGCAGAGGCAGGTGAAAAAGGGAGGATGCTCAACATAAGTCTCTTTGTGGACCCCACTGAGTCCCAGAACCCACCTCGCATACAGTCTCTGTGGGCCTCCAGCCTCAGATCCACCCAGCCTGGCTCACCTGACAGGCAAGCTGACCCTAACAAAACAGCAGAGGCAGAGGCAGAGCATCTAGCCCTCCAGGGTCATGAGGGCCATGCCAAAGACACAAACACCAGACAGGTCCCTGCTGCACTGGAGGGGGCGGGGCAGTGAGGGCCTATTCTGACTCACAAAACCTCAGCTTCCTGCTCCCCTCCCCCACACCACTGCTGCCCGCAGTGACAGGCAGCCGATATGGAGGGGACAGGTGTCTGCCCACCTACACACACCCACGCACCTGCCTGCCCCACCAAGATGAAGCCCTCATGGGGTCCCTCCAGTCCTACCCCGAAGGGCCACCCTGACAGGCCTGGGCTGGCTGGCACACACACACTTCTGGAGCGTGGCTCCTCCCCCCACCCACTCCACCAAGGGCCTCCTTGTGCTCAGCCCCAAACCACCATCTGGGCCCAGCCCTGGCTGGCACCCAGGGCTCACCCAGTTCTTGCCACGAGGCAGCAGGCGGAGGAAGGAAGAGGGGGTGTGTTGACAGGGAGAGCAGCCTCTGCTCCATAGCCTCTCCCAAGGCCAGGCGGGGCAGGTGGCCTTCAGAGGGTTCCTCTCAGCAGCCTCTCCAGGCAGGGGACTGCACAGAAGGGTGGTCACCATCCACCACCCCTTCCCATCCCATTCATCTCTATCACTCACCCAAGTTCCCCCGACTCATGAGGTACCGCATGAGGTTTCAGCCCAGCAGGTACCTCATGAGCTCCTTCCCTGTGCCTCCTGTGTTCCCTCCTTTAGGAAGCTCTTTGCCTAAGCCTGGGACAGGACCCTTAGAACCACCTACCTCTACAAAGCTTCCCCATCCCACCCCATGACAACTGGTGCAGCTGTCCAAAAGCTCTGGTGCCTGGCATAAACCACAGACCAATCAGGGCCAGCTGAATGCATACAGTTGGCTACATGACCATCCTCCTCACAGCCAGCCCTACTCACACCCCACAAGCAAACAGGTTCCTCAGTCGGAAGTACAGAGCAGCTTCCGGAGCCTCAGGCTATACCAGGACCTAGGGGCCCTCCTGAGGCAAGCACACCATGAAGAAACCCTGTAGCTCTGGCCCCTTCTTTGAGACCCCAGCCGGCCTCTCAGCTCTGCACCATCAGGACCAGGCTGCAGCTTGGCTGCTGGCCTTTAGAGAGTAAAGCAGTTCTGCCAAGTCTCCTCAGTGTCCCCCACCCACTCGAACCCTGTGGTTATGATGGTGACCTGCAATGAGGAGCTGAGCTCCTTACCCCACCAGAAGTAGACAGGAGTGAGGGTACGCTCCCCTCCCTGCCTCACAGTGGCAAGACTAACCCCAAAAGTCAGTACTCTTTGGGGGCCCAAGGTGGAGGGGCACCCTGATCCCCTGAGGGATACATGAGAAGTCCTTTCTCCCTTCTACTCTCTTGAACCACAGGTTGTGGGAAGCACTCGAAGGTGACCCTGAAGCTCCTGCCCTCAAAGCTCCTCGGTGAGAACCTCCTCCACTATCCAGCCTCGTGCAGTCTGCGGGCCCAAAGGGCAGGCTGGCCAGCGGGACAACACAGACCACGCGTTCTGTCATCTGCTGGCAGCACCCCATCCCCAGTGCCAGGCTCCGATGCCTGGAGAGCCAGTCCAGGCCAGTGCGCCAGTGTGCCCTGTGAGGAAGAAGAGGAAGGTACCCTCCTCCAGCTGCCCCACCACATACCCATCATACACACTAGCCAGCTTGGTCAGCTTCTGCCTGAGGTAAGCCCAGCTATAATAAGGAGAAGGAAAGACGGACAGCACCTCCTGCTGCTCCACCAACCTGGACCTCAACATGTAGGCATGCTGCCCCAACCCAGCCACAACAGAGGACATGCAGAAGGGACTTCCAGCTCCTTCCATCATCCTCCCTAACCTGCCTCCACCTCACAGTCAGCCCACAGCAGCTCTGAGCCAGGCCATGGACCCCAGATAGGGGTTGGGAGTCAACACCAGCCATCCCAAACAGCCCCAACCTGCTCCTGAGGGAAGGCAGGAACATGGGTGGGGACAGTAGATGGGACTCAAGAATGTGGCCAGCTCATCACCCAAGAGTGAAAGAGGTCAGGCCATAGGATGGCAGGCCTTTTTCTCAGGTGCTGAGGGGTCCAACTCCTCCCTCCCACTGGCAGCAAGGAGGCTGCCAGCTAGGTTGAGGCCAGCTCAGGGGTCTTCCTGCTCCCAAAACTATCTTAGCACTGGCCAAACGGCATTAAATCAACTAACCACGGGAGCTGGCAGAGGTAATCTGTCTGGTTCTCGCTGGCCCCAGAAATAAGCCCAGGGCGCAGAGGTGCTCCCTGACTCACCAGCTAAGGAACCTGCGAAGGGCCAGCTGGTGCCTTCTGAGAGTAGAAGGGTCACACACAGCCCAGGCATTTTCCTTCCCCAGCACCCGCTCCAACCTCCCCAGAGGTTGCCAACTGGTAATCACTAGTAACCACGATGCTGCCTTAGACAGGACCTGACCCAAACCAAGAAACTCAAATACATGCAGTACCCAGGCCCTGCACCCAGAAATTCTAGAGAGGATCTTCAAATCCAGCCAAAGACAAGCTATTCCCCCACTCAATACCCCTCCACCCTCCTAGGCCTGGCAAACAGTCCTTCCCCCTTGCAGAGGCACCTTGAGCCATCTGTGCCTGCAAGTGTTCATACACCTGCTGCGCAGTCACTAGTAAGACAATTCCCACTTCCTAATGTCTCACAAGTGTGTGTTCACATCCTCACACAGGCTAGGTTACCGTGACTTGTCCCAGCTCTAGATGAGGAAACTGAGGCACCAAGAGCTGATCAACAGCCCAGTATCACAGAGATATGGAGGGCAAAGCAGAGACAACTGATCCCCCACCTTGTACACCTCTGCTTCAGGCACCTTTTGGCTGTTCCCATCCCCACCCGCAACTCACCAACTGGCTCTGCATTCAGCTCATGGCCAAGGTCCCAAGCTATAGGCTTGTTCCTCACAGGGATGGTTAAGGCTTTGCAAGAAATGCCACGAACCTGGGTGATCAGCCTGCAGCTGCCAGCTGCAACCCCAGAAGGCAGCAGTTAGGAGGCTCCTTGGTCTCCCACTCCCACTATGGTGGGCAGCTTAGGAGTCACTCCTTAAAGAAAAGTGAGCACCCTGGGCCACAGTCTTTGATCCTGTCCTGCTCAGAAGCCGCAAGACCAGAGGTGCCCGGCCTTCATGTGGATCCAGCACCAAGCACACATGCCACAGCCAGCTTCTCCTGGAGCCCACCCATACCCCTAACAATCACCCTCAACTCTCACCTCCCATGGCCACCTTGCCTCCTACCTGCTTCTGCCTGCAGCTTCTGACTCTGCTTCCCTACACTGCTCTCATCCTCCTCCAAGCGCTCTCTGTTCCTAAAGCCCCTGCCTCAGAACCTAGCCCAAGGCCACTCATCTTCAAGCACTCTCAGCCAGCCCTGTTCCCATGGATATCTATGCAGCCCTCTGCCCAGGGGGTTGGCTTCACTGCCACACATACCTGAGCAGACAGTGCCCCTTGTGAGGGCCAATGCAACACTGATGTCAGGCCCACTGTGCACAGAGGACAGGAGGCTGAGGACGATGTGGGCTCTGCCTCTGCAAACTCTCTGAAGGGAAAGACATGCTCACGATGGAACCAGAAGACATATACTTGAGCAGATGAAAGCAGAAAGAAGCGAGTGCTGAGTGAGAGGGCACTAAGTATGACCTGGAATTTGAGAAGATCCTGTAGAGACTACAGAGAGTGTGCAGGGTCCAGGGAGGCGGACACCAGACAAGGGGACAGCCAAGTAGAGGCTCAGCAAGAAGAAACTCAAAGAAGAGAAAAAGTTCAGGACCTGGATGGTGACAGTGGCACCTGGACTGGTAAGAAAAAGAATATGGCTGAGGGCACAGCTCAGAGGTAGAATGCTTTCCTAGAATATGTGAAGCCCTAGGTTTGATTCCCCAAGACTGCAGGCGTAAAGAATGGAGGAGGAGAAAGATGGAAGGAACAGAGAAAGAAGCAGGATAATGGGGTGGGGAGGACTCAACTTGACCTCCAGGAATCCAGGGCTAGCCCTAGCCTGACCACACGGCTGCCCCAACGGCACGCTTCCCCATTGCAACCAGGATTGGATGGCTTGGGTCCAAGTCTCAACCAGCTTAGACCTGCGTCTGATTTTGCTCTACAGATGAGGGCAATATCAAGACAACTCCAGTGGGCCGCTAGAAGAAGAAGTGAGATCATAGAAAGGGCTGTGCAGGGCCTGGCACACAGAGCACGCCCGTCAATACCCCAACACCACTGTCTCCAGGCTGAGCTGATGTCATCGTCAGGCTCTGCTTTCTCCGAACCCCCTCCCAAGGGTTTTCAGACGCAGGTGCTGGCCCCAGACCCGGACCTCCTGGACACTGACACTGGCAGCAATGACCACACTGATCCCCCAACCAAGGCTTGGCCTGCAGGGCCTGGACCGGTAGGCCCACTGCCAGAATGGTCCCAACGGGTCTGATACCCTCCGAGGACGACTTCTAACTCAAACACTCTCCGCGAAGTAACCCCTGAACTCCACCCCCGCTGCGCCACACCAAGTCTCACACCTGAGACTCACACTCGGAGCAGACGGGCTGGCGACACGAGACCCCCACCCCGCGCTCGGCGCCGGCACACAGCAGGCGGCCCAGGGGAGGCGCGCCCACCCCACCCACCTGGGAGTGGGCGAGGCTGCGCAGCCCCGCGGCCCTGCCACCTCCCACCTCCCACCTCCCGGCCGCAGCCAGGCGCCCTGCCACCTCCGCAAGGGACACAGGTACCGGGAGCGGCCTCGCACAGGCGCGGCCGGATCCTTGGGAGCGCGCCGCCCCG
>NW_004955413.1:33459210-33461415 GCF_000276665.1 Chinchilla lanigera
TTTGGTTTTTCTCCAGTACCGGGAACCGAACTCACGACCTTGCGCTTGCCAGGCAGGCGCTTTTGCCGCTGAGCTAAATCCCCAGCCCCCTCCAGGCAAATCTCTACAAAATATTCCCCAGTGTCACCAGTGCCACACAGCTCTCCTGAGCATAGTCCTGGCTCCCTTACTAATCTTTTTTTTTTTGGTCTTTTTTGAGACAAGGTCTCACTATCCCCTACTAAGCTCTTGCCTGCTTTCCACCTGTTTCTGTAGTCATGGTACTGAGGTGGGTAGCCCAGCACCCCTAGAAGCAGCTTCTGCAACTAAGGGTAATGAATAAGGCACTTGGGACTTTCCTTGAAGGGCATACAGACAGTTGTAGACAGCAGGTGCCAAAAATGTGCCATGCAGGGGGCTGTGGGGCCCCGGGGTGAACCTCTAATCCAGGTAGGATAGGCAAGGGTAAGAAGCAGCCAGTCTCATAAGGGTAAAAGGTAAAAGAGGGGCAAGGTAAAAGAAGCACCTCATTCCTATCCTGAGGACCCGAGGATAGACTCCGGCCCTCCTATGGGCTTTTGGAGATATGGGCCTCTGAGCTCATGGAGGTAGTGACTGTTCTATCATGCCAGGGTCTAAACCAAAGAACACAGGGCTTCCACCCATGGTCTCACTGAGGCTCACCTTCCCTGACAAAGACAGAGACTTTAGTTTAGTTTTCTTTATTGGTGTGGTGTTTTAAAAGGACCCTGGCAGGAGCATGGAGACAGACAGGGTGCGGAGGGGCGGCTGCTGAGAGGAGGCTGAGCTGCAGGCTCACTTCTGCCCTGGATCCTTGGGTGTCCCTTTCTGCTGCCCCTTCAGAGCTGGCAGGCTGGGCTGTCCGTAGCCGCCAGCTCCCTCTGCACTGTCTCTGGACGATGCTCACTGTAGCTCCGAGACCCTCTTCCTCCCCGAGGCCTCAAATCCATGCTCTCACTGCCTCTTCAGTCCTGGACCCACAAAGCTGGAGGCTGACCCCACGGACCCCACCGCCTGGATGCCCCTTAACGGGCCAGCCACAGGGTGTCCAAACCATGCCCTCTTCCTGCTCTCCAGCAGCTCTGGGAATCTGCACACAGAAGGCCCAGAACAGAATGGAGGGCCTGTGCCCTCCCTCCTCTGCTCACAGCACCCACTCTGCCAGCCGCCCCAGCACTTGTCTCTCCAGCCCACATTCATGGCCACCATCCCACTCTCCTGACATAAATGAGACCATTCCTGCTCCCAACAGGTAGAAATAAATAAGCAGGTGAGAATCAGCTGATGCTTCCCTGCCCTCCAGTGTGTCCTGACCTCAGCACTCATCATCGTATTCATCCGCAAATGTTGGGAGCACCACGGTGTGCTCAGCAGGAGACAGAGGTGGCCAGGTCTTAGATGATGGGGGTGGGGGGGCAGCCAGAAGGCCTCTGGAGGGCCAAGGAGACAGTGGTCCCCTCTCGAGTGACAAGCAGAGAACGGATCACAAAAGACCATGGGCAGACAGTGTATTGGTGCAAGTTTTGTGGACAACTCGGCATGCTGTGAGCTCGCGGCAGCAGGGGGTTCTTGTTCTTGAAAAGACTGGAAATCAGGGGCTGGGGATTTAGCTGGGGCTGGGGATTTAGCTCAGCGGCAAAAGCGCCTGCCTGGCAAGCGAAAGGTCGTGAGTTCGGTTCCCGGTACTGGAGAAAAACCAAAAAAAAAAAAAAAAAAAAAAAAAAGACTGGAAATCACCTAATTTCACATGAATAGAGAACTAAGCAAATCACGGAAAACTAGTGTTGAAGTACAGCCAACCGTAAGAAGGAATTAGGGTCTCTGGCTGCTTTTACATACGCTACACTTGTGTGCGGGTGTTGCACTCCCAGAACACACACACCCAGGTACAGGAGCGGTCAGGAACGGGACAGGGACCCGCGAAGGCCGCTGCTGGCAAGGCGAGGCGTTCTCTCCACTCTGTCAAACTTCCCACGAAACCCACGCGGCACGTGGCTGAGCAGGGCTGTAGGGACTTGAAGAGGGCTGCGAAGATCACTGCGGGGGCCTGCGCGGCTCTCCGGGTGGGGCCTCTCCAACCCACGTGAGGTGGCCGAGGGGTGGCCCCGGCGCCCAGCCTTCAGCCCAGCCCGGCTCTCGGACTGCGCCTCACCAGAAGGCGCCAGGCGTGGGGCCCGGCGCTGCGGGTTCCGGGCCAGGTGGCCG
>NW_004955413.1:33461515-33463341 GCF_000276665.1 Chinchilla lanigera
CCCGCCGGCGAGTGACGCAGACGGCGGCTCGGGCAGGTCAGCGCGCCTGCCCCGGGCGGCGGTGGGGTCGAGAGTAGGCGCGGGCTAGCGCCGGGGCGGACCTCATCCTTATTACTGTGGCATCCGGGCGGAGAGAAACCCTGGCCCCGCCCTGGAGCTCCCAGGCCCGGGATCTCGCATAGGGTCCCCTGTCTCCTACGCTGTCAAGAGCGAAGAGAGCAGAATGGTCCGGGCCCTGCCCACTCGATTTCTAGATTGGAGGACATTGCACCCGGTCAGGGTACCAGGACCCGCCAGGGTGCCAGCCTGGCACTGGAGGACAGGAGCATGCCCGGGGTTGGAGGCGGGCTCGGGCTGCTTGGGAGCCCCGTCTCGGTGGGGTGGGACATTCAGCAGACTGGACGCGCTGCATGTCCAGCTGTGGAGAGCGGGTGATCTGAGGTGTGGGGCACCTTCGGATAAGGCCCCGGGCCAGGCTTGTGTCCAGATGAGCTTGGCTGCTGCAGGAAGGGACGTAGGAGCTAACTCTTGGTATCCGGGCTTTCTTCATATATTGACAGGCAGTAGCCTGGGAGGATGAATGAAACTAAACTGAGGGGAGACATGAGAGAGACTCCAGGGTCCCTGCCTGCCCCCAGGCACAGCCCCTTGCACTACTGGCTGAGACAGGGCTGAGAAGTCCTCCCTTCTTCCTGAAATGTCTTGAGTTGACTGCTGTCACTAAAGGTCCTCTCCATACCACTGTGTATGGACCAGCCGGTCCTGGTGCAAATCTAGCCCAGTACCTGAGACCAGGGCTGGTTCTCCACCTAATGAGGACCCTGATCCCCTCTCCCCCCATGCCTGCCACCAGGCCCAGTGTCCTCAACCTAGGAAGCCCCCATTCCTGGCCATAATCCCTCCCAGGCCCACCTTTTCCCTCCAGGATTCCTGTCCACGCCACACTGCCAGGCCACCTGCACCTGCCCTGCCCTCCTGTGTTTCTGAGGGCCTGTGGTCTCCCCAGCAGGTTCAGAACTCCAGGAAGCCCCCCTCCTCAGCCCACAGGCCTCCTGGCTTCCTCCATCAGTCCTTTACCCCCATCTAGCCTACCTCCCAGGGCCTGCCATCTCATCCTAACCCTAACCCTCCTGTCTCTGTCTTCTCACTGTCCTCATCTGGCAAAACCTAGCCATGTACAATCCTGACCATCCATATCCTCCAGGCCTGCACCTACCATACAGGACAGAGTGACTGACAGTGATACCGCAGCCCCAGCCTGGGATAGAGGACATCCCTGCACACATGTCCAGCCTGCAGATATCTGGTCAGCTGTCTTCTGGTCTGTACTCACCTCAACCCTCTGACCTCCTCCTCTTCCATGTCTCAAGAATGGTCAGCCATCCCTCCTTCCCAGAGGAAACAGATGTGTCAGATGGCAGAACTATGTCCCATCATCAAGCCCCAAGCCTGCATGCATCATCCCCACTCTCCTACAGTTACCATGGAAACCTGCCCATCCAAGCTGGGTGTTGTGGTATACACCTGTAATCCCAGCACTTGAGAGGCTGAGACGGAAAGATCACCATGAGTTCAAGACCAGCCTGGGCTACATAATGAGTTCAAGGCCAGCCTGAACTCCATAGCGAGACCATGTCAAAAAACCTGCCCTCTTGCTCACCTCCCACTCTTTGTTATCAGTGTCCCCACCACACTGAGTCTCTCTCTGCGATCCTTACCATCAGGATCAAACCTCACTGTCCACTTTAACCCACTAAGACCCTCCTGTGATGTAGCTACCGCCCTTTGTACTCCAGGCAAATCTCTTTTTTTTTTTTTTTTTTTTT
>NW_004955413.1:33465671-33492033 GCF_000276665.1 Chinchilla lanigera
CCTGCGCGGCGGCTCCACGGCTCCCACGGCGAGAGGGGTCCCGCCCCGCGGCCCGGCTCCGCCCCCTGCTCCCAGGCCTATTTAGCACCAGGGGCGGCACCTCGGGTCACCTGCGGCCCCCAGACCAGACCTCGAAGGCACGGAGGAGGCCCCGACCCGCGCGCCCAGCCCGCCCCGGAAGAGAACGGACCCCTGCGCGCGCCCCAGAGACGCAGGTGCGGAGCCCTTGCCCCGACCGCGCGTGACTCACGGGAGCGGGCAGAGGGCGCCCCGGCGCGCCCGCCTCACCGCCCCGCTCCGCAGCCCCACCATGGCCGGGCCGCTGACCGTCGCTGTGGCCCTCGGTTGCATCAGCCTCCTGCACCTGCAGCTGCCTGGCGCGTGCTCCAGCAGCCTGCGCGGGAGCCCTCTGCCTGCGCGAGCCAGGTGAGGCTGCCACCTCTGCCCTGGCCTGACCGCTGGCCCCGGAGGCCTGTGTCCCTGCCTGCCCCCCACCTCGCCTTGGGAACCCATTGCTAGGGCTCATCTCCAGTCCAGGACAACCCCCACTCCTGCCGGAGCAGCAGGAGGCTCTTCCTTTGTCTCTCCCCCTCAGGGAGAGCAGCCTCCCAACCAGAGGGTCTCCCAGGGAAGGGGTGGGCCGGGACACCCCCAGGCAGGCTGAGGGAAGGGCCGAGGAGTCACTAAATTCTGAGAATAGTGACCCACAGAGTCGCCGTGCCCTGGTGCCCTTTGCCCAGGGAGGTGCTGTTCTCAGGACATGTGACCTGGGCTCAGGTGGGGAGGGTGGGCTCCCCTGGCTTGGGCAGGCTGTGTGGGGGCCTGGGCTTCCCCTGGCCCTGTGCCAGGCCTCTGAGAAGCAGCTGGGCTCCTCCTGCCTAAGCCTCAGCCTGGACGGAGGGAGGGAGGGTGGGTGGGTAGGAGAGGCCCTGGATGGTCCAGCTACTGGGTTTAGACCTGCCCGCCCTTCCACAGGAAGCCCCCCGCCCGGACTCCCAGTGGCCTGCAGCCCCAGCACCCTCACTTACCCCCGCAGCCACAGGAGAGGGCCAGCCTAGCCCCTGCTATGGGCCGGGCTCTCCAGGACGGTGGCCGACGACACCCAGGCCCCCGGCAACACCTGGGCCTCCGGAGACCCCATGCCCAGCTCATGCGGGTGGGCTGTGTGCTAGGCACTTGCCAGGTGCAGAAACTCAGCCACCGTCTGTGGCAGCTGGTAGGGCCAGCCGGCCGGCGGGACTCAGCTCCTGTGGACCCCAGCAGCCCCCACAGCTATGGCTGACGTCGGCCCTGGACACCCTGTGGGTCTCAGCCCAGCTGGCACAAGGCACCCTGATCCCAGAGCTGGTTGGTCCCCAGAGCCGCAGTCAGCACCCGGTCCTGCAGCAACTATGCCCACACGGCTTTGGACACGTAAACCCATACAGGTGTGTAGACCGAGCCACTCCGCACAGTGTCGGCACACCGGGGGGCTGAGTACCCCAGAACTCTGCACACTCTGGGGACAGGAGCTGGGCAGAAGTGACTGACAACATCAGGCACCAAAAGGGCTTCGGGTGGGGGGGCTGTCCAAATCAGAGCGCAGAAGTCAGGGTCCTGGACACACCAGGGCCCCTCTGAGCAAGTGCGAGAGGCTGAGAGGTTCAGTGTGGCCTGCCGTGGGCTTGGCAGGTGCTGCTTCCTGGCATGGCTTGCCTCCGTGTCTGACCTTACCTGGGCCCAGGGCCTCTCCCTGCCTATGGCCTGAGGCACGCTGACACTGCTTCTCAGGATTGGATGAGGGCCAAGGGTATGAAGGACCCTTGCAGCTCCGATTGCCAACCCTGGAGCTCAGGCTGAGGAAGAAGTGCAGACCCCTGTGGGTCCCCTGTGGGAAATCAGGGAGGTGGCATAGGGGTTCCAAGGCCACTGCTGAGCCATTCTGGGCCAATGCAAACCAGAGACTCCCCTCCTTCCCCTGAGACATGTGTTTGTGTGTGTGTGTGTGTGTGTGTATGCATGTGTGCATGTATGTGTGCACGCCATGATCGCCTACCAAAACAAAAAATAGAACAGGAAGACCCAAGGAAGACTATACCACCTCAGAGGGAGTTGGAGACAGCCAAGGAAGGGTGGGGCTCTACAGGCAACCCACGTGGGCACCCATGAGACCATGAGTGGGGATGAGAGAGGCTAGGCTGGCGCACTCCTCTGTACCCTGCCGTGAGCCAGGCAGGGGTGACCGGCCTTAGCATCAGCAAGGAGAACCACAGCCAGGACACAGAGCTCTTGGTGCATGCCTTCCCTGATGGGACCTTTGCATGTGTTACGTCCTATCATCCCTAGGTCGTGGTCAGCAGAACCCAGGTTCAAAAGGTTTATTTGTCGCTCAGCAGGTGCTCACAGCACTTAATTTCCAAGTGCTTGCCAGCATCACTCTGTCAGCCAGCCTGGCGGAGGCACCTTGGTACCTCAGCCACCCAGTGGTCAGGGGTGTGCCCTAATTACTGCGACCCTCAGAGCCTCCACCCAGGGTTCCCGGAAGACTGTCCCTTGGGTCCTGGCAGTGCCCCTCTGGGCTCCCATCCTATGCTCTCTCTGGCACCTCGAGGGCAACTTGGTCCAGGTGACTTACCTTCCCTTTACTAGGCTGTGGGACTGAGTGGGCCTTAGTGCACCTGGAACCAGATCAGGTGGTCCCTGGCCAGCAGCGCAGTGAGACGGAGAAGCACGTGTCTGCACCAAGTTTGGGGGCAGCAGGGCTCTCCAGCCAAGAGCTGTGCCGAGGATGGTGGCCCCAGCAGCTGAGTGAGGCTGGTCCCTAAGAGGCAGTCCAGCTCCGGGTCACCTGCCCTGTGGACACGGAAGGCTGCTGCAGAGGTAGGTGGGCAGTGGTGACCCAGGAGTGAAGGCAGAAAGGAGTCCAGGGCCAGCTGGGCAGGTGCAAGCGCTCAGTCCCGAGACTCAGCTCCCCCGTGCCCTGCCGAGGCTCCCTGTACACAGGGCAGAGTCCAGCCTCACACGCTGCTCCTCAGCACACAGTGTTCCCCCTTCCAGGAACAGCCCCGTCCTGAGTCCTCCAGCCCAGACTCCAGGATGGGCTGCAGGTGCCCAGAATTCCACCCGCAAGTGCTCTTAGCCAAGGCCCCTGAGTCTTGGGCCTTCCCCGGAAGTGGCCCCCACTGTTCTATGCTGTCACAACCCACAGCTTTGCATCTGATGCGATGCCAGCTCCACACCATGCTCCACTGCCCTGGCACGCCCCCTCTCGGAATTCAGGAGGCATGACATCTACCTCCACCGAAGCCTCCCTGGCTGCACCTTTGCACTGCCTTTCTCACACCACTGGGCACAACCTGTGGGCCCCTCTCCAAATCCCCTCCAGGCACTGGTGCCTTCTCTTGACTGGACACTACCTATTTTTTTGTTTCTTAATCAGGGTCTCAATATGTAGTTTAGGCTGGCCTCCAACTCACAGTGATCCTCCTGCCCGAGCCTCCCAAGGGCTGGGATGACGGGTGTGTGCCGCCACATGTAGCAGCACCACCTGTTTTGCAGGCTATAGCTGTAGTCTCGTGGAGCTCATCACCCTCACCTCTGTACTCCCACAGGCACAGACAGGAAACATGACGTAGGTGGGTGTGTGGAGGGTGGAACAGGCAGCAGCTTACCCTCTTTAGCGGTGAGGGGTCACCAAGGCCCCCTACATCTCACCTCATACAGCTGCATGAGGAATCTGTTGCATACAGGGTCAACTACAGGCTTCTTGCCCAGAGCTCTGCCCTCACGGTCCAGCCTGTTGGGCTCTCCACTCTGCCCCTTCCTGCCAGATGGTCACTCACCAGGCAGCCACAGCTGTCTGCTTGGTTCCTGCTGTGTCCACAGGGCCAGCTAACCACGCAGCTCTGTTGCCTGAGTCCTGGTCAGGGGTGCTTGGCACGTGGAGGCCCTCGACAGGAGCCCAGCACTCTCCTTACCAAACTTCAGACAGTGCCCTGGGCCTCCTGAGGACGACACCTGCCCTTGCCCTTGTCCTTGCTGGGCCTGCCTAGCCCTAGCCCCAGACTCCAGGATGAACCAGGATCTCCCCACCCTCTGCGTCCGCCCCCCCCCCATAGGAATCGCGTGAGGGACTCCGGAGCCCTCCTACCATTGGTGCCACAACCATTCCTCACAGGCCCTCGTTCTGCTCATTGGTTGTGAGTCCCCAGCGGCCCTGGTTATATCTGGTCGTCTCCCTGCCCTATTGCAACGGTCTTGAATAAAGTTTTCCTTGCGGTCGTAACAAGTGTCAGAATAATTCTGTCTTCCTCTCTCCTCCTTTCTCTCTTCCTTCTTTCCTTCCTTTTTCTGTCTTTTTTTTTTGTGGTACTGTAACAGAAATCAGTGAGACAAGAGTTAGGGTTCTATTAGGCAGTAAGAACAGTGGCCCCAAGTGGAGTTGGGATGCCCCAAAATGGAATGTGCTGAGTCACCATCCTCCAGGGATCTTACAAAAACATCTGCTGGGTGCCGCCTGGGTGCCTGGGACCTCCCTGGGGTGTGATCAGGGAGCCCACTGCAGCAAAGGCACATGGCCCCTCCTTGGGCACTGCGTAAACACCACATAGATTGGACAATAGAAAATATGTAGCCTCCTATAGGGTAGAGATTATGTTGTTGACACACAGCCTGAACTCTTTTCTGAGCCCTTTTAAAACCCACAGACAAAGAGCCCTCCTCCAGCTAGTGGGAGCCTTCCTTTCTTGCCTTTATGTCTTCCGGAAAAAATTTCCGAGCATGGTAGTGCACACCTGTAATCTCAGTACTTGGGAGGCTGAGGCAGGAGGATCATTGCGAGTTGAAGGCCAGTCTGGGCTACAAAGTGAGCTCAAGGCCAGCCTGAATTGCATAGCGAGACCCTGTCTCAAAAAGACGAAAAAAAAAAAAAAAAGAAGAAGAATAAGAAGAAGAAAAAGAAAATTTTCTTGGACCCTACCGGCTGCAGTTTTACTCTTTGTCACCATGGGCTCTTTGGAGCCTGATCCGGGATCCCAAGGGGAGGTAAGTCAGGTCTATGCTTTCTTACATGCTTTGCTTTCACTTTGTAGCTTTCTGCTCAAAGCAATATTGGGACCCTGTCGACCAATTAAAAGTGATTAGCATGTTCACTAACCTTGCGGTCTCGGGACAGGTTTCACTGCCGTGGGCTGAGCTGAACCCCAGGCTCACCTCAGTTTTCCTTTCCAATTGGACCTTTCCACTGGTGAGGGAGTGATCTCTGCCCTGGGTGCGCTTGGCTCCGCAAAGCTGATAATCCTTGGACTTGTTGCGCCTTTAACTCCCCACAGGTGTTAGAGGTAACAAATCACCTTCCTCTGTCAGGACTTCCTTTGTTAGTGAGCTGGGCCAGGAGTAAGAAAGGCCCGTCTCTTGGCTCATTGTAATTGTCTGGTGGCACTCTTGCAGGCACAGGTCAGACAGTTAAATGTCATTGGGGCATCTGCTGTTTCTAAGACTCCTGTAAAAGAATAACTCTGTCATGGGATGGAGCATTGTAGGCTCAGCCAGGCTTAAGACAACTCCCACGCATCTGCTAGGTTTATGTTTTATATTCTAGAACAGAAAGATGAAGTGTCAGTCTGGATATGGTGGTATAGGTCTGTAATCCCAGCGCTTGGGAGGCTGAGGCAGGAGGAGTACTGTGAGTTCAAGGCCAGCCTGAACTGCATAGTGAAACCCTGTCTCAAAAAGAAAAAAAAAAGATGAAGTACCTTTGTCACATAATCCTTTCCCGTACCCTAAATGTTTTGCCCGGTTGTTTCTGAGTTCTGGGGGTCTTGCCTGTCGTCCTTTGTCTCCCTTTAGAATCATATTTGTCCTGTCTCAGTCTCCTTCTTCCACCCCTCCCACCAGATATTTACTCCCCAGCCTCCTGAATGTCACACAAACTGGTGCTTTTGTTTATTTCACTTTGTAGCCCAGGCTGGTCTCAAACTTGCGATGATCCTCCTGTCTCAGCCTCCTAAGTGCTGGGATTACAAGTGTGCGCCAGCATGCCTGGCCTTAAATTGGTGCTTTTAGATAAAGGTTATGGCTGTAATTTCTGAGGTTAAAAAAAAAAAAGGGCTCTTGAATGGTATACAGCCTGCACTGAGGCCTGATAAATAACAAAGCTGGGTTTAACTCCTCTCTACCTCTCTAGTGCAGGGAAGGGAACAAGCCTTCCTCCCAACCTTTGAGGAGTTAATAAGAGCCCACTGGGCAAATCTGGGTTGGTTAATAAATTTACTTTTGGATTCCAATTTGAGTTGATATTTTTTGTTTAATTGATATGTTTAAAACATTTCTTGTGGATTGGGAAGTTGTTAAACTATAATTACAAGGTTAACTTGCTCTTTTGATGTGTTCTGCTTGGGGTAAGGTAAGGATGCTACTTAAGGACTCAGAGGTCCTTTGGTCAGCCAGCCTTAATTGGAATATAAACATCTATAAACTCACTCTGGGCTAAAGAAAAAAAGTCTGCTAGGGCATTTTAAAATCGAAGCAGCTTGCTGGGTATGGTGGTGCATGCCCATAATCCCAGCACTCAGGAGGCTGAGGCAGGAGGATCGTTGTGAGTTTGAGGCCAGCCCGGGCTACAAAGTGAGCTCAAGGCCAGCCTGAACTGCATAGCAAGACCCTGCCTCAAAAAGACAAAAAAAAAAAAAAAAAAATCCAAGCAGCTACTGACTGGGTTTCTTACAGAAAGTAACCAATAAATAAGACAGAGAGGGAAATATAAAAACATTATAAATATGAAGGTATACTTTGGGATGAGAGGATTTTATATGATAAACTTTCCCCCTACAAAGATTTTAAAAAAGATAAGGATAAAATTAGGGAGTCTGAGTACATTGAGAAAGATTTCCAAAAAATGAGGTTTATAAATACCTCTCTCTATATATATATATATGTTTGATTACTTTAAATTTTTGCTCTTGTTGGCTTGGTTGAGCCTAGGTTGTCCCTTCTAAGTCTCTTTGATGCTCAAAGGTGGCTAAAGGTTGATAGAACCGACTCTCAGATCTGTCAGTCACTCTGCTTGGTCCCAGCTCCCCTCCCTGGTCTGATTGTCAACACTGATCCTTCTTCATTATCTCCTGTGCAGTGGTACAAAGGTGATAGACACCATAGCGGTGTAAAATGTTCCTTCCTTTTAGAGGGAACATAAAGGCCACATGCTGGTGACCTCATGATAAACAGATGACCACCTAGGTCTAGTCAAGACCTCTGCTTGAGTTTGGGTTTAATGACAAATGTGGCCTTTAAAAGGATGTTTAAACTACCTTGCCTGGCTTCGTGGCTGCCAGGACCCTGCCCCACACTAGATTTCATTGACCTTCAGCACATAACAAGGGGTCTAACATTTGATCTTCAGTTTCATTTACAGAGGCTTTACCCCTTTCTTGACTAGAACTAAGACTGCACAGGTGGTGGCCAGAGGATTCCCTGGTCGGAGAGTGCTTCAATAGGAAAACAAGGGACACCTTCTCTCCCTTGGATGCTTTTTATTTTATTTTATTTCATTGATTTATTTATTTATTTTTGTCTTTTTGAGACAAGGTCTCGCTATGCAGTTCAGGCTGGCCTTGAGCTCACTTTGCAGCCCAGGCTGGCCTTCAATTCACAACGATTCTCCTGCCTCAGCCTTCTGAGTGCTGGGATTACAGGCTCCTCACCACCACACCCAGCCCTTGGATATTTTTAAAAAAACAACAGCAACAACAAAAAGCTTGATTTTGGCTCCCATTACTTTTTAAAAATATATCCTCAAAAAATTGGGATTCCTTTGATCTTGCCCCAGATCCTAAAAAATGCCACTTGACTTTCTTTTACACCCTCACCTGGGTCTCCTACCCTCTGGGAGATGGAGGACCTTGGCTTCAATTCCCTAACTAAAAAAATATTCCCTTGGGATAGAATTATCAGTCTGCAGGACAGGTTACATCTCCACTTTTTAAGTCTTCTTATTCCTTCTCCAACCTTAATGGCACAAGACCTACTCTGGGGTTCCGTGGGCTTCCCGGACTTCCCTCCATAACGTCTTCTTCCAGTGTATATGGGACTGTGATAAAAGACATGAGACCCCGCCCCCCAAAAAGCCCTGGAGTGATGGTTTCTACAGATAACGTCTCTTATCCCTTCTTTAGGTAAGAAGCAAACATAACTACGCAGGAACATGGACAGGGCCATGTTAAAACTAAATAACACTAGTAACCATACTTGGGGTTATCTCTCCCAATGTTTGGGCCTTGTACTTAATGAGGCAAGACATCACCTTGTCTCCAGGTTTCCTCTTTTACTCTCCTTACTCAAAACATTTTGCACATTGAGCCCTCTCAATCACATCATTAAAGACCCTCCTCTATGCATAGACAGCTGGTTTTCTAGAACTAGACCTTTCTCCATAGGCCCATGGTGACCTGGGACCCCAACATCTTCTCCACTGATGTAAATTTACCATCCACCTTTAAATTTGCCTGCCTATAGGGCAAGACCACCAATGTCTCCCTCACAAAAAATGGCCTCTGCTTGCTCTGTGGAAAATTCTTATACCATACTCTGCCTTTTTCATAGAGGAAAAGATATACTGTGGCTGGTGCCCTCCCTAACTTCTGATTCTTTAAGGAGTCCACCTTCCAAATGTGTAGGTTCATCTCTAATCTGGACTCTTGCCTAAAACAGTCTCTTAGAGATATAGCTCAGTGGTACAGTGCTTGCCTGGCACGTGCAAGGTTCTGAGTTCAATTCCTGGCACCAAATAAATAAATAAATAAATAAAAATGGACTCTCACCCATTTTAGGTTCAAGAGCTCCCTCCTCAAGTCCCTATGGAGAGGGGCTTAAGCCCTCCTGGGACCCTTCATACCACTGTTGTTGTGCTATGGATAGTAGATAGATCTCAACCCAAGCCATGATCCCGTGAATAAAACCTACTGTAGAGATCTAACCTGACTTCTATCACAGGCCATCAGACCAGCCCTCTGTAAGATACCCTGACTTGCTGCCCCTATACAGCTCAAAACAGCTAAAGCGGTCATCTTCCCCTGTCCTTAACAACAGTTATTATGATCACCAAATCTTCCGGGGAGGTGGGGGGAGGCACGGAATGTAACAAAAAGTAATGAGACAAGAGTTAAGATTTTGCTGGGCATGGTGTTGCACACTTGTAATCCCAGCACTTGGGAGGCTGAGGCAGGAGGATCCTGTGAGTTCAAGGCCAGCCTGAACTACATACTGAAACTTATCTCAAAAAGACTAAATAAATACATAAATAAATAAAGAGTTAAGATTCTATTAGAGACAAAGACAGCAGCTCTAAAGTAGTCAGAAAGCCTAAAATAAAGTCTACTGAGTCACAACCTCCATAGATCTTACAAAAACATCTTCCAGGTGTTCTTCAGCTGTCTGGGATCTTTGTTTTTTTTTTTTGGTTTTTCTCCGATACCGGGAACTGAACTCACGACCTTGCACTTGCCAGGCAGGCGCTTTGCCGCTGAGCTAACTCCCCAGCCCCTGTCTGGGATCTTTGCAAAACATGATCAGGCAGGCTATTGACTCAAGGGCAAAAATGGGCCCTACATGGGCACTGTGTCAAAACTACATAAAAATATGTTGTCTCTCATAAGGTAGAGATTATATTACTTATACAACAGCCCAAAACTCTTCTAAAACTCTTAAAAACCTCTAGACAACTAGGCTCAGTGGCACATACTGTAATCCCAGCACTCAGGAGGCTGAGGCAGGAAGATGTTTGAGGCCAGCTTGGGCTGCATAGTGAGACCTTGCCTCAAAAAACAAAACCAAAACAAAACAAAAGAGCTCTCACAGGTATCCTACTCAAAAACCCCTCCTGGTTAGTGGAAGCTTTACTTCCTTGTCTTTATACTTGTTAAATAAATTTGCTTGTACCCTACCTCCTCCACCTATGGCTGCATTCTTCATCACTGTAAGACATAACCTCCATGTTGTGTTCTGATAACAGTACTGGGGTTTAACCTGGGCTTTGCACATGCTAAGAAAGTGCTCTGCTGCTGAGCTACACCCCAGAGTTAGAATTATTTTTCTTTAACGAGCCTGACCCACAATCCCTAGGTGGCCCAGAGACAAGTCACTGCTTCCTGAGAAATGTGCGTGTGGTGTGTTGTGACCTAGGGTGAGGTCTGTCTACCGTCTTCCGGAGGAGCTGGCTGCAAGCATGGAAGTGGTCAAAGCAGGGGACAGACAGGCTGGCTGCAGAGCAGGCCTGGCAGCTACAAAGGCCAGTCCTCCTTGGACGATGGGGAAGCTAAGGTCAGGGTGAGGGGGCTGGAGCCACTCCTGTGCTGACACATTAATTTGCTGAGGCCAGCAAAGGATGGATGGTCATTCATTACCGAGGCCCAAGGCCAAGGGGCCAGGTGGTGTCCGGTCACTTATGTAACCTGTGGGCATATATATATGTACCTGGGCCCACAGGCTTCCCACCCACTTACCAGCCTTGCCGCCGAGAACTGCTGCCTCTCAGGATGAAGGTGGCTGTGGTGAGTACCTAGACTAGTGGGAAGTGGCTTCCCAGAGCGGCACTTCCTGTGGGAAGAGAGCAGCACCACCCTCGCCCAGCCGGTTCCTGCTGGCCTTCTGTGTCCAGGTCAAAGGGCTCCCTGCTTCCTGTTGTGGGCCGGGCCCTGCCCCCCAGCCTCCTCCTAGAGGCAGCTTCCACCCAGCTGTCACAGGCGTCCGCCATCCCAAGCAGCGCCTAGCTGACACCATGCGGCAGATGAAGACAGATAAAGACGCCAGCAGTGAGAGCTCCTCAGACTCAACAGCGGCAGCCAAGCCTGGGCTGGGGTGGTCTGTGGTGGAGCTGTCCTCAGGGCCCACGTCTCCAGCCCTGGTGGGAATGCGCTCACTTCCTGGGGCAGCTGTCATGATGGTGAAATGGGTCAAATCTGCCCTCCTGCCAGGACCCAGACCCCTCCCTGATCTACCGACCTGATGTGGACCCAGAGATGGCCAAAGACAAAGGCAGCTTCCGGAACTACACCGTGAGGACCCCACACCTCCCATACCCCAGGGATCCCTGGGAAGCCCCCTTCACCCCTGGGTCCTGTCCCAGAGAGGGAGGCGGTGGCCCCTGTGTGGCGCATCTGACTGTCTGGTTTGTAGTCAGGCCCCCTTCTGGACCGTGTCTTCAACACCTACAAGCTCATGCACACATACCAGACGGTGGGCTTCGTCAGGAAGAAGGTAGCATTTTCCTGCTCCCTCACAAACTCAGTCATGTACCTAGCAGGGGGACAGAGAGGCTTCTGCGGGTGGCTCTGCCCTGCACCCCTGGGAGGCCCTGGTGTTGCTTGCCCCAGGAGGGGCTGACATCTCCCTTTCTACCCAGCACGCCCAGTTTGGGGGCTTCTCCTGCAAAAAAATGACTATCATGGAGGCTGTGGACATGCTGGACCACCTGGTGGATGAGTCGGACCCAGATGTGGATTTTCCCAACTCCTTCCATGCCTTCCAGACAGCAGAGGGCATCCGGAAGGCCCACCCTGATAAAGGTCTGTGCCCCAGCTGTGGGGGCGCTCTGCCTCTGCCCTGGAAGGGGAAAGTTGCGGGGAAGGCCTCCCCAGAAGGCCCCCCTCTGGAGGAGCAACCCCAGGCCCCTCCTCACTCTCAGTCCAGGGCTTGCTTCTCCTGTCTCAGCCTCCCCGTCCCCCAGCCACCCCCGTCTCTCGCCTGCAGACTGGTTCCACCTCGTAGGGCTCCTGCATGACCTGGGGAAGGTCCTGTCTCTGTGGGGGGAACCCCAGGTGAGAGCTGGAGGTGGAGTGGGGGCAGACTCAGCTCTGGGCTCCAGACCCGATGGGGTACAGGCCAGCACCCCTCACCCACAGCTGCCTCCCTCCCCAGTGGGCTGTTGTTGGAGATACCTTCCCCGTCGGCTGCCGTCCGCAGGCCTCAGTGGTGTTTTGTGACTCCACGTTTCAGGACAATCCTGACTTCCGGGATCCCCGATACAGGTGCCCCCTATGCCAGGGCGGGTCTTCCCCTCCCTGGGCCACCTCCACCCCTTCAAACTCATCTCTTGCTGCAGCACAGAATTCGGCATGTACCAGCCCCACTGTGGGCTCGAGAATGTCCTCATGTCCTGGGGCCATGATGGTGAGACCCACAGAGGCGGGCAGGGGCCGGTGAGGACGGGCAGGGCTATCCTCCAGGTGCTGGTGGTGACACCTCTGTCCTGCAGAGTACATGTACCAGATGATGAGGTTCAACAAGTTCTCCTTGCCTGAGGAGGTAGGTAGAGGGCGGGGCCGCCCCAGCCCCACCCGCCCCACACCCTGCCCCGCACAGCCCAGCCCAGCCCAGCCCAGCCCAGCCCAGCCCAGCCCAGCCCAGCAGAGCTGTGCCCCTGGCTGGGCAGCCTGAATCAGCAGGTGTGGTCTGCAGGCCTTCGCTATGATCCGCTTCCACTCCTTCTACCCGTGGCACACGGGTGGTGACTACCGGCAGCTTTGTAGCCAGCAGGACCTGGACATGCTGCCCTGGGTGCAGGAGTTCAAGTAAGGCTTCCAGAAGGGCCCAGGGCTGGGGGGTGGGGACAAACACAGACTCTTTTGTGAGGCTCACTGCCCCTCCACCCTGCAGCAAATTTGACCTCTACACCAAGTGCCCCGACTTGCCAGATGTGGGCAAGCTGCGACCCTACTACCAGGCGCTTGTTGACAAGTACTGCCCTGGTGTCCTGAACTGGTGACCTGGCCCCATGTTGGCCCCTCAGGCACAATGACCCTTACCCTGGCCTTGCTGGGAGCCCCACATACCCACTTCCAGCCACTACCCTTCACGGCCATTTGCGCCCCTCCTTGCAATAAATACCTTGACACAACCTGTGTGTCTCACTCTTCCCTATGGCAGCAGACGTGGCCCTAGCAAAGGGACATTACCACTCTAAAAGTTATTCGACTGCTTGGCTCCTCTGTTCCAGAACGGCAGAGACCAATCACCCAGCTTGGGAGACCAATCCCCACATTCTAGAAATGGCAAAAAAGCAGGGCGGGGCATTTTCGTGTGTCCCTGTAATCCCAGCATTCTGGGAGACTGAGGCAGGAGGATCATAAGTTTGAGTGAGAGACATTAATGGGACCTTATCCTATAATAAAAATGAATAAATAAATAAATGCATAAGTAAGGATGGGGGTGTAGCTCAGTGTGAAGGCCCTGGCTTCAATCCCTAGTACTACAAACAAAATGTGCAGGATGTGCTGGTTCATGTCTGCAGTCCCAGCTTCTCAGGAGACAGGAGTGAGGATCTCTAGAACCCATGAGATTGAGACTAGCCTGGGGAATCCAGCAAGACCTCATCTCAGGGAGGGAGAGACAGAGACAGAGACAGACAGAGAGACAGACAGAGACACAGACAGACAGAAACACAGACAGACAGAGACACAGAGAGACAGAGTGACAGATACAGTCATAGAGAGACAGTGACCCTGACAGAGACAGAGAGACCAAATGACAGAGAGACAGAGACAGAGACACAGACAGACAGACACAGACAGAGACAGAGAGAAATGGAGACAGAGACAGATGGAGAAAGATACACAGAGAGACAAATAGCTAACAGGTATACAAAATATGCTCAGTATCATGAATCACCAGAAAATGCAAATTAAAAGCACAAAATATCACTCTTACTTGTTAGAATGGCTTTTGTAAAAAAGATGAAAGAAAGCCAGGGGTGGTGGTCACACCAGTAATCCCAGTATTTGAGAGGCTAAAGCAGGAGGAACACCATGAGTTTGAGGCCAACCTAGGTTACCTAGTAAGTAACCTGTGTACCTAGTAAGTTCAAGTCCAGCCTGAACTACATAGCAAGACTCTATCTCAAAAAAACCCAAAATAAACAAATGAGAAAGATAACCTGATGGTGAAAGTGGAGAGGAGGAAATTTGCATAGTCAGCTGAAATGTAATTAATATCATGGAAAATGGTGTGGTATTTGGCCAAAACATTACAAATATTCCTACTGTGGGATGCAGCAATCCCTTTTCAGGATGGGCCCTGGCCCGTGAGTGTCTGATTGTGCGGACTTCACACAGTGTTTAGGGCCTAATAGTCCAGGATGATTTTCCCATTATAAGACTCTTTACTCACATCTACAAAGATGCTTTTTCCAGGAACATCAGAATCCACAGGCTTTAGGGTGTGATGTTGGTATCTTTTGTGGGCTGTTTTCCAGCCTAGCTAGAGGCTACCCCAGGCTTGGTGTCAGCCATTTCTCCAAAGACCCCTGGCTTTCTTGAGTGGGAAATTGTATTTCAAAGTCACATGTGGGGGCTGAAGACTAAATTGATTACTTCTTTTTGTTTTTTCAAGTGTAGGGGGTGGCACCCAGGGCCTTGTGCATGCTAGGCAAGCACTCTGCCCCCAAAACCCAAAATTGATGACCCTTTGAAGGTCCACTCCCACCTCTGATCATTGGTGTGGCCACTGGACTGTGCTGCACGGCCTTTGCTGCCCCCAGCCCTGTCACCCAAGAGCCTCTCTTAAGCCTGCCCCTTCCAGAGAGGTGCCTCTTTCAGCTCGTCCTGTGCTGAGGCTTTGGCAGCAGCTCCTGCATACTCATTTCCATGCAGGGCTGGGAGACCAGAGCTATTTTCATGGTACTCTGAGCAGCTGTCTGCCTTCTTCACAGAGCCAGTGTTCACTCTAAGAACAAAATAGCTGGGAGAGAGTGACTGTCCAGGCCATGCTCTCCAGGGTGGAAGAGGTCAGTTTTCCAGGATTATAGGTATTTGTCGTCGTGCCCAGGGCTTTCTTAGCAATTTTCAAGCATACAGTGCATTATTAACCTTTTTGTCTTTATGAAGCAGTAAAAAATATTATTGTTAAATCTTTATCCTTGCTGGGTGGGGTGCTGTGCAGCTGTTGTTTCAGCTAATCAGGAGGCTGAGGCAGGAGGATCATGTGAGCTCAGGAACCTTGGATTAGCCTGAGCAATATAGCAAGACCTGTCTCAAACAACAACAGCAACAACAAAAACCAAACCAAACCAAATCAAACTCCATCCTTGAGTGTGGGTCCTTTTAGTCTCTTTGTGACAACATGGTCAAGGTCTGACTTGGCTGCAGGATACCTCTGTAGCCCATTGGCCAGGGTTCCTGGTGGCCAGCAGCATTCTCTGCAGACTAGGTCCAAGGGCTGGAGCCCTTCAGAAAGGAGCACGAGGAGGACGCCTCAGACATGGCTGCAGCCTGATGGCGGTGCTCCTCATGTTGCCTTCCGGGCTGATCAGTGTTTGGCTTCCTTCCTGGTGATTAGCATCATAGTTCAGTGCATGAACTGCAGACGTAGGACCTTGGGAAACCCAAGGACTTCCAGGCCTCGCAGAGGAGCACTGTGGAACACTGCCCTGTGTTGGGGACAATGGGGGTAAAATCAGAAAGCCAGACTCACAGGGATCTCAGGGACCCTAACTGCCAGTGCAGACTACCCGTGTGACCTCCTTATGAGTCTGAGGAATGCAGCAGCACGTCCCTCTGGCTGCCTCCCTCTTCCTTCTATCTTGCCTTCCTTTCTGCCTTTTGGAAGCCACAGGGGCGGGGTGACCAGGAAGTGGTTCTGCAGGGGCCAGCGTGCTAATCTGGCCACCCTGGGACCTGTGAAGCGGTGTCAACCCAGTAGCCACTGACTAGTCTGAGGTCAGGTTCTGGATGTGGTCAATCTCAGTAAGTTCATGTGGGGATAGGAACAGTCGTAAGGAATCAACTTGAGATTTTCTAAACTGCACTTCTCTGGCATTCAGTATTACAACCTTCATTCAATACAAAAAGCCAACAACAACTTGACAATTATTAGAAAACAATTGCATTTTAGAAGAACTCACTACATAAGGTGACAGAATTTCAAAATCAAATTACGTGAAAATATACATTGCAATTTCTTTGTGTAATAGGTGGGGAAAAATCTGCAGTATAGAATAACAGAGGCAAAGAAATATGAAAGACTAAGAAGGATGTGAGGGTAAATAGCTTTTTTTTTCTCTTTTAGAGACAGGGTTTCACTATGCAGTTCAGGTTGGCCTTGAACTCATTTTGTAGCCCAAGCCGGCCTCAAACTTGAGGTAATTCTCCTGCTTCAGCCTCCTGAGTACTAGGATTACAGGTGTGCACCACCACACCCAGCTTGCAAATAGCATTTTTAATAGCAAACTCAGAAGTAGAAAGCCAGTAGCTCTGCACATTTTTTTTGGGTACTAAGAATCAAACTCAGGACCTTGTGCTTGCCAGGCAGGTGCTTGTGCTGCTGAGCTATATCCTCGGCCTTCTGCATGGTTTTTAAATACACCCTTAACATTGGCCAACTGGCTGTTATGGATAATGCCTATAATTTCAGCACCTGGGAGGCTGAGGCAGGAGGACTGCCACAAGCTCAAGGTCAACCTGGACCACACAGTGAGTTCCAGGCTACTCCGAACTACACAGGAAGCCCCCATCACCAAATTTGGCAACTGAAGGGCAAAAAATAAAATCAAACAAGAATTTTGTATTGTTTGGGGTAAATTTCAGTAAGTTGCATTTATTTATTTATTTGTTTGTTTGTTATTGTCTTTTCTGAGACAGGATCTTGCTATGCAGTTCAGGCTGGACTTGAGCTCACTTTGTAGCTCAGGCTGGCCTTGAACTCACAATGATCCTCCTGTCTCAGCCTCTGAGTGCTCGGATTATGGGCATGCACCACCAGTAAGTTGAATTTAGAATCAACAGTTTTTTAGTTCTCAGGGTTAATGACTGGCTTCAAGATCTCTCAACAGCCAGAAAATGTTATTATTGCTACATCCAATCCAAGGGTGCAACTAGAATACAGAAAGGACAAAGCACCTAGTGATGACCACATCTCTGGAGTCATTGTTAAAAATTGAGTCACTGCTTATTAACTATTGCAGTATGTGAACTAAATGATTTGAGAACTTTCTGGCTGATAGAAGGGACAAGAGCAAAAGGGAGTGTGTCAAAACAAAGATAGAAAAGTTTAATAAGCGCAAGAAGTTTAATGAAGCCTCAAGATTTAAAGGAAATTAAATGAAAATTTCAATTCTAATTACTTTTCATCTGAGATGCTTTAAGGAGTCTTTTAAAACTAATAAGAAACAATGAATAAAGAAAGAAAACCTGCTAAAATCTTTTAGAATTTACACAATTCTTATCCTATCGTAAGAAAGTGTTATTTGGTACAAGGTATTTATGAGAATGTACATATAACAGTATATAAATATCATCCAGATCATGTTATGGTATGTATAGGCCTTTACAACTCTTCCTGAAGGTTAGAACAGTTCCTTAGAATTGAAAATGCACAATCATATGAACGTTGGCACTTGTTAGGCTCCTATCAGCATGGATAACTGGCATGATTCATTAAGCCCAGCTGCAGCCAGTGTTTGCCAACTTATTACAACAGAAGTCCAGCACTGGGTGGGGAGAATGCAGGAAAACAGTGTCATGCTTCTCAACTGGCGACCCTAAAATAAGTGAAGTTTCTAGCTGCCGAATAAATGTCACTCAAAAGCAGTTTCTTGGCTTCTTCTTATATAATGGGCAACTTTCCTTTAAATTCTCCATTTCTGGCTTTCTTCCACTCTTTCGCAGAATCCACATTAGCAGGTGAGTCTCGGTTAAGGTCTGCCAGCATCAAAATTAATCATGTGGTTCCACAGTGTGGATAGGAGCCAGGATTCCTCTGGTTTTTCATAACCATATTTATCCTCACCAAGTTCACGAAGAGTAGAATGCAAACATCACCATTTTTATCAACATTAGGGTTCCATATTTCTGTGCTGAATTTCATTTTAGGAGGCTGGAGGGGATAATCTTTTGGGGAAATGAGATGAGCCTTAAAAACACCCACTTTCATAAAGGGTATCTGGAGGACCAATAATAAGGACTTCCCATGGGTAGAGATCATTGTCATCTATTAAATCAGCTGAAAAGCCTTCCATTGGATTTTTTGTGTGTTCTGCCAGCTGTCTTTGCATTGTGTCTTTGCCAACTGGAGCTCCATCATCCTCCCTGCCAAGGGCCGGGCAGGCACTGGAGCTTCTGAAGGTCTGGGACAGCCTCCGGGGGTGGCTGGAGCTGGGTGTGCTGCGGAATCTGGGCCCTGCTACCCAGTACCAAAGCTGAGGGAGGCCAGGCTGGGGCAGCAGGAGCGATGTCTCACTGCCAGTGCAAGTCTGCTGGGCTCTGCTTTTCTCACTGGGATAGGAACATTCAAGATGTGTGCCATTTCATTGCATTTGCATGTTTACTTACCTTTCTTTTTTCTTTTTGAGATAAGCTGTCATTATGTAGTTTAGGCTGGCCTTAAAGTTCAGGCAATCCTCCTGCCACAGCCTGGGATTATAGGCATGCACCACCTCACCTGGCTTCTCCCCCTCCCTCCTCCCGCCTCCTCCTCCTCCTCCTCCTCCTTCTTCCTTTTTCTTCTCCTTCACCTTCACCTTCTCCTTCTTCCCCTTTCCCTTTCCTCTTCTTTTCCTCTTCCTCTTCCTCTTTCCTTTTCCCTTCTCCTTCCCCTTCTTCCCCTTCTTCTTTGCTTCAAAAGATTGTTAGATCAGGAGTCTGAAGGCTTAGCAAATAAGTGAACATTTATAAAGCATTTTAAGTAGTTTAGCCATTTAAAAATATACAAATGGAAGCTCCTGGAATTACTGCTAAAACCTACTAGAAGTAAACAGAAGAGAAAATGAAAACTCATGGGACACTTAATATTTTTTTCTCTTTTTTTGAGACAGGATCTCACTATGCAGTCAGGCTGCCTTGAGCTCACTTTGTAGCCTGGCTGGTCTCGAAATCACAACAATCCTCCCTCAGCCTCCCGAGTGTTGGGATTACAGGCGTGCGCCACCACGCCCAGCCTTAACATTAAGATAGCGATAGTCCCCCAAGTGTTCTACAGACTCAATGCAACCCTTGTCAAAATCCCAACTCTGCCCTGAGTCTGGGTGGCAGACGCTTTGACAAGCAGACTCTGGGGGACAGTGACCATGACAGCTAAGCTCCCCATGGCCCAGGGTGACTTTCCGGTCACCAAGGCAGTGCATGCATGTTGGGGTTACCTTTACCTTTTCTATAAATTGTACCACAACATCTATTGAAGTTCTTTAATTCTTTCAAATAAAGAAATCTGGTACCACACAAAATAAAACCAAAAACTTTCATGCGTCAAAGTGAGTGAAAGATAACTCACAAACCATATATTGGATAGATTACGATCCAGAACTCCTGCAACTCAACTACAAAAAAGAAAGAAAAAAGAAAAAGAAAAAAAGTGAGCCACCCAGTTAAAAAAATGGACAAAGTAGACTTTTTTCCGAAGAAGACACAAATAGTCAGTCAACAAACGAAAAGATACTCATGATTAGTCACAAGGGAAATGCAGGTCAAAACTACCACGAGATGCCACTGCACAACCATCAGGACGGCTTGTACCAACAGGAAACAGGTGTTGCTGAGGATGTGGGGAAACCGGAACCTCGGCACCTTGCTGGTGGGAATGCACGACAGAGTGGCTGCTGTGGAAGGCAGCTGGGAGGCTCCTCAAGAAGCCACCAAGGGATCAGTACCACCTTGCAGTCCCACTCCCCTATACAGCAAAGGAGCAGAACGCAGGGCTCGGACAGATGTTTGTACCCCTGTGCTCATGGCACGACTATTCCCTGTTGTCAAAAAAAGTGGGGAAAACCCAAGAGTTCATTGAGAGAGAAATGGATAATCAAAATGCGGTCTGTCCACACAGCAGAGTGAAGTTCTGACATGTTATAATAGAGAGGAACATTGTGTTAAGTGAGCAAAGCCAGACATAAAAGGAGATGTTGTAAGATTTGGTTTATAGAAAGCACATACGATAAAAACATTCAGCAAGTGGAAAGGAGAGTGCCAGGGCCTGAGTTCTGTTTTGGGTGATGGGAAAGTTTTGGAAATGGGTAGTGGTAACGGCGGTACAACCGTGTGAGGATACATTACATCACAGAACTGCACGCTTGGAAATAGTTAAAGTTAGCTGGGTGCAGTGGTACATGGCTGTAATTGTAATCTCACCTACTGGGAAGGCTGAGACAGTAAGATCACCCACTGAAGGCCAGACTGAGCAACTTAACAAGACCTTGTCTAAAAAAAAAAAAAAAAAAAAAAGCTTAGAATATATCACAGTATTACAGTGCTAGCTTAAAAGTATACATATTTGGCTACACATATCAATTAAAAATAAATTGATGAAATTATATTTATAAAGGAGTTGAAGTATTAGTGGTATTTGAAATTGGTAAATGGGATAAAAGGTCCCTTTGGAGTTACCAGATTTAAAACAGAAGAGGGAAAACAAAAACAGTCAAGCACCTGAAACCCTGTGTACACGATTGTTTGCACCAAGTGCTCACACTGGCACTATTCACACTCAGTAAAAGGTGGAAACCACCCAAGTAGCCATCCACAGACAAATGAATAAACATGTGGCCCACCCATACAATGTTGCAAAGAATGAAGTATCTAGCCAGGTAGGGTGGCACTTGCCTATAATACCAGTTATTTGGGAGGCTGAGGCAGGAGGATTGTAAATTTGAGGCCACGCTAGGAAGGTTTTGTGACTGTCTCATTAAAAAAAATATAGCCGAGCATGGTGGCGCACGCCTGTAATCCCACCACTCAGGAGGCTGAGGCAGGAGGATTGTTGCGAGTTCGAGACCAGCCTGGGTTACAAAGTGAGCTCAAGGCCAGCCTGAACTGCATAGCCAGACCCTGTCTCAAAAAAGACCAAAAAAAGAAAATAATAATAATAAAGAGCTGGGATGTAGCTCAGTACAAAGGCCCTGGGTTCAATTCCCAGAAACCTGCCCTCCCCCATACCCACTAAGAGCTTGAAGTATATATGTTACAAAGTGGCTGCAGCTTGAAAACATTATGTCTAGAAAAGAAGCCCTGCACGAGTGACTGTATGACTCAATGTTTTTTGTTTGAGATGGGATCTTTTTGAGATGGGGGCTGGCCTCAAATTTGTGGTGATACTCCTGCCTCAGCCTCTCAAGTACTGAGATTACAGGTGTGCACCACCACAATTGGCTTGTAACTCAATTTTTTTTAAAAAAAGTGTTGGATATATAACTCAGCATCTCAACACCTGCTTGGCAAGCGTGAGGTTGAGTTCAATTTATGGTACCAGGAAAAAAAATTGCAAAAAAAATTATTTTTTGTTGGTGTTGCGGATTGAATCCAGGGCCTCATAGGTGCTAGACAAATGCTTTACTACTTACCTACACCCCATCCCACACGATTTAATTTATAAGAAATGTATAGAATAGGTAAACCCATAGAGATGGAAAGTAGATTAACAATTGCCTGGGGCTTGGGAAGGGAGGGGCACTGACTTTTGGCTTTGGGCTGCATCTTCGGGTGACCCTACAATCGACTAGGAACTGACACTGAAGTGTGGATACACTGCAAGCCCTAATTGTGCATTTCTGAGAGGGGAATTACAGAGTGTGAGGGTTATCAAGAAAGCTGTTACAGAAAACCCAGCAAAGATTTATAAACTGAGCTTAAAAGATTAAGAAAAAGGTGTTTGGGTTTTAATCAGGTTGCCGTATTTGAAGCCAATGCCAGCTGCCAGGGGTCGACTCCATGTAAGAGCCCCTGGAAGGAATCTGAAAGCCCGAGTGCTACCTGAGCACAGCGCTGTGGCTATCTTGGTTGGTGTTGGGCTGAGTCAGGAACATGGAGCCGTCAGGAATCCATGAGGGAGACCATAGGGCGAGTGTGGACCAAGGCTAAAGCCAGAGGGACCCTGTGCTTGAGCTCCCAAGGAGGGAGGTGGCCTGAGACAACCTAATCCCATCAGGAAACCCAGCCTATCCTGATCCCTGCTTCTACTGCTGACCCCTCCCAGGACAGCAGCGAAGTGCCGAGCAACCTCTCCTTCCTCGGTGGACCCAGGCCTCTGTACCCTCCCCTCCTTGTGCTCTCAGCCTCTTGCCTTCATCCCTTGCCACTTGGGGCTCTTTTTGTCCTTGCTCAGATCCAGGAAGTGGATCAGGTGGGAGGTTTGGGTTTCTAAGAGTTCTGTTCAGCCTGTTTCACTGATGGCTTCGAGGCTCTACCGTGGAAAATACACCAGGCTGCGCTGGCCGTGAGGCTCCTGGGTCCACTTTGCAGAGGATAGCACGGAGGGACGGGGAGGAGCCCCTTAAGCCAGGTTGGTGATGGGTGACTAGCCATGCCTGATGTCCTCAGGGCTTCCCAGCAGGAAGGAAACACCAACACAGCCAAGTTCCAAGGGTGCATTTATTAGTGCCCAGATCCAGAAGGTGAGTGAGCTTGGTGGAGATCATAATGCAGATGACCCCTTCTCTGCCTTCCTTGGTGAGCCCTGCATCCCTTTCAGACAGGAGCTGTGGTCAGGGACTCTAGACTCAGACCTCTATAGCCTGGGGCCGGGAATGGGCTTTGCACGGCTGGGACAGTGTTCCAGCAGGATCCTGAGTGGGGCCTTGGGCCACCTCCTAGGCCAATGCTGAGGCAGTGGGGGCAGCAGATACAAGGGGTCCGGGAGGTCTCAGGCAGCACCCTCAGTGAGCAGTACCCCAGCCTATGCGGGTCCTGGCAGAACTGGCTAAGGCACAGCGGCAGGACGGTGTCCTGCTGCAGGTTAGAGCTCTGTAGGAACCCAACTTTCAGGGACACATGACAGAACACAAAGCTACTTTTTCCTCCGGGGGTTCCGGGGGCCACTGCTACAGTTGTTGGGGGTGGGTGTGGCCTGTGTGGATGCAGCTCCTGACTCCTTTTTGGGGATCAGTTTGTGCTTCTCTTCTCTGGCCGGGAGGGAGGACTGGGGCAACCAGGAGGCCAACAGGGCTTGCACAACTCTCACGGCACCCACAGCTCCCAGGAGCCCCCAGAGCAGGTTGGGGGGCTCCAGGGGAGACAGCTGAGTCCGCACCCAGTGAAGGGCCCGGGCCAGTGCGTGGCTAGAGCTGCGGGGCCGGGGCGGAGCCTTGTCCTGTGAACAAGACAGAGAAAGGTGCCACAGTGTTGGCCCCTGCTGGTGAGAGTCCTCCACCACTTCCCCCAGCCTGGTCTAGACCCTCCTACCTGAAGCCCAAACTGCTGCAGCAGCTTCTCCAGGATGGGGTCCCCCAGGGACACAGGTGGGAAGAATTCTTCCACCCACTGGCGGCGCCACCACTGGCTGCAACAGGACTGGATTCTCAGCGCCTGGCCCAAGCCCCAGCCCCAGCCCCCAAACAAGAGACCAGGCTTACCCCTGCTCCCCAGGCTGAGAGAACCAGTATTTGTAGCGCTGGGCTCGGATGTAGGTGGGTGGTTGCTTATGAAATGGGTACCGGGCAGCGTCATTCTGGATGAGATGGATCACTGTGAGGGGGACAGGGTTCAGCATGGCTTGGAGGGCACGCACCCTGTGCCCCTCTCCGGCCCTCCTTGCTCCCCTCACCTGGTTCCTTGCCCTGCAGCAGGCGGAGCACCAGGCTGGTGAACCAAGGGCTGTGTGTGTGTGGGCCCAGGGCTGCAAACCACATTTGCCAGTCGAGACGCGGCTGGTGGGGCACCACGACGGGGGGTGGGCGGCTCACGTTTCCGGGCTTGTACATAAACTCAATCTCCTGCCAGGTGGACCCCAGGTCAGGTAGGCAGGCTGGCCTGGGTCCCTATGACCCCCAACCCCTGGGAGGCTCACTGTCCAGTGGTGTCCATCGTAGCTGCCTTCCAGCACCACCTCAGGCCGCCCCCCAAGACCAGTCATCCGACGGAACAGGCCATACGAGTTGGCCAGCTGCAGGTGCTCCACAGCGCCAAAGAGGTGGTGAGCCCCAGGCCAGAGGAGCCCATGGGTCCCAGGCTCCACATACGAGTAGGGCACCTGCAGCAGGCGGAGGGAGGTTCAGTATTGCCCTCTGGGCCCCTCCAGCCCCACTTCCTGTCACACTACCTACCAGGCTAATGAGGAACAGGCCCACCGTAGTAGCACTCCAGATGGAAAGCTGGATTGCAGCACAGAGCTTCCGCAGCCACCCCCGCATCTGTGCCCACCTGGGGACAGGGTCAAGTGTGACTAGGCTGCCCCGGGTATGGGCCCCCTCCCCCGCCACAGGCATGTACCTCCAGAGGGCAGCAAGCAGCTCCCAGGTCAGGGAGGCTGCACCCAGCCACATAGTGGGGAGTGTCACCATCTTTAGCCACTGGGAGAACTGGTGGAAGGTGAAGGCTGCCAAGAGAGAGGGACATAAGGAGGGCTGGCCTGGCCTTCTCCCCTGGACCCCCCACCTGGCACTCACTTGTTCTGGAGTGGACCATGTGCTGTTGCCAGTCAACTTCCAGGCCAAAGTAGTGCACAGTGCCATAGGCCAGTGTCCCATAGATGGCCAGTTCCAGCAGCAGGGACAGCTTGGATAGCAGGACCCTGGGCCAGGCTGTGGGCAGGACAGTCAATGGCTGGCAGAGGGTCCACAGCCAGGGGCTGCAGGGAGCTGGGATGTGGCTCTTTCAGAGAGTGCTGGAAGGAAGGAGACACCCTAGAGGGGAGGGGTGAGGACAGCTGACTGTCAGGAGCAGCCTGACACTCACAGGTGGGCCTCTTCCTGGGGTGGCTGAGCCCAGGCTCAGCAGCCAGATGCTGGTCATCCAGAAGGGCAGTGGTAAGCACCAGGGTGAGTAGATTGAAGAAGTTATAGTTGCCCGTGATGATGATCAGGATTTGTAGCAGCACCTGGGAAGGTTTGCACTTGAAGCTCCTGAGACCTATCCCCTAGTCCACTAACCTAGTGACAGGCCTCCCTCAACGTGGCTGCTCGACACACACCTGCCCACCTGAGGAACACACCTTCTGGCTGTGAGGCTTCCCAGACAGCAGTAGCCACCTGTCTGCCAGGGCTGCCCTGTACCCCACCTACCTGAGTGTAGAAGGCGGCCAAACGCAGGCGGCGAATGGGGGCGAAGAACAGAGGGGGCACTGCAATCTCGATGAGGAAAGTCGCCACCACGCTGAGCTTGTGCAGCCAGACAGGCAGGTGGTGTGCAAGCCAGGCAGCGGGTGTGGGCAGACACTGTGTCTCATAGTGGTAGGTGAGGGCTGCGGGCACACGTGAGTGGTTAAGGCTGTGGAGAGCTCCCTTGGCCACCCCAGGTCCAGGCCAGGATGCTCACCAGTGAGTCCCCACCATGCCGGGCAGCGGCTGGTCAGCTTGACCACACCTGAGGCAAACATGAGGCGAAACAGCAGCCAGCGCACGAGCCAGAAGGGGAGGCCTTTATAGGCTGAGGCCCCTACCAGCGGCCCCTGGGGAGCCTGCTTTCGGCTGGAGGGCTGCCTCAGTGGGGCTACCAGCACAGCCAGGAAGCCGGTTTCCAAGAGCAGCGAATCCCTGTAGGAAGAAGAAATGGGATCAAGTACTGCCCCCTGCTCCTCCCTCAGAGGGCTTTCCAGGAAAGGCAGACACACGCCCTGGCCTGAGTCACTCACCACTGGAAGTAGAGGAACACCTGGCCCACCTGCGGGGAGAAGGGCCGTCAGGGAGCAGGTATGTCTGCAGGTGACGTGAGGCAGAGGCAGGGAAACTGCATGGGGTGGAACGACGAGGGTCTCACTTGCCTGGCAGACCGACAGGTATGCAGCCCAGAGCAGCAGGTAAATGAGGGGGTGGCGCAGCGGGCGCAGGAGCAGTGGACCCAGGGCCAGGACTGTGCCCAGCAGGCTCAGCAGCTCTAGGCCTTGGGCCGTGTCCAGTCCCAGCCTTGGTGCTTCCCACAGCAGCGTTGGGGTCTCCCACAGCTGTTGCCAGCGCCCCTTGCCCTGGGGCCGCAGCATCCTCCGTGCAGGCAGGATGCCCTCGGGACCATAGAGGCCTGTGGGAAGGTATGTCAGCTCGAGGCCTGCACACTGCCCGCCCCAGACTAAATCACCCTGAAGAAGAAGACGGCAGCCTCGCCCTGGAGAAAGAGCGGCTACGGACTCGGGGCCCGCCACACCGCACGTCTTCCTCCCTCTGATCCACCGCCCCCCACGTCTGCGCCTGGGCCTGGGGCGCACCCTGCTCCAAGTGGCGGGAGCGCGAGGGGGGGCTACGGACGACCCGGGCCGCACGCCTCGGAGGGGGTGTCCCACCCGGGGGAGGTCCCACCCTCGGGCCCTCACCAGGGATCTGCGTGTAGAGGGAAGCGAAGGCGAACATGAAGACTGCAGCCACGCCCTGGAGAAAGAGCTGCCGCGGGAGCCGGGAGCCTGCCATATCTGCTACGCGGCGCGGTGGGCCGGAGCGGAGCCTGGAGCCTGGATCCTGCGGCCCGGCGCTCCCGCCCCACCCCGCCCCGCA
>NW_004955413.1:33492259-33517424 GCF_000276665.1 Chinchilla lanigera
CGCCCCCTCCGGCAGCCGCCGGCCCTGCCCGGGAGGACGCAGCCCGCCCCGCGCCTCAGGCCCGCGTACGTCAAAGCAACGCTGGCGGCGCTCGGCTTTCGCACTTCCTGGGCGGGAACAGCAAAATGGCGCCAGAACCGGTGGCGGGCTGAGGCCGCGGCGGGCGCTGTCAGAGGCCAGCGCTGCAGGCCCGGGGCCGCCAGCCCCCTCCCTGACATGGAGGACGTGGAGGCACGCTTCGCTCACCTCTTGCAGCCCATCCGCGACCTCACCAAGAACTGGGAGGTGGACGTGGCGGCCCAGCTGGGCGAGTACCTGGAGGAGGTGAGGCGGCGGGGTGGCGCGCGGGCGGCAGGGCGTGGCCTCCGGCTCTGGCCGCGCTCGTCTTCAGGCTCGCTCCCTTCGCTGACTCCAGCCCTGCCTCGAAGTCATCCCCTGCTCGATGCGTCCGGAGCTGTCATTGCAGCCTGCCTGTTAGCGGGCTGTGCCGGCGGCTGGCGTGGTGGGCCGGCCCAGGTCACCTGCACAGCGGAATAGACGAAGGCACACGATTTCCGTTTCGTTGTTGTGTGGCAGTTTGGGTGTTTGAGAGATCTGGATCGCAATGCAAGAAGGACTGTTTTGGATTTTCAGGCAGGTTTCAAGCTAGGACCATATTGGTTCCTGTTAGCATTTTATTTCTTCCACGTTTCACACGTGTCTAGACGTGTGAAGAAGCTGTCTGCTGTTTCCGACTTCATTTCCACTCCACCCAGCGCAGTCTGGCTTTCACTAGTGAATACTTACTTATCTCTTGCCTTAAACAGTAGTGCATCCATCTTATCAAATCCCAAGAGACACTGGAAATGTCATCTTCAGCTTTGCAGCATTTATCTGGTTGAGGACTCTTTCCATTTTGAAACAGTGATAGTGTGACTTTCTTCGTGTTTCACTGCTTGCTTTTTTCTCCTGTTCTAAGTTTTGAACTTTTAGGGTGGAGCGTTCTTTCCCTTAAACAATCACACTTATTTCCGTGATTGTAAATTCTGTGCAGGACATGGTGGGGCACACCTGTAATTCCAGCACTCGGGAGGCTGAGGCAGTAGGATTGCTGGGAGTTTCAGGTCAGCGTGGGCTACACAGTGCCTCAAAACAAAACGAAACAAAAAATTAAAAATCTCCTGTGTGTAAACTCTCAGATACGTTCCTCTGTTCCAGCCAGGTCTGTTTTCCAAAGCTGTTGTTTTTTTTTTTTTTGGTTTTTCTCTGGTACCAGGAACCGAACTCACGACCTTGCGCTTGCCAGGCAGGCGCTTTTGCCGCTGAGCTAAATCCCCAGCCCCATCAAAGCTGTTGTTTTATTATGTAGGTGCTCTCTTGACATTCACTGACATGTTATGTGAGCATCTCAGATTTGACTTATTTACAGAGGAGTTCTTTGTCTGTCTGCTCAGACCCCATCTTCTTCATCTCAGTAAGTAGCACCATTGTTCACCTAAAGGGGAAAGTGGAGAGGCATTGGTAATGGAGCTGAAAGCACACAGGGTTCATCCATGAATTCTGTAAATTACACTTCCGGAATATCACATGAATTCCCCTGTTCTCCATTTTGTTTGGCCCAGGACTGGATTTGTTTCAGACCTTCCCATCTGTGGTCCCTACCCCCTTTTATGGCCCAATCCGATCTGTGCTCCACTGGGTACCAAGTGTGACCCTCTCTCAACAAAGGGGAAAGCACTGCCCCCACTAAAACTTCACTGGCTTTTCATTGAATCTAGAATAAAATCCAAGCTTTCTCTTAGGAGTCTGGCCCTCTCCACTGTTTTTGGCCTGTCTCAGGGTTGTCTACCTTGTTCTTTTGAACCAGTCAACCTATGGCGCCCGGATATTATTTTTGGCTGAAAATCTTCACACTTTTTGCTCTCACTAAGAGATACTCTTTTTATGGCCAAGTCCTTTTCATCCTTACGTCTTAGTTTAAATGACAGCCTTATCTGAAGTAGCCCTAGACTCTGCCGTGGCACTTAGAATTAAAATGCTTATCACAGCCTTTCTTCCACTTATTTACTTGTCTGTGGCCTGTCTTCAACCTGGGAAGTAAATTCTGCAAGGGCAGGGACCATGTATATGCTATTTTTCTTCTGCTTAGTAGAGTGCCTTAACAGATGTGGAGTAAATGTTAAGTGGACACGTGATCTGATGATGGATCGTCTCTGCTTTGATGCACAATCTGCTGAGAAAATGGAGAGAACAGTGCCGGGTGGAGCTACTGTAGATTTAGGTTCCTGGATGGAGCAGGGTCCTTGAGGTTACCTGGAAAGTCCACTTCCTGGCTTGGTTATTTCTCCATCTGCTTCCTATGACTGCTCTTCCTTCCCTACTCCTAAGGTCCTGAGTTCTGGCTGCTACTTTTGTCTTTGTGCTCCTTTCATTCCCAGAAAGTTTTTTTTCTTTTAAAGGTAGCAGTGTTTTATATTCATTAAGAGTGGGAACAGAAATGTGCACTGTAGAGTGACTGTGGGCCAGGTAAAAGTTGGAAAAAGAGTACAGTACACATAGTGAGAGTGATCACTGAAAGAACGAGAACAGTGGCCCATTATGTTCTTTATTTCTAATACATGTTAGGATCTTTTCTTTTTTGTTTTTTTTTCCGGTTCTGGGAATTGAACTCACGACCTTGTGCTTGCCAGGCAGGCTCTGTGCTACTGAGCTAAATCCCCAGCCTCTACATGTTAGGATCTTACCTTCTTTTTCCATGTATGTGTTTTCTGTTGCTGAATATCTCTTGTGTACCAAGAACCAAATTAAACTCTTGAGAACAGGCTGGGGCATTGTGCTACACAGCTATAAACACAGTACTCAGGAGGCAGAGACAAGAGAGTCACCACTAGTTCAAGGGCAGCCTGAACTACATATAGGGACCCTGTCTCAAAAACAAAACAGAACAAAACCAAAAACAAAGAAGTGAGTAAAGCAAACTTGCTGTATACTCTGTGGTAGCTGATTTGATGAGACTTTACTCTCAGAAACATGAGTCCTAATGCAGCAGAAAAATAGGGTTGAAGATTTCATGCATCTGATGCTTACTTGGCCAAGCACTTTTCTTGTGTGTTTTACACATACAAGTACCTGTAATCCGCACAAAAACTATTTGAAGAGGCACTAGCAGGATTAGGGATGTGCCCAGAGTCACAGCTGATGGTGGGCAAAACAGATCCACTTTTCACCACCATGTGTTGTGTTGTCATAAGCTTACGGTAGGTATGAAAGAAAAGCTTAGCGCTGTATGAAGAGTTTGACAGGGAGACTTTGTTTGTGGTGGAGGAGTTGCCTCATCCTTGAGCTGAAGAACGTTCCGAGCAGAGAGGTGCTGAAGGTTCTGAGGTGAGAAGGCACTGGGCTCAGTGGTGGGCCTGGAAGCACCCATGTGGCTGCTGTGGATGGAGCAGAGGAAAGCTGGTGGCTAGAAAGGGAGACTGGTGAGTGTGGATGGCACCCATAGGGGCTGTTTCAGACTTTGTTTTTTTCCCAAGAGTGGTGCCGTGAGGCTTCTCAGTGAAGCACTGGGTGGTGAAGAACGCTGGTCAGGAAGAACGCTGTTAGTGCACAAGTTTGGGCTGGGCCGTAGTGGTCACTGGAGAGGAGCATGGCATTGGCAGGGGACTGGGCCTGTACTGAATGGGAAGGTTAGTGAAGGAAACCCCTGGGTTTCTGGGCAGTGGGTTAGGGGCTGCCTAGAGTTAAGTGTGGACTTGTTCATTGTGAATCTTGGTTATGACATCTGAGTGACTGAAGAAGGTGGTTGGGCATAGGAGTTTGGGCTTAGACAGAGGTCCAGCCTGAAGCTGTGAGAGTGAACGTGATGTTCTGGAGCGGCTGAGTGGGCTGGGCTGAGATTTGTCAAAGGGAAGGGCCCTCTTCAGCCTGGCTTGCAGGGCTTCATGCACCTTCTCTTCTTTCAGGCCAGGCTGTCAGGTTCTGGCCACGTTATAGCCTCACATTTCTGTAGAGCGTAGAGCTCCTGAATTAGTGGAAATAGCCCCCCTTTTGGTGACCTCCTCCTAGATCTTCCTTGTCTGTGTATCTTGCTTCTCCAGCACGCTCTACAGTTGGCCATGTTTGTGCAATACTCACTTTCCTAAGTACATAGTTGTATCCTTACTCTGCTAATTCCCTTTGCGTGGGTCATTGCTCTTCCTAAAATACCATTCCTTTCACTTGCCTAGTGAGCTTTATTCATTTCTCAGGTTTAACTTTGATGTTATCATTTCACTAGTTTATCAGATATTTACTGGGCAATAGTTCAGGCACTGAACTAGAGGTTGGAATTACCCTAGTACTGCTCACAGTCCATTATGATTGAAAATAGTGCAACAAACCAGGTGTGGTTCTGCACCCCTGTAATCCCAGGACGTGGGAGGCTGAGCCAAGAGGATTGCCGTGAATTCAAAGCCAGCCTGGGTTACAGAGTGAGTTGAAGGTCAGTCTGAAGGTCATAGCAAGACGCTGTCTCCAAAAAAAGAAAAGAAAAATAAAATAACCCAACAAGACACACTGATGGTGTAACAAGGAGGCTCCAGGCAGTAAGGGAGACCCTGCAAGAGTTTCACCAGGGACAGCTGGAGACAGGTGGACCAGGCAGACAGATCAAAGAGCTCAGAAAAACATGTGGGGACTTCAAAGTGTTGCTTGCTGAGAGGATCCAGCTTCATGGGGAAGGTTCTGAGTTAAGTATGGAGATAAAATATTGGGGGGTTGGGGGTGCCGCTCAGTAATGGAGCCTAGCATGTTTGAGGCCCTGGGTTGTGAAACTAGTATCTAACGAAAAAAAAGTTGTGGAAGTGCTTTGATCTTCATGGAGATCCTTAGTGGGCACGATGAATGCAGTCCCAGCGCTTTGAGGAAAAGGTGGTCTGAGGTGGGTTTGGGAGTTGCTGGTATGTGTTGGTAGCTTGGGCTTGGAGTGTACAGATGCACTGGTGGAAGAGGTGCCTCAGGAAGAGAGGGCTGTGAGCAAAGCAGTGCGCTGGGGGACTTCCCTAGGAGGAGGAAGCACAAGCTGGGCCTTGACGTTCCCTGCACTTGTGTCATTTCTTGCAGCTGGACCAGATCTGCATTTCTTTTGACGAAGGCAAAACTACAATGAACTTCATTGAAGCAGCACTGCTGATCCAGGGCTCAGCCTGTGTCTACAGTAAGAAGGTGGGCCCCATCTGGCTATTGGCCTTGGTACTTTAATGACAGTGGGACTGTGGTTACCTGTCCTGCTGGGGCAGGTGGCAGTGCTCATCCTGTCTGCGATCTACCTTGCCAGTGCTGCAGGCCTCAATCGTTATTCCTTTACACTTCTTAATAAACCTGGATTTAAAATGGCACGTCTAGCCGGGCATGGTGGTGCATGCTTGTAATCCCAGCACACAGGAGGCTGAGGCAGGAGGATTGTTGTGAGTTTGAGATCAGCCTGGGCTACAAAGTGAGCTCAAGGCCAGCCTGAACTGCATAGAGAGATCCTGTCTCAAAAAGATAGATAGACAGACAGATAGATAGATTTAAAAAAAGGCACATCTTGGCTTGGGTGTAACTCAGTGGTGTATTGCTTGCTTGCTGTACATGAAGTCCTGGGTTCTATCCCTGGCAGTGGAGAAAATACAAATAAAAAAATAATAATAATGGCACGGCCAGGAAGAAAGGGTAACGTTACCATGGCTGTGCACATGCTCTGCCTTCCCTGTCCCTCACTGGTGAATGCTTCCGAACTCCAGCCCTCAGCACTTGGGAGGATGAGCAGGAAGACTGCGTGTTTCAGGGCAGCCTGGACTATGTAGTGAGATCTTGTCTCAAATAAAAGAGGAAAAAAGATCCTTCCAACCCTCTGCTTAGTGTTTGGACCTCCGAGGAGGTGAAGGATGTTGGCAGGCCAACCATGGCTTAAGCTATGATGGGGTTGGCCGTGACCCCTTGGAATCCTGGGGATGGGGCAACTTACCCTAGGACCCAAGGAGGAGATGCTGGCATGGGTGTCCTGGGTGGGAGCCTGTGGGCAGAAGAGCAACGGGTGTCAGCGTGAGGGCTCAGGTCCGTGTGGCACCCCATGGTGACATGAATGTGCTTTGCACTGAGGCTTTGCTTGCTGCATGGGGAGTTCGGGGCACAGGAGAGGAGTACGGATTCTCAGTGGATGGAGTAATTCCGATGAGTATGCTGGTTTGACCAGAGGATGACTTGAGTGGCAAGATTGGCTGGGCTGGGGAGGGCTGTGGGTGGCCCTCCTTTCATGTGTCCTCACTGCCTCCTGTGTCACCAGGTGGAGTACCTCTACTCACTGGTCTACCAGGCTCTTGACTTCATCTCTGGCAAGAGGTGAGTGCTCTAAGCAGAGTGGGAGGCAGAGGCCTTCACCTTGCAGCCTCTTGGACACACATGGGTGCTCTCTCTCTCAGGCGGGCCAAGCAGCTCTCTTCAGTGCAGGAAGATGGGGCTGGTGGGGCCTCCAATTCCCGGGAACCACATGAGGCAGAGGGTGAGGTGAGTGGACCCATGGCCCCTGTCCCAGGTGCCTCCCTGCACTCCTGCTGTGAGCGCTTGTCTCCCACAGTTTCTGTCACTGGATGACTTCCCAGAGTCCCGGGCCAATGTGGATCTGAGGAGTGACCAGGCGCCCAGCGTGAGTGTCTGTCCTGTTGGTTGAGGTGGGGTCAGGTGTTAATGTAGTCGAGTGGAGGATTATGCTGGACAGCTCACCCCCAACCCCTGGCTGGCCCACAGGAGCTGCTCATCATCCCTCTCCTGCCCATGGCTCTGGTGGCACCCGATGAGGTGGAGAAGAACAGTTGCCCCCTGTACAGGTATGTGCCAAGCCAAGTCATATGGAGGAGGGTGGCCTGCCTGGGAAGGGTCTCTACAGCAGGCTTGTTTTGCCAGTACAGCTGTCAGGGTGAGGTCCTGGCCAGCCGGAAAGACTTCAGGATGAATACCTGCATCCCCCACCCTAGAGGGGCCTTCATGTTGGAGCCAGTTGGCCTGTGCCCCATGCCAGGGAGTCAGAAGGGTGAGGTCTTTGGTATGTGGGGCTTGGCGGGAAGGAATGTGTCAAAGATCTTTTGGCGGGGTGGACCTGTCAGGTATCCTGTACTTGCCGGCTTTGGTCTTAGGAGCTGTCTGTGTGTGCCTGCTTCACAGTGGATGTGCTGGCTGGAGCTTGTCCCCCTCTCCCATCTTCTCTGTGCCCTGATTGGCAGCTGATATCACAGCCAGTCTCTGTTTGGGGCCTGGGGCCTGTGGAGCTCTGCCTTCTGCTGGCCCTCTAGAGGGACTCACCACTGGGTACCAGATAGGGACTCTGCCTACTTGTTATCTCTTAGATGACAGGAGGGCTGAGGAGCAGCCAATGGAAGTCTCTGGATGCAGCAGTCCTGTCCCTGTGCTTGGCGTCTGCCAGGATGAGCCAGGTAAGCAAGGACTGGCACACTGAGGGGCCAGGGAGGCAGGGCTAGGTGGACAGGCTGGGGTGGGGCTGCTCCCTGCTCTGCGGCCTGTGGTGGAAGCAGACAGACTTGGGGCTGGCTGCTCACTGGGCCTCAGCCACCACCATCTGACTGCCCTCCTGGGGTCCTCCAGGCAGATCTAGATGGCAGCATGGAAAGAAGAATGTTTGCTAAGAAATAAGCTGAACCAAGTCATACCGCCTGACAGGGTGTCAGGCCCTTCTCGGGTCTCTGTGTGCTAGTGTTAAAGCCAAGAAGAGGGAGGAGCCTTTTGGACTCCCCTGGCATCAGCAAAGGCAACTACGTTAATGTCTGCATCCAGCTCCTGGAGCTCACTGGTCTCTTTGTTTCCTGCCCAGGCACCGCTCCAGAAGGTCCAGTGCTCAGCAGTGGGAACGAGGATGATGCAGATGCACAGGAGGCAGTAGCGCTCCCAGAGGCTGCATCCCCCAGTGCTGCTCTGGAGCCTGAGGAGCCTGGGAGCCCGCAGAAGGTAGGACCCTACCAGGGCTGCCGTGCTCTGGGGCTTGCATGGGGAGGACAGTACAGTGGCCTTGGCTCTGGGCCTGTTGGTTTCTGCCCCTTCTCTCTGGTCTTTGTACATCAGGCTCATGGGGCTTGGTCTTCAGCCAGCCTTTTGACAGCAGCTCCCATGTGCCCTCTGAGCAGAGCAGTTGCTCCTCAGGGCTGAGTGGTGCTGGTGTTGAAGGTCTGAGCCCTACAGAGCTGAAGGTACCTGGGATGCCAGCTGCTCTCCAAGGCCGATCCTCTGCGGTCAGGCTGGCAGGTGTAGATCAGTGGTAGAACTTTTGCTTAACATGCGAGAGGCCCTGGGGTCAAGCCACAGCACACAGAATAAATAGCACATAGGAGTGCTCACCACTGAACTACATTCCCAGCTCCTTATCTTTTTTTTTTTTTTTTTGTCTTTTTGAGACAGGGTCTTGCTGTGCAGTTCAGGCTGGCCTTGAGCTCACTTTGTAGCCCAGGCTGGCCTCAAACTCACAACGATTCTCCTGCCTCAGCCTCCCGAGTGCTGGGATCCAGCCCTTTATCTTGAGACAGGTTGTTGCTAAGTTGCCCAGGCCGGACTCAAATCTGCAATCCTGCTTCAGCCTAAATCCTGGGATTACAGGCATGTGCCACTGTGTCCAGCTTTTTATTTATTCTATAAATTTTTTTTGTCTTCTTTGAGACAAGGTCTCATTATGCAGTTCAGGCCGGCCTTGAATTCACTTTGTAGCCCTGGCTGGTCTCACACTTGCAACGATTTTCCTGCCTCAGCTTCCCGAGTGCTGGGATTACAGGCGTGCGCCACCATGCCTGGCTCCTATTATATAATTTTTTTAAATGGGAAAAAAAAGTTTTACAGCAGCTATTTGTATGTTCAGAAGTTTTTCTTAGGGCTTTTGTTTTTAGTCTTTTGACTATTTGAACTTCTTGCCCCAAAGAACGTCCCCATAGTGTTCTTGACATGAACCTCAGGGCCAAGCTGTTGGTACCCAGTGCTTAGGTGGAAAAGGGGCAGGAAAAGGGGACACTGTGTGGTCTTTCTTTGCAGAGTGTCACCCCACCCAGGAGGTACATGCTGCGGGAGCGAGAGGTGGCCCCAGAGCCTGTGTCCCGGCTGAAGGTGAGGAGTATCAGGACCCAGGTGTCTTGTGGGGGTGTGTTCGCAAGGATGCCACTTGCTGGTTTTTAGTGCCTCAATACCAGAGCTCAGATCCTTTGTGGCCTTGTGCACTTTTCAAGGGCACTTTTTCAAGGAAATCTTCCTCTTCCCAGAAATTAAAATCAGCTGGGTATAGTGGCACACACCTGTAATTCCAGCATTGGGAGGCTGAGGCAGGATGATCATTGCAAGTTTGAGACTAGCCTGGGCTATAAAGTGAGCTCAAGGCCAGTCTGAACTGCATAGCGAGACCCTGTCTCAAAAAAAAAAAAAAAAAAAAGAAGTTAAAATCCCCTCTGTGCAGCTCTGGGCTATCTCCCTCCCTTGAGCCCCACCCTTTACAGTCCTGGGTTGAGTGTGGTTGGCCTCTTCCGGGGATGTGATTGGACCTGGCATCTGGGCTTTGGGAGGGAAGGTGTGCAGCTCCTACTTCCGCTTAGCTTCTGCTTGTGCTGTGCTCAGGAGGCCCCAGACCCCTGGCAGAGCCTGGACCCCTTCGACTCCCTGGACTCTAAACCCTTCAAGAAAGGTAACTGGCAATGGCTACTTCCACTCAGGTCCCTTGACCAGTTTTGCTGGGGCACAAGGTAGTGGGATCGGGTGAGCCTGGCACCCTAATCCATGGCTGCTCTTGAGATAGCCTCTCTGCTCCAGGTAAGCCCTACTCTGTGCCTGCCTGTGTGGAGGAGACTCCAGGACAGAAGCGCAAGAGGAAAGGTGCTGCCAAGTTACAGGACTTCCACCAGTGGTACCTGGCTGCCTGTGAGTGGGACATACCCCATCCGCCTGGAGTGAGAGGGCAGCACCCTTGTCCTGATGCTGACAGCAGCCCCTGCTGGTAAGGGGTGAGGGCTTTGGCTTGACTTCTGCTGACTGAATTATCTCACAGATGCTGACCATGCTGACAGCAGGAGGACCCGGCGAAAGGGCCCCACCTTTGCAGGTGAGGCCAGGATGTGTATGCATGTGCTCAGGGAGGAGTTTTACTCTGCCCTCCTTACCCCACACCCTCTGCCCTGGGGTTACCCAAGGCCCTGGCTAGACTGGCGAGAGCCTGGACAGGACAGGAGCTCCTCATGAGGTTTTGTCAGCAGACATGGAGGTCCTGTACTGGAAGCACGTAAGCGAGCAGCTGGAGACCCTCCGGAAGCTGCAGAGGCGGGAGGCAAGTACCCCTGCATCAGGGTCTGGCCCCTGATGGGAGGTGACAGTGCCCTCACAGACCTCTGTCTGGACAGACAGCTGAGCAGTGGCTGCCCAGGGCTGAAGAGGGGATGTGGCCTGAGGATGACCACCTGGAGGATTCCTTGGAGGACCTGGGGGCAGCTGGTAGGTACCTGCTGGGGGTTGGGTGGGGCTCAGCACCTCCTGCCAGCTGACGGGCCACCTCCTGTGTCCCAGCAGATGACTTTGTAGAACCTGAGGTAGATGTGGAGATTGAGGGAGCAAAACCAGGGGAAGCCGCTAACCTGGGTAGGTCCGGCTGGTGGCTGGCCAGGGTGTGCTGAAGGGCGGGAGCTGTGGGAGGTGGGAGGTGGGAGCTGTAGGGGGTGGGGTGGGACAGAATCCACAGCTGCAGCAGCTCATGGTTGGCCCTTCCTAGATGCAGAGGCCTTGAAGTATGAGGAACTAGTTCGAAGGAACGTGGTAAGTTTGGGTCAGAGGGGGGCAGGGAGCTGAGTGAGGGCACCCCAGGTCTGAGTCAAGAAGCCGCTGCTGGTCCTGCCTTAGGAGCTCTTCATTGCCACCTCCCAGAAGTTTGTCCAGGAGACAGAGCTGAGCCAGCGCATCAGGGACTGGGAGGACACCATCCAGCCTCTGCTGCAGGAGCAGGTGAGGACTGGGTATAACCTGGAAGCCAGAGCTGTCTACCCAGGGTCTGTCCAAGGCCTCACCCCTCCCCACTGCCAATGCACCCTCTATTCAGGAGCAGCACGAGCCCTTTGACATCCACACCTATGGGGACCAGGTGGTCTCACGGTTCCCCCAGCTCAACGAGTGGTGTCCCTTTGCGGAACTAGTGGCCGGCCAGCCTGCCTTTGAGGTGTGTCGCTCCATGCTGGCCTCCCTACAGCTGGTGAGTGGCCTAGGACACAGAGGTGGGGGAAGTGATCGCTGGACCCTGCTGATGCCTTCCCCCTGCAGGCCAATGACTACACAGTGGAGATCCGTCAGCAGCCGGGGCTGGACGCAGCTGTGGACACCATGTCCCTGAGACTGCTCACACACCAGCGAGCCCACAAGCGCTTCCAGACTTACACAGCCCCATCGATGGCCCAGCCCTGAATGAGGAGCTGGGGGTGGTGTGTGGGAGAGAAGCCTGTCTCAGAAGCCTATGTGCCAAGAGGCTGCTTGCTCCATTGTCTCCTGGCTGGCCCAGCAAAATAAAGTGGAGTCATCATGCTACCTACCCCTTAAAAAAAAACTTGAAAAATGCTTGCTGGAACAGATCTCATACACACACAAACACATGTGCCTGAGTGCACATTTAGTACGCAAGTACTTCCTGTTTAATGATAGGGTCCAGGCTGCAGTGGTTCAGGTCAGGATGCTTTGGAAGGCAGCCATGTGCTGCCGCACACTGTCTGCGATCTGCTCTGCTGACCTTCCCCGACCATAGTAGTCGGTGAAGAGGCCATCAGGATTGAGCAAGTAGATGGCAATGGAGTGGTCCACGATGTAGTCCTGGTCCTCATCCTTGGGGCCGGCACTGTAGTACACACGGTAGCTGCGGCTGGCCTGGGCCACCTGTTCAGCAGAACCTGTCAGGCCCAGCAGCCTGGGGTGGAAGTCGCGCACGTACCGGGCCATTGCTGCTACATCATCCCGTGCAGGATCCACGGTGACAAAGACAGGCTGTACAGGGTGCAGGCCAGGCTGAGCTTCTAGCTGTTGTACCACCTGCACCAGCTTCTCCAGCTCGTCGGGGCAGATGTCGGGGCAGTGTGTAAAGCCGAAGTACATCAGCACCCACTGACCCCGGAAGTCGGCCTTGCAGCGGGTCTGGCCATGGTGGTCGAGCAAACTGAAGTCACCCTGGCCCACAGCAGCCTGGCGCAGGGCCTCTGTCCGACGTCGCTGCCGCTGCCGCTCCTTGTCAGCCCTAGCAGCCAGCCAGGCCCCACCCAGCCCTGCCCCAAACAGGGCAGTGATCAGGAGCCTAGTTCGCAGCCTAGGGCCTCGGGGAAGGCCCTGCTTGCCAGTCTCTGCAGGACCCTGTACTGACAAGTGTTGGACTCTCTCACACACGGTTTTATTTCCCAGCGTCCAAGGGAAGATCAGGGGTTTGAGCAGAGAGAACCTGGGCCAAGCCTTGGGCCCTCGAGCTAGCAGCAACATGGACCTGACGTTCCTGGAAGAGAACAAAGGTATCAAGAGCCAGAAAGGAGGGAAGAAAAACACCTGGACCCCCTGGTCTACAGAGGCCTGCTGCTGCACATCAGGCTCCCCAGCTGTCTGCTAGCTCCCCTAAGCCAGAGCTCTACCTCTAAAGCGAGCTAGCTTAGGTGGCACCAAATGTATGTCTAACGCCATACTCGTCACTTACATCTTTTTAACAAGGATTCTCAAGCTGTCTCACCTCACCCTACCTGTGTGTGGTACTGTGAACTGCTTATCTCAACAGAAAGCAAGGGACGGGTTGCCAGAATCCAGAACACATGTTTATATTTGCGATAAACATTTTCTGAAAGGTGAGTGGCTGGTTTGCAACTACCAGAGTAACCCTCTCACCGGCGCTTCCCGGTCCTCCCTTCCCCCTCGGCGTTTCCCTTCTGAAAGGACCATAGGGCTTGAAGTCCGGGCCAACCTAGCAGGAACCCGGGGCTGGAAGCCGCGCTACATCAAACGTGAGACCAGAACCCCTCACCGGGCCAGATGTCCGCACCTTGCGCCGGGTTCAAACCCAGGTCCCATACTGCCAGCCCGGGTCTCTCGGCCACGGTCGCGTCCAGAGCGCATGCGCCGATGGTGCTGCGCCTGCGCAACGGCCGCGCGGAGGTCACGTGCCCGACTCGCCCTCAAACACACCCAGCTACCCGGCTGCTCCGCTTCAGGGCTGTTCCAAGGGCGGCGGCAGGACCAGCTCGGTGAAAGGCGAAGGGGGTGTGAAGGGCGCGCGGTCAGACAGCAGGAGGGTCCCCTGCAGGGCGTGGCGTTGCGGAGCGCTGAGCGCCGGGCCGTCCAGGTGCACGCGGAGCCAGGGCGTCCCTGTTGGGGGGCGTCAGGGCACGCGGTTAGGGCGCCGCGCCGGGCGGGGCGGTCGGGACGGTGCGAGGTCCCAGGCAAGGCTCACCGCGGCGCAGCCTCTGGCCCACGTCGACCAGCAGCTCGGCGCCTACCCCCGGCCGGATCGTCTGCCCCGCGCGGCTGCGTCCAGCGCCGAGCTCGTGCAGCACGCGGGCGAGCGGCAGCGCCTGGATACGCTCCACGGTGCCTGCGGGGAGCAGGCGGGAAGTGGGGCGGCACCAACGGCGGGCAGGGCCCGGAGAGGGAGGGAGGAAGGGAGGGCGGGCCGGCTGGGGGCGGGGCTGCGGCCCTGCGCTCACCGTCCTCCAGCGCTTGCAGCTCCTCTTGCTTGCTTGCGCGGGGCAGCAGCTGGCGACGCTGGGCTGAGGTTCCGGAGCACAGCGCTCTGGCCAGACCTGGGTCCACGCCCTGCCCCTTGAGCATTCGCTCGAAGCGGTCCCTTGCTGAGCCGCTGTCCAGTGCCTGGGCCACCCACGCTGCGCCCTGCGCCTGGGTCTCCGCCTGTCCGCTGAGCCAGAGCAGGGCGCCACCTGTCGGCGCGCGCGGCGGGTTAGCGGGGAGGTCCCGCGCACCGCCCTGTAGCCTGGGTCCCGCCCTCTCCATCCCCCCACCCCCACCTCCCGCTCACCGAGCCGAACGACCAGGTCCCGCAGGTCCCACGGCCCCGCGCCATCCAGGCAAAGCAGTGCTTCCTCCACCTCCAGGGAGTGGCCCACGCAGCGGCCCAGGGGATTGTCCATGGCGGTCAGCGCGGCAGCCACCTTCATCCCCAGCCCCGCCCCCACGCCAACCTGTGGAGGGAGGCCCAGTGTGGATGTCTCGTGGGTTTTCTGTAGCCCACCATCGCCATACTTCAGTCCTGCTATTCCCTAGGTGCCAGTCCTCCCAGGATGAGGTTGGGGAAGGCTTGGCTGGGGATGAGAGCACAGCTCTGCGTCAGGTGGAGTGGGGAGGTGAAGAGATCCGGAGGACCTTTTCCCAGGCTTGGAGCCGGAGGGATCTCAAGGGTCAAGCCAGGTTAGCCTTGACAGGCAAGAGTGGTGGGCAGGGGGCCATGGATGACGGCAGAGGCAGGAAGGTGTGCAGGGAGGTCAGGCCCAGCAGGGAGAGGCAGGGCTCACCAGCGTCCGTGCCAGCTCCCGGGCCTTCTCCTGGTCAGGGAAAACTGCGGCCCCGCCGTACTTAACGTCCACCACCAGAGCAGATAGTCCCTCCACGGCCTTCTTACTGAGGATAGAGGCTGTGGGGGAGGCAGAGAGGTCAGGCAGGGGGTACTTACTTTGGGGTCAAGAGGGGCTGGCCTCCATGGGGGTAGCTGTGCCTAGTGCATTGTGTTGGGCAGGCCACTTCTAGGAATTGGTGGTCAGGCATCTTGTGACAAGGAGGTGTTGGCATTGGGGCCAGATCACCTGTGATTGGGGGAGGTCCCCCAGTCTAGTCACCCATAATGAGGGCCCTGGCAGTGAGATTGGAGGTCAGGGGGGTGTAACATGCAGAAGGAAGTCCTTGGAGTCAGTCAGGTCACCTGTGATGAGTGGCAGGCTATCCACAGTGGCTGTCACATCTCGAGCTGCATACAGGAGTCCGTCCGCAGGGACCAGCTCCTCACTCTGACCCACGATACAGCAGCCCACTACCTCCAGCAGCATTTGCATCTGGTCAGACCCCAACCCAAAGATGAACGCTGATGATGGACCCCATCACGGGCCCTCATCAGTGACTCAGGAAAGGCCCAGAACCTTGACTAATGACCATCAGTGACCTAGAGATGATTATGTTAAGTTCTCAGCAATGACTGATTTCTGGCATGGCAGTGTGGCTCTTTAATGATTAGCAGCCCAAGTCTCCAGGAATGATCTTGGTCAAAGTTCTGCTGATGACTCTGACTCAAGTTCAATGGCTGTCAACCTTTCAATTCTCATAAAGTGCTTATCAGTGGTTATGGCCCATGTCTCCCGTCAGCCCACTTCAAGGACCAGTGCGTGGCCCGCCCATACCTGTTCTGGGCTTTGGATGACACTAAATCCAGGAATGGACTCTAGCTTATCCAGGGTGCCACCTGTGTGCCCCAGACCTCTTCCGCTGATCATTGGCACCTGGTAGGATGAATACTAAGTGGGTTTCCAGCTAGTAAAGAGGGAATGGAAAATAAATTGTCTTGGCTGGTGGTGGTGGTGGTGGTGGTGGTGGTGGTGTGTGTGTGTGTGTGTGTATGTATGTATGAGAGAAAGGGAGAGAGAGAGATCTCATCCCTGGAGATAGAAGTCTGGGGTAATAGCTCTTCCCTTGGTGTCCTCTTGGGTATAGAGGGGTGAGGGGATTTCTGTCTTTCTACCTTGGTCTTATTCCAGGGGGCCTAGTGTGGACTTGAGGAGGGCCCAAGTTCCTTCCTGGGGTTGGGTGGGACAAGCGGGATCCATTGTTTGGGGGCTCTGTCTGGGTCAGACTTGAGGTTGTGAGCTGCCTGTGGCTGGCCTGATTGCTGACTCTTGGGGTCAAAGGTTCTGGAGAGAAAGTGATCTCTAACCTTGCAGCCACATGCAGCCAGGGCGGGTGCCAGGACCAGGCTGACCTTGTCACCCACGCCCCCTGTGGAATGTTTGTCCACCAGCTGCTGGTGCCAGGCTTCTGGCCACTCCAGCTGCTGCCCAGACTTGGCCAGGGCCTGAGTCAGTGCAGAGGTCTCCTCCAGATCCATGCCTCGCAGCCGGATGGCCATCAGCATAGCCCCTAGGTATGGGCACATGAGAGGGGTGTCCCCATAGCATGGGTATCCAGGAGCTGCTGTTGGTGTGGGGGCGCATGGTGGCATCCCTGGGGGTGGGTGTTCTGTAGGGCAGTTGGCGGCGCCAGGGTCCGGGTCGGAGTTCAGGGTGCCCAGCCCTTCCCACACACCGATCTGTGTGTCCTGTGCGCTGCCGTCCACCACCGCACGCACGAAGTCCCTGATATCCTCCTCACTCAGGCGCTCTCCGTCTCGCTTCCTGCGAATCAGCTCAGGGAGCTGCTTGGGCTCTGGAGCGGGGTCTGGAGGTCCCCACCCCCCTGCCCCCGAGAGGCCACCTGGTGCAGGGGGAGGTGCGGCCCGTGTTCCCAGGGCCTCCATTGCTCCGGGCCTGCGGGGAGGGAGACACCCTGGAACCTGGCCTTGTGGCCTTGTCTTTCCGGTCACACGCACTTGTCCCGACCCTGCTGCGGTGTCTGATGTCCACCCCTCTGCCCCGTGTAGCTTCCACGTCTCAGCTTCACAACTCTATCCTGCCCGTACCTATTTACTATGGCAGCCCTCGCCCGTCCGGCTCCGATTCCTTCCCGGTTCGCCCCGCGCCGCCAGCCACCAGGGACCAGGGGCTGCCTGCGGGCGGGGTCTGGAAGGTCTTAGCGGCCGGGGGCGGGGCTCGCCAGGCCTCGACCAATCCCGAGCTGCCCGCGAGCGCAGGACTTCCGTGCTACAGCGCTGTCACCCCCGCCCCCCAGCTGCTTGCTGCACGCGGCTCCGCCTCGACCACGGCGCAGAGAGGAAAGAGAGGCGGACACGCTGCTGGGTCAGCCGGAAACTTTAAGTGAAGGGCTGCAGGCAGCGCCCGGCCCGCCCCTCGGGTCACTTGTTCGGGTCGGTCACCATCCGGGCCAGGTAGTCCGAGTGCCGGATTCCGAAGCTCCAGCCACGGGGTTTCTGGTGCTGCAGAACCAGGAGACACCGCTGACCTCCCGGAGCCCGCGGGCCCCAGGCCACGCATCCCGCCCGGGACCCTCTCCCCTGGGCTCCAGACCACCTTGTTCACGTTGTAGGCCGCAGGCCCCGGCTTGAGCGTGTTGTCCTGGGGGAGAAAAGTCCGCGCCTGCATCGTGAACTGGGGCGCGCGGGTCTTGTAGACCCCGGGGTTCACCACGTGGTAGGCGCAGGGGCCCGGGCTCTGCGGGAGGGCAGAGGTCGTGTGTCCTGGGCCCTTCTTCGGCCGGTCCCTGGCCGCGGGCCCGCCCCGTGCTCGTGGCCCCAAACCTTGCTGAGGTCCTCGAAGCAGCTGCCCACCGAGCTGCGGCCGTAGATGGAGTAGGTGGGCGCCGAGACCTTGCCGACGACGCTCGGGCCCAGGAGCGAGGGCACTGTGTAGGCCCCGGGACCTGAGAGGAGCGGGCGGGTCGTCTCGCTTGGCCCAGTGTGGCCGGGGAGCGGGATGCGGAGATGGGGCTTTCCATTCTCACCTGGGGTCTGGTGCCAGCCTTGGACGCCCCAGTTCCGGGATGCGATGCTGTGGCGAGGCGCGCTGGGGTAGGTGGCGTTCCCCGAGCGTTCCGGGAAGTACCTGCCTGCGGGACACACCGTGGGTGTGGACCGGGCATGGATTCGGGGACTGGGACGGGAGTCAGGCCAACCCTGGCAAAGCCCCGTGGGGTTGGGGATTCTGGACTGTCAAGGCCGGATGTGGGGTGCTGGGATGCCGAGGGGGACCCGGGGCTCAGGGGAGTCTTCGGGTGCCCTCCCCGGGGAGGCCAAGGCCCCAGGGATCCTGACCCGGTCCAGGAGTGCGGAAGGGCGGCGAGGCTCGCAGGCGGCCCTGGATGGAGTAGGCAGGGCAGCCTTCGGAGCCGCGCGCGGTCATGCGGGGCGGCACCAGGTAGCCTGGCCCGGGCCCGCAGGTCGTCTGCCGCTCCGGGAGGCGCATGCCGAAGGTGTAGGCGGGAGCGCGCTGCCGGGAGGGGTCGTGCAGGAGGTAGCCTGGCGGGGGCGCCCAGTGTGAGCCGGGGCTGCCCCGGCACCCCACCGCGCCGCTGTCCCCTCCCTAGGTGGTCTCCGGCTGAACCCCACTCCCCCGCACTGCCCCGCACTGCCCCTACCCCCGCACTGCCCCTACCGGTGTTGGGCGGCAGCTTGTATTTGGGCCCCGGGCCGCTGTACAGCGCCGCGATGGGGCCGCGGGGCCGGTGAGGCCGCCAAGGCCCGACCCAGACCTCGGAGCCCATAGCGTGGGGGCTGCACCTAAGGCCGGGACGCGGTGGCTCTGCAACCGGATCCGCGAGGCCGCGTATCCCGGGCGCTTGGAAAACAAACCGGGGACAATGGGGCTCCTGGCGCAGAGGGACTGGGCCAGGGGCCGAGCTCCGCGGACCTCCTGGTCTCGGATCCCAGAACGGCACCGGCACCGCACCGAGCGTAGACCCAGACTTGTGGAAGGGAATTCCGCGGGTTCGGGGTGGGGGCAGGAGGTTTTGGGGCCCTGGGAAAAGGTGTGGGGCACGGCCTACTTAGGCACCCGGGGTACACTGACCTGCTGGCTCGGAGGACAAAATAGGGTAGCTGGACACCTCACCCTACTCCCGCCCAAGCCCCATTGTGTCCCCAGCTGCTTCCAGGCAACGGGACTGTCGCACACTGGCTCACCCCGCCTCTGCTGCCGGGAGGGATCCAGGCTCAGCCACAGACCAGAAGAGGCCTCACCCTTCTGCCAGGTTTGGTGCGCCCATTCCAGAGTTAGACAAATCTGCAGACAGAAAACCAGTGTGAAATAAAGGATGATTCAACAGCAAGCTCAATTTATGTGTGGAGAGAACTTTATTTATTTAAGCTCACGGAATATTTGTTAAAAAAAAAATCAGACCAGAAGATAATCATGCAAATTGAATAAAGGGATTCGATAGGACACAGGATTTAATCATACTCCAATACACTTGTAACCGAACAATGAAATGTAAAAGAAAAGAAGAAAAATACTTCACAAGTCCTTTTAAAAACTTCTGGATCAAAAGAAACTCCGGATGAACATGGTGATACACACCTGTAACTATAAACTCAGTTGATGATAGATTTCAAATGTGTGAAATTTGAAATAATATTTAGTATTTAATTTTTTTTTTGAGACAGGGTCTCATTGTGTTCTATAGTTCAGATTGGCCTTCAGCTCGTGGTGATCCTCCTGCCACAAGTGTCCCTGCTGGGATTACCAGCGTGTGCCACCAAGCCCAGCTACATTAGTGACATTAACAAGGATTTTCAAAGTAAGAGCCCCAAACGGTTGTGCCAGCAAACTTACTTCCAGGCTGCTGACAGTGCTAATCCAGATGAGCAGATGGGAAATCGACTCATTTTTCCTCCTAAGTCACATCTCTAAATGTACTCATTGTTCTGCTGATTGCTGCCTTGTGGTTTTAATTTATGCCGTATTGTTTCAAAAGTAAGAGAAAGCAATGTGCCTCAGATGTGACTCCACACCATCATGACGTCCAAGACTGATGACATCTTTGTGGGATGTTTAAATTTTAAGATATTTATATAAGGGTTCACTATTATATTTACATCACTCATAAACTCTGCCATTCTCTCATGCTTTCTACTCTAGAATAAGTAATCACTCAAAATCATCTTATTTGCATTTATTGTTGTCTGTTTAGTTTTAACAACACAGTGGCAAAGATTGCAAATAGGCCACTCAGCCAAAATCTGACTACACAAATGTTTTTACTACCTCATAAAATTCTAAAATTTTCATCCAACATTTCATAGAATCTAAATTTGTCTTCTTGAAAACTGGAGGGCGCTGGCAACTGGCAACATGAGGCAAAACTGTCTTCAGTAGCCAGATGGCAGCCACGCTTCTTTCCTGCCCAGCACAATCTCCACAGATATGGTTGGCACCCCATGCCCAAGGATCCAGCCAACAGCACACCTGTGCTAGCAACACGGCCTTTCCAGGCCCTAACACCTGACACCTGTGCTTGGTCCCGTGCCTCAGAGCCAGCAGTCATGCAGGGAAGGAACCTTGGTGGCCACAGCCTCTGCCTTTCCACTGCACACAGGTGCACTTAACCCTAAAACCTCCCCAGTATTCAGCTGCAAGGGAATCTGCGAAATGTATGTGTGGCTTTTGAGTTCTAAACTACACAAAAATAAGTGGAATAGAAGCTGAATGCTACTGACCACATCTGGGACAGGTGGAACATCAAGACTTCTGAGTTTCAGATTTGAATTGTCCGTGTCACACACACAAAGGGTGGAGAGGTTTAGATTGGAGATACAAGCGGGGATAGCTGGGGTTGCTGTATCTGGCCTCCACTCTTGTAGGTACTGTTTCATTGGGATACAACCACGTGCATCTGTTCACTGTTTTCTGTGGTTGCTTTCATGCTTTGATGCAGAATTGAGTGCGTGACCTGCACAGGCAAAATAGTCATAGTCTGCCCCTTTGCTGAAACACTTCGTTGCCTCCAGTGTAGAGATCAAGTGTGAATTTCAAAAAAGTTAAGAGCACAGAGTCCCAGGGCTCATGGCAGCCTTAGGCCAGGGATTTGGCAGAAATGAGCCCTGTGATGCTGTAATCCATCAAGACGTGGGCACCTGGCTGCGTTCTCAGCACCTTTCCTAAACCAACAGGTTCTGGGATATATGGTGAGTGCAGCTTCCTAGGCTCCTACAACCTCAGAGGTGCACCCGTGGTATATTTTAACATCCTGCTGGGTTGCATGAAGACTCCATCTTCCCAGCTAGGTTACTATGGAACTCAGAATAATTATCTTGCAAAGTTGTTTTAAAGATGCCATTTGTAAAGACACGCATTTAGGTCTACCTCCAAATTCCTGGTGCAGTTTCTTTGTTTTATTTATTTATTTTTGGTACTGGGAATCGAACTCGGAACCTTGCGCTTGCCAGGCAGGTGCTTGTGCCGCTGAGCTATCTCCCCAGCCGAGTTTCTTTATTTGTATGTTGCAGCATGATGAGACACACCTGTAATCCCAGGATTCTGGGAGGATGAGGCAGGAGGATCAAAAGTTCAAGCCTAGTCTGGGCAATTTAGTGACTTGGTGAGACCTTGTCTCAAAATAAAAACTGAAAGAAACAGGGCTGGTGATGTTAGTAATGTAGTATGAAAGCCCTAGGTTCAATTGCCAGTGTGGGGGAAGGGACAAGAAAACCAAGAGGAGGCAAAAACGAACAAGGAAGCCTTCAGGTCTCGGCCCTCCAGTATGGGGCCAGAGGAAAAAGGACTATGAAATTAGAAACAGTGGATTTTAAGGAATAAAGCAAATCCCACTACATGTGAATGGGCCACAGGTGCTGACATGGAACTGGCTAGCGGAACGAGAAGCAGTCTGTAAAAATGGAAAAGAAGACTGTTTTAAGGTGTAGGGATGTGCTCACTTCAGCAGCACATATACTAAAATTGCAGGAATGATCGCTCTGAGGCACTTGTGTAACGTGTTTCCGGGGCTGGGGGCCAGCTCTCCCCTCTTGCGCAAGGCCCCAGGCTCAGTTCCCCATGCTGAGCGGGAAGAAAGCAACTCCATGTCTGAGTGAACGCGTACCTTTCAAATAACTTGAAAGGAAAGCATCTGTCCCTGAGTGTTATGCTCTTCAGCTGATAGGCTTAAAGGGTAATGAGTTAATCATACAAACTCCGAAAAGGGGCGACGGCCTTAATGTCCTCATATTTAATTCTCATATTTAGTTACCTGTAGCTTTTGAAATTCAAAATCCTTTGTTCTTCGCTTTTTGTTTATTTTCTTTTTGGAAACACATTTTGGCTAGTTAAAACAATTGCTTGGTACAGATCTGAAGCCTGTGCAGAGCCTTCCAGCCAGCTTCCCTGGGGCCACTTGTCAGCTCCCGTGGTGACTGCTGCGCCTTGCCGGGCCCTTGCCCTAGTCCTCACCCCACAGCCCGATTGCTGGAAATGGGCTCCAGCAGGAGAGCCTGTGATCAGGTGGACTCTCCTCTCTTCCTTCCTTGTATTGATAAATGAGTTTATTTGGCCTCTTTGAGGCCAAGTCCACAGAAGAAGCAGTGTGACAGGATCTGTACCCTGGGGCCAGCCCTCTTCTTCTCCTCTTTGGTGGTTCTTCCTCACACCACCTTATGCAGGATCCCTGCCTGACTGTTGTTTTTTAGGAACCCAGGCTTATTAACCTTTATTATTAGAGCACTTATAGCTATGGGAATGATCTTTAAATTTGGTTTTAGTGGTATCTGGTCATTTTGATTTTTTTTTTTTTGTCTTTTTGAGACAGGGTCTCGCTATGCAGTTCAGGCTGGCCTTGAACTCACTTTGTAGCCCAGGCTGGCCTTGAACTTGCAACAATCCTCCTGCCTCGGCCTCCCGAGTGCTGGGATTACAGGCATGTACCACCATGTCCGGTGTATCTGGTCATTTTGATACTTAGCATTCTTATTGTCATTTATTGTGAAACAACTTGGCTATTAAAAATAAGAGGCTATGAACATAATTATGTCCAGGTTTTTGTTTTTTTTTTTTTTGAGACAGAGTTTCAGTATATAGTTCAGGCTGGCCTTCAACTCACTATGTAGCCCAGGCTATCCTTGAACTCTCAGCAATCCTCCTACCTCAGCCTCCCAAGTGCTGGGATTATAAGCGTGAGTCACCACGCCCGGCTATGTCCAGATTTTTGTGTAGATGTCAGCTTCTACTTCTCTTTAAATGCCTGGGAGGGCCGGGGATGTAGCTCTGTAGCACAGCACATGCCTGGCAAGTGCAAGGTCCTGAGTTTGATTTCCAGTACTTAAAAAAAAGGTGATTAAATGCCTGGGAATGTTCATGTGGGCCATGTATAAGTGCATGCTTATGCTTCAAGGAAACCGCCAAACTATTTTCTAGGATGGTTGTGCCACTATGCCCTCACCGTGCGGCCGGCTCCTCACAGCTGGCACATCCACACTGCATAACCACGATCAAGTTGTTTTCAGTTTACAGCAGAAAATACCAGTTAGTGCAGAAGGCACACAGGAATGTCAAAAATGAGTGTTATGTGTGCCTTGAGTATATCTCTTTCACTGACATTTTAATTCAGTTTCTAGATAAATTTTACAACAGTGAGATTGCGTTTGAACTATTATGAGCTCCCTCCCTGGATCTGAGCCTTTCTTTGGGAAGGCGTTATCCACAGCACCAACGCCAGGGGGCGCCGCAACACTGCCCCTATTCTCTACGGTATCAGGAGTTGTTTACCATCGGTAAAATTCTTTGTTGTATTTGTCAAAGAAGAGATTTTGTTTTTCTTTTGGTTTACTTTGCTTTTTTTTTTTTTTAATTTTAAAGAGCGAAAAAACCAAAAAACGATACAGAATTTCAAAACAAGGTGATGGGAAATTAACAATGGTTATTATATTGCATATTGTTACCTTCAAAGGAGTTGCTCAGATTACAAGATAAGGCATGCAAGATTGATCAAACAATATATGTTTACCTAGTCCTTATTTTCCAGAATTTAAGAACAAAATATGGCTGTGTGGTTTTTAATTTAATCAACCTTATCAACCAGTGTCCTTGGAGGAGCTTCCCCTTAGAGATGCCCCATCACCCTGTACTTTGTTTCTGAATAAAACATAATAGATTTTGTCTGTCTTCTCAATGATTTCTTCTCAATTTATTTGTGTTATTTAATTGGTTGTTGATGTGAATGAATAGCCAAGTGATTCCTAATGAGATTTCACAACTGCGGACCAGTCCACATCCGGGCACTCTGACAGCCTAGCTGAGAACAGGCCGTCGGGCAGGGCTGAAGGGTGGGTGGACAGGTAGGCCTTGGCTGCTATTGCCCCTGTTGTGGCCCCTGTGAGGGCTCAGTGTGCACTCTCTGAGGACTTTCCTGCGCTGGGAACTGGTCGGTTTCTCCTTCATTAGAGAAATGAGGTGTTAAAGGCCTATCCCTAACCCCAGCCTGCGGCTGTTCAACACAGTGCAGGTTCTGGTCAGCCTCACCACTGATATCCTGGTGCTTTCAGGATATCCATATCCTGCCTGTGTCAGAGAATAACGGCATTTTGGGGACAGTGTGATCATATTCATCGTTCTGATCCCCTTCAGGTATAAAATTCAGATGAGAGCGGGTGTGGTCAGGGTAGTATGGGACAAGCATAAAACTCAGTGACTTTAATTCACAATTGCATGTACCTCTCACTACTCTCTCTCCCCAAAACTTTTTGATCATCTCCAACATAAACTCTATACCATAAATAATATCCTCTTTCCCCCCCTCCCTCCTGTCTACATGAATTTGCCTGTTCTGGGAGCCTCATGTAAATAGAATCATACAGTATTTTTCTTTTGTAGCTGGTTTATTTCACTCGGGATAATGTCCTCAAGGTGCATCCGAGTCCTAATGCATGGGAATTCCATTCCTTTTAGTGGTGAGCTGTTGTAATGTGCACCATGATTTGCTCTCTCATCTGCTGGTGGACATTTGCACTGCTCCCGCTTGGACCATTGGGAATAGTATTGCCATGAACACGTACTTGTTCAAGTTCCCATTTTCACTTTTTTCTTTGACCATACTGGGGATTGATCCCAGGGCCTCTACACTGAACTACGCCCTCAACCCTAGCTCTTTGTATTTGTCATTTTGAGACAGGGTTTTGTGGAATCATTAAATTGCCTAGGCTTGGGATCCACCTACCTCAGCCTCCCAGAGTGGCGGGGTTACAGGTGTGTGCAGCACTCCAGGTTCCACTTTTACTTTTTTAAAAAATTTATTTTAAAAGGAAAAGAACAGAAACAAAATAAAAACAAAGACAAAAACAAAGCAGCACAAAAACACTAAAGACAATATAGGATTTCAAAACAAGATGATAAGAAGTCAATATTGGTTGTTGTATTACATATTGTTATCTTTGAAGTAGTTGGTCAGTTTACCAGATACAGGCACGCAAGATTGATCAAACAATTAACATTAACTGTTCCTTTTTTTTTTTTTTTTTTTTTTTTTTTTTGGTTTTTTCTCCGGTACCAGGAACCGAACTCACGACCTTGCGCTTGCCAGGCAGGCGCTTTTGCCG
>NW_004955413.1:33517524-33525698 GCF_000276665.1 Chinchilla lanigera
TTTTTTTGGTTTTTTCTCCGGTACCAGGAACCGAACTCACGACCTTGCGCTTGCCAGGCAGGCGCTTTTGCCGCTGAGCTAAATCCCCAGCCCAACATTAACTGTTCCTTTCAATATTAGTAGTACAATTATCCTAGCTATCTGTGCACATATATATATATGTGTGTGTGTGTGTGTGTTTCCCCTTTCTTTCTTTCTTTTCTCCTTTCCCTCATCCCAGTTGTTCTTTCCTTTTGAGCAGTTTCTTTCCCTTTCACAATATCTATCGTGCCTTTCAGATTTTATTTATTCTTTCAGGTTCTTGCACTAGGGAGACAATACAATGTTTATACATGTGGGTCTGATATATTTCACTTATGAGTATGGTCTTGAGTTGCATCCATTACTTATAAAAGCCTCAAGTTTATCTTTCTTTATAGTTGAGTAATACTCCAATGTATAAAAATACCACATCTTTTTGTACATTCCTAGTTGATGGGTATTTGGGTTGTTTCCAAGATTTAGCTATGACAAATTGTGCTGCTACAAACATGGGTGCACATATATTGCTGTGGTATGATATTTTCCCTTCTTCTGGAAATATACCCAGAAGGGGAATCGCTAGGTTGAATGGGACTTATAATCCTAGTTTTTGAGTAATCTCCACACTGATTTCCACAGTGAATGTACCGGTATACACTTCCACTAACAGTGGAGAAGGGTTTCTTTTTCCCCACAACCCCTCCAGCATTTGTTATTGGTTGATTTCTTGATGATAACCATTCTTTCTGGGGTGAGATGGAATCCCAGTGTTGTTTTAGTTTGCATTTCTCAAATGACTAATGATGTTGAACATTTTTTCATGTATTTATATGCCATTTGTATTTTTTCATCCAAGAAGTGTGTATTCATCTCTGATGCCCATTTTTGGATTGGGTCTCTAAGTATTGGGGACCTGATTTTTAAAAATTCTTTATATGTTCCAGATAGAAGTCCTTCGTCAGAGGGACAGTTGACTAAAATTTTTTCCCAATTCATGGGCTTTCTTTTTACTCTGTTGGTGATTTCTTTTGATGTGCAAAAACTTTTCAATTAGATGAGATCCCAGTTGTTGATTCTTTGAAGTATTTCCCATGCAGTTTGGTTTTTGTTCTTGAACTCTCTGCCTACCCCAATGTCGTCAAGATTTCTAGCTACTTTCTCTTCCAGTAGATTTAGTGTTTCTGTTTTAATATTTAGATCTTTGATCCATTTTTACTTTAGGTTAGTGCATGGTGATAGACATGGGTCTAGTTTCAGTCTTCAGCATGTGGTGAGCCAGTTTTTACAGCACCATTTATTAAAGAGACTATCTTTCCTCCAGTGAACATGTTTGGACCCTTTGTCAAAGATAAGGTGGCTGAGTGTGTTTGTGGTTGTGGCTGCATCTTCTAATCTGTTCCACTGACCCTTAGGTCTGTTTTTTTTTTTTTTGCCAATACCATGTTGATTTAATCACAATAGCTTTGTAGTAAAATTTCAAATCAGAGATTGTGATGCCTCTTGCCTTGCCTTTGTTGCCCAGGATTGCTTTTGCTATTCTGGGTTTCTTCTGATTCCAGATTAATTTTAGGAATGTTTTCTGTACATCTGTGAGGTATACTAATGGTAATTTGATCGGGATTGCATTGAATCTGTATAACAGTTTTCAGAGTATGGCCATTTTCATAATGTTGGTTCTTCCTATCCAAGAGTAAGGAATTTCTTTCCATTTTCTGAAATCCTCTTCAACTTCTTTTTTCAGAGTACTGTAATTTTCACTGTATATATCTTCTACTTCCTTTGTTAGATTGATTCCTAAGTATTTCATTTTTTGGATGCTATTGTGAAAGTGGTTTCCCTAATTTCTCTCTCAGTGTGTTTGTGTATAAGAATGCTACAGATTATTGAGTGTTGACTTTGTATCCACCTACACTACTAAATTTGGTTATTACATCTGCAAGTCTTTTGGTGGAGTTTTTGGGGTTTTCTATATCATGTCATCTGTGAATAATGATAATTTCACCTTTTCCTCTCCAATCCTTATTCCTTTTACTTCTCTTTTTTGTATAATTGCTCTGGCTAAAGTTTCCAGAACTATATTGACTAGGGGTGGTGACAGTGTTCATCCTTGTTTTTTTCCTGATTTTGAAGTGAAAGTTTTCAGGTTTTGTCCATTTAGTGTGATATTGGCTGTTGGTTTGTCATAGATGGCTTTTATTAGAGTGAGATAAAGACTCTATTCCAAGGCCAGGGATATAACTCAACAGCATAAGCATCTGCCTGGCAAACACAAGGTTCTGAGTTCAATTCCTGGTACCAAGAAAAAAAAAAGACTATCTTCCAATTTTCTGTAGGTTTTTTTTTTTTTTTTTTAAAGAGTAAAAGAAGGACAACAAAGCAGTAGGGGGATACACCGAATTACAGACAAAGTGGTAGGACATTATCAATGGTTGTTATTTTACCTACTGGTATCTTCAAGATAGTTTCTCAGGAAAGCAAATAGACAAATAATAGTGAGTTACAGACAGAAATGGCAGGAAATTATCAATGGTTGTTGTACTATACGCTGGTTTCTCCAAAGTGGTCTCTAGCAAAAACAAATAGAGCTATACGTGAGTGATCAATCAGATAATCATTGACTATTCTCAATGGTTGTTGCAAACACATAGTAACAAACATACATCCATTTACGAAATAGCATAGGAGCAATACAAACATTACAGGGTTATGGACAGATTGGCAGGAAAACATCAGTGGCTGCTGTAATACATGTTGGTGTCCTCAAAGTGGTTTCTCAGGAAAACAAAGATGTGCAAGAGAGATCCAACAAGTAATTACAGCCCAAGGGTTGCGAAAAATAGCGGGTTACCGCCTCAGTGACTCCCCTCACTGAGGTGTGATGGCTGGAAGGGAGGCCAGGACTAAAAAGAAGGACCAAGAGACCAGCACCAGAGTCCAGCCATGGGCTGTCCACTTTTTCTTCTATAGTCATGATTTCGCAGGGCTCCTCCCTGGAGACAACAGTCCTTCTCCATGGAGGCAGTTCTACAGAATCTGAATATTGGGCACCCATGTAATCCAGGAAGTCTTGGTGCAGACCTCTCCGAGCTCCACTGGCTCCTCTACTGCAGCCTGTACAGTTAGGGGGAGAATGGCCTCCAGAGCATCTCCCTGGGTATTGTGCAAGGTCCTCCTGGTTTCCAGCTCCCGAATGGCTCCCACGTCCCCAGTCAGCTCGACCTCTGCATCCTTGGGCGTTAGTACCCTCTTGTTCTCCAAGTCCTTGTTCACCAGCAGCTCCTCCGCTGACTCCGGACCTCTCTGGCTCTCAAGGGCAGGGCCAGGAGCGACCCGCCCTGTGGCATGTTTTCCCAGAGGTTCCTGCACGTCAGCATGGTTCATGCACGTCTCCGGACGGGCCTGCTGTGTCGGTGCTTCTTTGTGGCACGACGGTTCTCCACCGCGCGGCGTCCGTGGGCCGAGGGCTGGTGCGCATCTCCGCGCCACTTCCCGGGCGCCTGCGGCCTGCCTTTCCGGGCGCCAGCCGCACAGCCGCCCCGGGCGGGACTCTGTAGAGTTTTTATCATGAATGAGTGTTGAACTTTGTCAAAACCTTTTTCTGCATCTATTGAGATGATCATGTGATTTTTGTCTTTGGCTCTGTTGATATGGTGTATTATATTTATTAATTTGCATATACTGAACCATCCCTGCAATCCTGGGATGAAACCCCTTTGGTCATGATGGATAATCTTCTTGATGATTTGCTGCATTCTGTTTGCTAGTATGAAGATTTTTACATCTATGTTCCTTAGAGAGATTGGCCTAAAGTTCTCTTTTTTGTTTGGGTCTTTCTCTGGTTTTGGTATCAGGGTAATACTTGCCTCCAGGAATGAGTTAGGGAGAATTGCTTCCTTTCAATTTCATTAAAGAGTTTGAGAAGAATTGACATTAAATCTTCTCCAAATTTCTTGTAGAATTCAGCTGTGAATCCATGAAGACCTGGGCTTTCTTTTTTTTTTTTTTTTTTGGTTTTTCTCCGGTACCGGGAACCGAACTCACGACCTTGCGCTTGCCAGGCAGGCGCTTTGCCCGCTGAGCTAAATCCCCAGCCCCGACCTGGGCTTTCTTTATTGGTAAGATTTTAATTACATTTTTAATTTCATTGACTGATATTGGGTTATTCACAATTTTTATATCTTCTTGATTCAGCTTTGGTAATTCATATGTATCTAGGAATCTCTCCATTTCTTCTGTTTTATTTTCTTTTTTGTCTTTTTGAGACAGAGTCTCATTATGCAGTTCAGACTGGTCTTGAGTTCACTTTGTAGCCCAGGCTGCCCTCAAACTCACAACAATCCTCCTGCCTCAGCCTCCTGACTGCTGGGATTACAGGCGTGCGCCACCATGCCCAGCCTCTTTCGTTTTCCATCCTGTGAGAGTAATGATTTTCAAAGTGGGTATTGATAATCATCTGGATTTCTACAGGAGCTGTAGGGATTTCATTCTTATCATTCCTTATTGCATGAATCTGAGTTTTTTCTTTCCTTTCTTTGATAAGGTTGGCTAGGGGTTTATCAATTTTATTTATTCTTTCAAAGAACCAACTCTGTGATTCATTAATTCTTTTTATTGTTTTCTTAGTCTCCATTGTGTTAATTTTTGCCCTGATCTTTATAATTTCCTGCCTTCTTTTGGCCTTGGGCTTGGCTTGCTCATCTTTTTCTAGGAGCTTGAGGTGCAGCATAAGGTTGTTTATTTGTGCTCATTCTGTTTTCCTGATGTGAGAATTCACCACTATAAGTTTCCCTTTTAGGATTGCTTTCATTGTATCCCACAGGTTCCTGTATGTTGTATCTGCATTTTCATTTGACTGTAGATATTGTTTAATTTCATCTGTGACCCACTGGTTGTTCGGGAGGGTGTTATTTAATTTCCATGTGTTTAAGGAGTTTTTGCAGTTTCCTTTGTCAATAATTTCCAATTTCATTGCACTATGGTCAGATAATATGCATGGCGTAATTTCAGTTCCTTTGCATTTAGTTAAGATGTTCTATGTGCTAGTACATGGTCTGTTTTGGAGAACATCCCATGTGTACCTGAGAAAAATGTGTATTCTGATGATGCTGGGTGGAACACTCTGTAAAGTTCTACCAAGTCCATTTCTTCACAAGTTTGGTTTAGTTCTGTTATTTCTTTGCTGGTTTTTTGCCTAGTTGATCTATCTCTTTGTGGCAATGGGGTGTTTAAGTTCCCCATTACAACTGTGTTATTGCTTACTTGATTTTTCATGTTGATTAAAATTTGTGTTATATAATTGGGTGCTCATGTATTTGGTGCATATATATTTATGATTGTTATCTCTTCCTCTTGCAGTTTTTCCCTAACAGGTATGTAGTGACCTTCTTTATCTCTTTTGATCACTTTTGGTTTGAAGTTCACATTGTCTGCAACCGGGATAGCTACTCTTGCTTTTTTGGGAGTTCCCGTCCTATTGTTTTTCCATCCTTTGACCTTCAGTCTATGAATTTCCTTTTGAGTTAAATGTGTTGCTTGTATGCATCTTATTGTTGGATTTGTTTCTTGAGCCACTCTGCCAGTCTGTTTCTTTTGATTGGTAAATGGAGGCCATTTTCATTAATGGTTATTACTGATATGTATTGGTTTATCTTTGTCATGTTATACCCCCCCACACTTTTGGTTCCCTACTTTCCCCTCTGTTTAATTGCTTGCCCTGCTTGGTGGTTCCTTCCAATTGTTGTTCTTGGAATTTCCACCTTCACTCCTTTTAGGTATCTACTGAGGGGTGAAAGGGCAAGGTCATATGGTAATTTTATGTTTAGCTTTTTGAGGAACCACCAAACTGTTTTCCACTGTGGCCTAACCATCATTTTACATTCCTGTTAGCAATAAAAGCATTCTATTTTCTCCACATTCTTGCCAATGTTTTTCTTCCAGCCTTTCTAATTTATAGCAATCCTAGTGAGTGTGAAGAGGTATCTCACTGTGGTTTCACTTATCTTTTGCTAAGGACAATAATACTGAACCTCTTTTTCCTGTCCTAGGTAGTCATTTGTACATCTTTGAAGAAGTGTCAGTTCACGCCCATTTAAAATTTTTTCCTTAAATTGTAAGAGTTCTAAAAAATGGCTAGATCTAATAAATAAATTCAGTAGCATAGCTGGATACAAAGTAAACACTCAAAAATCAATAGCCTTCCCATACACGAATAACAAACTCACTGAGGGAAAAATTAGGGAAACAACACCTTTCACAATAGCATCCAAAAAAAATGAAATGCCTAGGAATCAATCTAACTAAGGATGTAAAAGACCTCTACATTGAGAACTACAGTACTCTGAAAAAGGAGATTGAAGAGTATATCAGAAAATGGAAAGATATTCCTTGCTCTTCAGAAGAACCAATATAGTGAAAATGGTCATACTTCCAAAACTGTTACACAAATTTAATGCAATTCTGATCAAAATTCCAACAGCATATCTCAGAATTAGAGAAAACAGTCCTAAAATTCATTTGGAACCAGAACAGACCTAGAATAGACAAGGCAGTTCTGGGCAACATAGACAAGGCTGGGGCATCACAATTCCTGACTGGAAATTATACTATAAAACTATTGTGACAAAAAACAGTGTGGCACTGGCAAAAAAATAAAAACAAAACAAAACAAAACAAAAAGGCCCAAAGATCAATGGAACAGATTAAAAGAAACAACTCCAGACACACTCAGCTACCTCATCTTTGACAAAAGTGCCAAACACATTCACTGGAAGAAAGATAGCCTCTTTAATAAATGGTTCTCGAAAAACTGGCTCTGCACATGCTAAAGATTAAAATTGGCCCCATATCTTTTATCATGTACTAAACTAAGTTCAAAATGGATCAAAGATCTAAATATTAAAATGGAAACATTAGATCTGCTGGAAGATAGAATAGGTAAAACTCTCGAAGCATTGGTGTAGGCAAAGACTTTATGAATAAAACCCTGATCGCACAGGAACTATCACAAAGAATCAACAACTAGGATCTCATCTTATTAAAAAGCTTTTGCACAGCAAGAGAAACTGCCAACAGAGTGAAGAGACAACCCACAATGTGGGAAAAAATGTTTGCAAGCTGTTCCTCAGACAGAGGATTACTATTGAGAACATATAAAGAACTCAAAAAAATCAGACCTCCCAAATTTAAAGACCCAATCCAAACATGGGCATCTGAGATGAATACACACTTCTCAAATAAAGAAATACAAACAGCAAATAAATACATGAGAAAATGTTCAACATCACTGGTCATTTAAGAGATGCAAATTAAAACAACACTGAGATTTCATCTAACCCCAGAAAGAATGGCTATTGTCAAGAAATCAACCAATAACAAATGCTAGAGGGGCTGTGGGGAAAAAACAACCCTTTTCCACTGTTAGTGGGAGTGTAGACTGGTGCAATCACTGTGGAAATCAGTGTGGAGATTCCTCAAAAAACTAGAATTAGAGGTTCCATTTGACCCAGCTATTACCCTGCTGTGTCTCTTCCCAGAAGAATTAAAAACATCTTACCACAGCAATACATGTGCACCCATGTTTTTAGCAGCACAATTTGTAATAGCTAAATCTTGGAAACAACCCAATGCCACCAATTGAGGGTTGGATGAGAAAGATGTCTTTTTATACAATTGAGTACTACTCAGCCATAAAGAAGGATAAACTGGAGACTTTTATAGGTAAGTGGATGCAATTCAAGACCATATTCATAGGTGAAATAAATCAGATGCACATGTGCAAACATCAGATTGTCTCCCTAGTATGAGAAGCTAAAAGAGTAAATCAGATCCAAAATGTACAATAGATACTGTAAAATGGAGAAAAATGTTCAAAAGGAAAGAGAAACTGGGATGGGGGAAAGGAGAAAAGAAGGAAGGGAAAAGCAAAAAAAATGTGTATATATATATATACATACACAAGATAGTTAAGATACTTATATTACTAATTCCTCTTAGTTCATTGAAAAGAAAGCCAAACTATAGCATGAAAAAAAAAAACATTTTCAAGTCATATCTCTGATAAAGGCCTGATACACAGAATATCCAGAATATACAAAGAACTTACATTTTTTTATTTTAAAGAGAAAAAATAAACAAAATTTTAAAACAAGATAATA
>NW_004955413.1:33525813-33531423 GCF_000276665.1 Chinchilla lanigera
TATTATCTTGTTTTAAAATTTTGTTTATTTTTTCTCTTTAAAATAAAAAAATGTAAGTTCTTTGTATATTCTGGATATTCTGTGTATCAGGCCTTTATCAGAGATATGACTTGAAAATGTTTTTTTTTCATGCTATAGTTTGGCTTTCTTTCTTTCTTTCTTTCTTTCTTTCTTTCTTTCTTTCTTTCTTTCTTTTTTTCTTTCTTTCTTTCTTTCTTTCTTCTTTCTTTCCTTCTTTCTTTTCTTTTCCTTTCTTTATTCCGAGATAGGGTCTCATTATGTAGCCCAAACTGACCTTGAACTCACTGTGACCCTCCTGCCTCAGCCTTGGGAATGCTGGGATCATAGGTGTGTGTAACCACACATTGCCTCTATATGAATTTGAGGACTGAGGATTGACTTTTCCATTATCATAGAAGAGGCTGTTGGATTCTGAACTTATGGATCTCTATGGGTAGTGTTAACAATGGCAAGACTTCTCATTCATGAATATAGGATATCTTTCCATTTATTTAGATTAATTTCTTTCAGCAGTGTCTTGTGGCTTGCAGCATACACGTATTTCACCTCTTTGGTTAAATTTATTCCTAAGTACTTGGTTCTTTTGGGTACCATTAAAAACTGAAATTGCCAGGGCACACCTGTGATCCCAGCACTGTGGAAGCTGAAGCAAGAGGGTCATCAAGAGCTCAAGGCTAGAGCCAGGCGTGGTGGCGCATGCCTATAATCCCAGTACTCGGGAGGCTGAGGCAGGAGGATTGTTGTGAGTTTGAGGCCAGCCTGGGCTACAAAGTGAGCTCAAGACCAGCCTGAACTGCATAGTGAGACCCTGGCTCTAACAAGACCAAAATAAATAAATAAATAAATAAATAAATAAATAAATAAATAAAAGCTCAAAGCCAGCCTGAACTACATAGGGAAACCCTGTCTCCAAAAAAAATTTTTTTTGCTTTCTTAATTTTTTTTTCAGGTTTTTCATTGCTGTTGTACAGAGACACAACGGATTTTTGTATGCTGAACTTGTACTTTGCTGAATTTATTTATTAGCTCTAGTTGTTTCTTGTGGTCTCTGGGATTTTCTTTACATAAAAATCATATCATCTAAAATGATTTCACCTCATCTTTCCAATTTGGATGTCTTTTATTTCTTGTCCTTTTTAAGAAATTTTAATTATAGATTTTCCATTCTAAATTTTTATTTACATTCATTTTCAGGTCTGCTTTTTTTTTTTTTTTTTTGGTTCTCAGAATTGAACTCAGGACCTTGCACTTGCCCGGCAGGTGCTTATGCCACTGAGCTGTATCACTGGCCCCAGGTCTGCTGTGTTGAGGTTGGCTTTAATTTCTATAAGCATGAATAATTTATGGTCTTTATTTGATAGCTACACTATCTTGAACCTTTGTAGGACTTTTCTGTTGTATGTTTATTATTTTTGTTTGTTCTTGGTTATTGTGTCTAATTTCCTTATGTTTGTGACCTGGATATTTAGTGTGAAAAATATTTGTAGAAGTGAAGTCAGACACAGTGGTACAAGCCTGTAATCCCAGCTACTTGGGAGGCTGAGGCAGGAGGGTTGTAGGTTTGAGGCTAGTCTGGATAATTTAGTGAAATCCTGTCTCAAAGTAAAAAAAGGAAAATGTCCTGGGGATGTACCTCAGTGGAAAGGCCCCCATTTCAATCGCTAGCATATATACACAGAAGTGGAAGTAGAAATAACTTGAGGTAGAAATAATTTGAGGTCTAGTATAATCACACCTATTTTATGAAAGGATTTAAATTAGGAACCGGATGTCAGGACTAGTCCAGCCCAGATGATGATCACTTAAATTACACGAATGCAAGCTTCAAATCTATGTGGGGACTGTCTAACTTACTTACTCTTACCCCGAGGTAGTCTGTCAGACCCTCACACAGGTGGGCTCTTGGTTCCTTTTGTCCCAGATCAAACCACCACCCAATTTCAAAGCTGTTCGTTCTTCATTTGCAACTGGCTCCAGATAAAAACAGCTTTGAGCCAGGGATTTAGCTCAGCGGCACAGCGCCTACATGGTAAGTGTGAGGTTGTGAGTTTGATTCTCGGTACCCGCCTCCCCAAAAAAGCAGCTTTGAGGAATGATTCTTCCTCCATGGCTCTTAGACATTGCCCTGGATTTTAGCTGTCTGAAGTTCTTTGATGATTTTGTGAACACACAGAGCCCACCTGTTGGGATTGAGATTGAAATTACATTGACTCTGTATAAATTTAGAGACGACTGATGTTTTGGGGGAGGTTCCGGTACCGGGAATCGCACTCATGACCTTGTGCTTGCCAGGCAGGCACTGTGCTGCTGAGCTAAATCCCCATCCCCCAAGACGATTGATATTGTATTAACTTTTCCAGTTTATTGGGTTGGGGATGTAGCTCAGTGCTCCAGTGCTTGCCTAGCATGCTTGCAACCCTGCGTTCAATCCCTAGCATCACCCACACAAAAGTTTCCAATTGATGAATGTTGTAAAAACCTACTTTAAAGTTTTTTCTTAAATTTATTTATTTATTTTTATTTTTTTTATTTTTTGAGGCAGGGTTTTGCCATGTAGTTCAGCCAGGCTTTGAACTTACTTTAGCCCAGGATGGCCTCAAACTCTAGGCAATCCTCCTGCCTCAGACCCTGGAGTGCTGGAATTACGAGTGTGACCCACCACCCTGATTCTTAAATTTAAAATTTACAATGATCTGAATTTAGCAACTGCTCTCAAGAATTGAACAGTGTGTTGCGGGGAGTACTGGGGACCAAACCTAGGGCCTTGTGCATGTCAGGAAAACACTCCACCGTTGAAGTACAACGTCAGCCCTGCTATGCTTTATCTCTTCCTTCTCTTGCCTTTCCCGTACTTTTTCTTTGTTTGTCTTTTTGATACAGGGTTTCACTGTGTAGTCCAGGCTGGCCTCAAGCTTGTAGAGATCCTCCTGCCTCAGGCTCCCAAGTGCTGGGATTACAGGCATGTGCCACCACGCCCAGCCTACCATACTTTTTCTTATTTAAAATTTTTATTTTTATGTTCCTTGTATTCTAAGACTCCCTATTAATGTTTGCATTAAACTTTATAGAAACGGTGCTCACTTCAGCAGCACATATACTAAAAAAACCTTTACAGCCATGTAAGTTTTTCTTTTTTTCATGTAAATTTTTTAATACCACACTTTAAAATCATAGGCATGTGTTTTCTATCATTCTTATATCATTGAGCACTTTTTTATTATAAATTGTGGTGCTGTTTCTCCTAAAAAGAACATTTTTAGGGGGGAAAGACAGTGCTAGGAATTGAACAAAGGGCTTTGTGCCACTGAGCTTCATCTCCAGCCCCTAGGTGAATTCTTTAAGAGATATTTCCTGGTACAATAATTACTGTATAAGCATGCAACGATAATTATTATAATAAGATACTTGGTATAGAATAATTATTGTATAATTATTGAGTCTGGGGTTAATATTTTCTAAGCCTTGCTTGTGCATATGTATGTATACATATTTACACACATACTTTTTTTTTTTTTTTTGGTACCAGGAATCCAACTCAGGACCTTGCACTTGTCATGCAGGCGCTTGTGCCGCTGAGCTATATCCGCGGCCCACGTGCTTTTAAAGAGCAATACAATTAAATAATAACACATTATTGTTTTATATCTTTTCTGAGTATACAATGTTTCTGATTTTTAAAAAGTTTTGGAATTAAAGAGCACCTTGCCTTTCTGTCCTCTGTGCATTTGTGGTGCACCCTGAGCTCATTCTCCACTTGGAGTCACATTCGTACTTGCTGAGCTCTCCCTCCACAAGGTCTAGAAAGGGTGCAGCGGTGTGGTGGCCGGACCAGCTTTGCCTGGGCTGGGGCCACATTGTGGTAGGTCCTGCTTGTGAGCCCCACAGTGGTCCCTTGGCGTGGGGTGAGCCCCTGGCAGCACACAGGTGGCGGCAGCACCTGTTCCTGTGTGCCCGTGCTGTGTGTGAGGTGACACAGTCACTCTCTGCTCCTGCTGGACTGAGATGTGCTCCTGAGGGCTGAGCCTCTGCAGACACTGGAAAAGGGGGACTCTCAGGAGGGTGCTAGTGGCTGGAGCTCCCCGGAACCCCTTATCTCTATTTTTACTGTTTTTCTTAAAAGTATTTCTGACATTTATGTTATCACGCCACACTCAAGCCAGTTGTGTGTCTCACATTTGTGCAGGCACTTCAAAGTTCTGACCCTTTTCCAGCAGTACCATATTTTACCTCTAAGAGGGCAAAACGGCCCCACTTTGGGCAGATAGCAGTCCCCAGTCACCCTTGCCACAAGGAGTCTCTCCATGAAGGACAAGTTTTGCCCTTGCTCTGGCTTTGGCAAAGAGAGTTGTTTCCTTTTGGATGGGACTGAGTAGGTCCTTGCTTACCTGTGTGTCTGCAGCACCTGCTGGGGTCCTCACAGCTTGTGGGTTGTTGGGGATGACCCTTGTGCTTGATCCTCCACACATGGTGTCCCCCATCACTTGATAGATCCTCCTCTTGTTCCTGACAGTGACCTGGGGCTCTGATTGGGTCTTCAGAAGTTAGATAGAGCTGATGGATGGGCACCAAATGGCCTACTAGGAGAGGGGAAGTCAGCTTCATCCTCCCAAGGTCGTTGGACCCCAACTTAACCAAGAGGCTGAGCCTTGGCCTGGGACAGAGAATAAGGGCAAGAGAGCCCTCCCCCATCTTGAAGTCTGCCTTAAGGCGTGGGGCCTGTTCCGCCCTCTCACTGTCATATAATAGTATGTACTCGGGGAGGCTGAGAGGGGACTAGGCCAGGGGAGACACCTGAAGCTCAGCAGAACCCAGGCTGGGTGCCAGGGACGAACTTGGCATCTGTTTGCTGCCTGAGTCAGAGGGAAGTCCCTGGCCCCACTATGACTAAGGGAGGAAAAAGCCCACTTTTGTGGGTATCTGTCCCAGGGACACTCGAGTTTCGGTTTCATGTCTGGACCCCACCTGGCACCTGTACCAAGACTTACTCCTGAGATTTTTTTTTTTTTTTTGTCTTTTTGAAACAAGGTCTCGCTATGCAGTTCAGGCTGAACTTGAGCTTTCTTTGTAGCCCAGGCTGGCCTCGAACTTGCAATGATCCTCCTGCTTCAGCCTTCCAAGTGCTGGAATTACAGGTGTACGCCACCACGCCCAGCCTTAGAGGGGTTTTTGTGAGAAGCAGATGGAGGAGAAGAAACCAAGCACTCACTCTGGGTAGAAACACCTACTTCTGGCCTCAGGGGACTGGGCGCAGGCAGAGAGTGGGTAGAGTCTGGTTTTGAGGGATGGACCTCAGCTCAGGTAGCAGGCTGAAGGCTGAGAGGAGGGCATGAGAAGTTGGCTGGGATGGTATCTGGGCCAGAGGTGATTTGCTGACACAGTATCTGGATAGGAGCCGCTTGGACGCAAGGCTCTCCAGGGCTGTGGTGGGCCTGCACCGGGTGCAGGGGGTGCGGGGGGCCCAGGACATCTAGAATTAGGTGGTTGGTTTTTTGTTTTTTTTTTTTTTTGGTTTTTCTCCGGTACCGGGAACCGAACTCACGACCTTGCGCTTGCCAGGCAGGCGCTTTTGCCGCTGAGCTAAACCCCCAG
>NW_004955413.1:33531617-33533533 GCF_000276665.1 Chinchilla lanigera
AAAAAAAAAAAAAAAAAACAAAAAACACAAAGAAAGAAATGCAACTTCTGGGTTTTCTTTATGGCCCTTTATTTTTCTCTTGAAAACTCTACCCCATCTCTGGTGAGCTCAGGGTACTGGAGGAGCAGGTGTGGGAACCCCAGCCCCTCATGATGTAAAGCATGGTAGGCTTACTGCTGGACCCACACCCAGGGTTCCTCCTCAGTCTGCCCTCCCCCTGAGGCCTGTCCCTCCTTCTGACTGTAGTGGAATCAGCCTCTCCAGTTTCTGGTAACTTCATCAGGGCTGCATCATGTTGCTAAGTCTAGAGATAACATCTCCCCACTGGTAACCCTTCCCTGCCAGAGCCCCCTGAGGCTGGACCAGGGGTGTGGGGTGAATCTGGGGGTGTCAGGCAGAAGCAGGTTGACTGGGCCTCTGGACCAGTGTTTAGGAACACTGCCATTTGACCTGGGACCCCAGGAAAAGGAGGAGCAGGCAGGAGCTGATGGGCAGCTGGGAAGAGAGTTGTGGGCCACAGGGTCCCAGCACCCTCGCGGGCCTGCTGACACACTTCCCAGCCAGGCTGCAGCCAGACCCACCTCCCCAGGCCTTGCTAGAGGATCCACCTTAACCTGGGCCCTGGGCGGGGCGTTCTTGATGCCATCTTTGCAGAGCCAGCCCAGGGCCTTGTGTGGGGCACCGGCAGCTGCCAGCTCGCCTGGGGCTTCCCAACACCATGATCCAGGGCGCCTTGGAGACCAGTGGACCCCTCTGGGGCTGGGATGGGAACGGTGAAGATGACTGGGGTGGTGCTGTGCTCACCCTGCTGGCTCTGGCTGTGGTGGCCGCCACAGCGCTGGCTCTGCACTGGTTTGGCTCCAGACAGGACCAGGAGGTGGTGAGACGGGAGCCAACAGCCCCCAGGGGCCAGCCTGCTCAGGTGGGAGCAGCCAGGCGGGGCCCGCAGCCCCAGTCCAAGTTCTGGGGCTTGGAGGGACAGAGCTCAGGGCCGGGGAAGCCAGATTCTCCAGGAAGAGGCCAGGCGGCCCCTGCTCCAGCCGAAGCCCGCGACCAGGCGTCCCTGCGGGGCAGAAGTCTGGCCCTTCCTCCGCTCAGGACACCCAGCGAGGTGGCCAGCAGAGGGACCATGCGACAGCAGCGTGACCCCATCCCAGGAGCCCTGCGAGGGGACGGAAGTGAGCCTCCGAAGCCAGACGGTGACCTCCAGGCTAGAAGCAAAGCAAGGGGGACCCCCGCACCCCTCCTGATCCACTTCACTCCTCGGAGTCCTGGATGCGAAGCGGCGCTGCAGGTGGATACCGGCGGCATGGGCGCGCGGGGCAGAGGCCGGAGCGGCCGGCGGCGGCGCGGGGACACAGGCTTGGGGGACAGACGTGGCCGCCCTGCCAGGCCCGATCCCCTGCGCCTGGGCGCCGCCGCCAGCGTGTGGGACGCGGTGGACGCGGCTGCCGCCGCCCGGGGAACTCAGGGGGCGCGGGGACCCGAGGAGGGCTTGCCCTGGGTGAACCCTGGCTGCCCCCCAGGCCGGGGGAATGCGTGGGCTGAGGCCTCAGGGCGGGTCGGGACCGAGATGCACGGAGATCCCTGTGTTGGGAAGCGAACGGGGTCCCCGAAAAGCGAGGACAACAAGCAGGCAGCCCAGGGGTCCTGTCCGGGCCACCCCCCAGCAGCCCCCGCCCCCGCTCCTTCAAACCCGTTGCCTTGCAGAGTCACCCAAGGGCCTTCTGAGGCCCCAGAGCGCGGAGCGGCGCCAGCCCACTCTTCAGCGCCGGGCGTGGCTTCAGCTGCGACCCTAGACCTAGACCCAGCCCCAGTCCCATCCCTCCCCTGCTTCCTATCCCCAGCGCCAGCCCCAGCCTCACCCACAGCCTCAAATTCAGCCCCAGCCCCAGCCCCAGCCCCAGCCCCAGCCC
>NW_004955413.1:33533633-33548639 GCF_000276665.1 Chinchilla lanigera
TGGTTAGTATATAAGTTCCTAGAGCTTCTTTGTTACCATGTATCAATTTGCACATACTTGTTACAATCAGTGTTTTCTCTTTACAAAGACATTTACCTGAAGCTAATGACAACTTGTGACCTGGTGCAAAATTATGACTGAGTTTTCTTGGTTACACATGTACATTTTTATTCTTTAGCTTTATTTGAAGGTAGACGCATCGAATTTGCAGAACAAATAAATAAAATGGAGGCTAGGCCTAGAAGACAAGCAATGAAGGAAAAAGAGCATCAGGTGGTACGTCATGAAGAACAGAAGGCGGAGCAGGAAGAGGGTAAGGTGGCTCAGCGAGAGGAAGAGTTGGAGGAGACAGGTAATCAGCACAATGATGTAGAAATAGAGGAAGCAGGAGAGGAAGAGGAAAAGGAAGTAGGACTAGTTCATAGTGATGCAGAGAAAGAGCAGGAAGAGGAGGAACAGAAACAGGAGATGGAGGTTAAGGTGGAGGAGGAAACTGAGGTAAGAGAGAGTGAGAAGCAGCAGGATATTCAGGCTGAAGAAGTGATGGATGTGCTAGAGATGGTAGAGAATGTCAAAAATGTAATTGCTGAGCAGGAGGTAATGGAAACTAATCAAACTGAAAGTATGGAGCCTTCAGAAAATGAAACTAGCAAAGAATTGGAGCCAGAGGTGGAGTTTGAAGTTGAGCCAGATAAAGAATGTAAATCTCTTTCTCCTGGAAAAGAGAACATTAGTGCTGTAGAAATGGAAAAGGAGTCTGAAGAAAAAGAAGGAAAAGAATCTGAGCCTCAACTTGAGCCTGTGGCTCAGCCTCAGCCCCTCCCTCAACCTCAGTCTCTGCCCCTCCCTCAGCCCCAGTCTCAGCCCCAGCCCCAACCCCAGCCCCAACCCCAGCCTCAGTCCCAGCCCCAGCTCCAGCCCCAGCCCCAGCCCCAGCCCCAGCCTCAAACCCAACCCCAGCTCCAACCCCAGCTCTAACCTCAACTCCAGCCCCAGCCTCAACTCCAGTCCCAGCCTCAACTGTAACTTCAACTCCAGCGTTAGCCCCAACCCTGGCCTCAGGAAGCAGGTCAAAGCCTGTGTCTTGGGAGCCCAATGTGGGTCTCTCCAAGAGCTACCAGGAAGGGCAGATTTTAACAAGCTGGGGAAACCTTATTGCCATGGTTCTTAGAAGCCACCCCTTGCCCAGGCAAGAGAGGCCCCAAGCAAGTGCTCTAAGGGCAGCTCCAGTAAACCATTCGGATCCCAGCACTTCCACATACTGTAAGGATAGAAGCTCTGGTTCCCACTTGGAAGGGGCTGTTCCCAGCCTCCAGGACAGGCACAGCTCTTCTTTGGGGACAATCACACAGGCAGGCACAGGAGGGCTGGCTGAGGCCGGATGTCAGCCACAGCCAGTGAGCTTCAAGATCAATGGGGCTCCCACCCCTGGCCCACCTCCAGGCCCAGGAGGCAATGGAAGCAAAGTGGACTCATGGCCCGCAGCCGCACTGCTAGGGGCCCTCTCACAGCCTGCTGTGCAGGTACAGCCTGGCTGCATGCCACATCCCACTGTGAAGCAGGACTCCCAGTCTATCCCCAGGCCCAGGAAACGCAGCATGTGTGAGATAGCACAGAGCTCAGAGGTGGTCAGCCAGACAGCCTCTGGGCAGCAGCAGGGGCAGGGGCCAGGGGATGGAGCAGGTTGGGCAGGCAGCAGAGCAATCCTCACAGAGAAGCAGAAAGAAGCTCAGAAACTTATGGGTTTTCTGCAGAGGCCTGGGAGCTGGGGGGTGGTGGAGGGGCCCCGGAATCCCCGCTCTCAAGCCTTGGAGTCTACCACAGCCACGGCTCTATGGCCCCAGCGGTTAGATCTGGACAATTGCCTGGAGGTGCTGGCCTTTGCCCAGCAGCATGGGGAGCCTGACCTGGCCCAGGAGACCTACGCCTTGATGAGCAGCAACCTGCTGCGTGTGCTGGGTGACCCGCATCTCTACCGCCAGCTAAGCGGGGCTGAGCGGGAGCGTATCCTGGGCCTGCGGACTGGCCAGGGCCAGGCGGTGGTGGGGGCCCTTGTGCTGCCTAGCCTCTACCAGGTGGGCCGCTCAGGGCTTGTGAGGGGTTCTCATGTAGAGGAGGCCCCTGAGACCCAGGTGGCGCCCACGCCTGCTCGCACACACCTGCATGTGTTCGATCCCCGAGAGAATATGTGGCGGCCCCTGACCCAGGTGCCTGAGGAGGCCCCACTCCGGGGCTGTGGCCTCTGCACCATGTACAACTACCTGTTCCTGGCAGGCGGCATCCGTGGCTCTGGTGTGAAGGCCGTCTGCTCCAACAAGGTTTTCTGCTACAACCCTCTGACCAACATTTGGAGCCAGGTTCGGCCCATGCAGCAGGCCCGAGCCCAGCTCAAGCTGGTGGCCGTGGATGGGCTGCTTTATGCTATCGGAGGTGAATGCCTGTACAGCATGGAGTGCTACGACCCACGCACAGATGCCTGGACCTCACGGGCGCCCCTTCCTGCGGGCACGTTCCCTGTGGCCCATGAGGCTGTGGCCTGCCGTGGGGACATATATGTCACAGGAGGGCACCTCTTCTACCGCCTGCTCAGATACAGCCCTGTAAAGGACTCATGGGATGAGTGCCCCTACAGTGCCAGCCACCGGCGCTCCAGTGACATGGTGGCCCTGGGGGGTTTCCTGTACCGCTTTGACCTGCTGAGGGGTGTGGGTGCGGCAGTGATGCGCTACAACACAGTGACAGGCTCCTGGAGCCGTGCTGCCTCACTGCCACTGCCTGACCCTGCCCCGCTGCGCTGCGCTGTGCTGGGCAACACCATCTACTGCCTCAACCACCAGGTCACAGCCACCTTCACGGTCTCTGAGGGGACTGCTCAGTTCCAGGCCAAAGAACTGCAGCCCTTTCCTCTGGGGAGTAAGGGGGTCCTGTGTCCGTTCATCCTGACTCTGCCCTCCAAGGCCTGGTTGCAGACCTCACTCTGAGTGCTAGCAGAGCCAAGGAGACCATCTGAGTGGGTGTGCGGGGATGCAGGGCATGGGGAGTAAGCTGGGTCAGAAATTCCAGTGCCACCTTTCCCTCTCTGCCTAAAAGTTCTCACCTGTTTCTGGAGTGAGATCTCTTGTGCTCCCCCATCCCAACCCAAGCTCCATATTGCCTCCTTGTCTGCCCACACCCTAGTTCCCTGCCTGGTCCTTATCTGGTTTGCCTGCCTCAGCTTGTTCAAAGTCACCCCTCTGTCTGTGGGACTCCTTGGTCCTCCCACAGCCAGGGAAGGCAATGGCTAGAAACATATTTGTGCTCTTACATTCTGTTAAGGTGGGAGAGAAAGCAAAGGGATCCCCAGAAAACATCTCACCTTTTGCCATCCTGAGGCTTTTTGGGAGCCAGGCTTGGCCCTTCCCCTATGGGTCTGAGTGGTACTTGGAACCCTTGCCTGTGAAGCTGGGTTGGATTTGTGCTCTACTCTCTGCAGCCCCTGTCCGTGCATGACTTCTGTCCAGGCAGAACCAGTACCACTTGGCTCCTTGACACCTCTGGGGTCTCTCAGGCCTTCTAGACTCCCACCCCACTTCCCACCAACCTCCCCTTAAATGAGCCCCAAGTTGTACCCTAGTTCTATCCTTTAACAGCTCTGTGGAATTGGATAAGACATTTACCCTCATTTTCCTTGTGGATATTGGACACTTGTCATTCAGGAGAGTTGTAAGAACATGATCACCAATGTCCAAGGCACACAACATGAGAAATTATGTGTGTTTTCCCCTTGCCTACTTCAAAACCCACTTCAGGCAGATAAATAAATCTGATTTACTACTACTGCCTGTCCCAGCCCCTTGCCTGATTAATCCCTGTCTGGCCTGTTTTTTGCTTTTTATTCTATGCTTCGTATCACTGGTGCCAAATACATGTTCACCCCAAGAAGCATCTGCATCTTATACTCATCATGCTTCACTAACAAGGCTCAGTAAGCACCTGAGTAGGTCATGGTGCAGGACAGAAAGGGATCATGGGGTTGTGCTTCAAAATAAGTTTATTGAGAAACAAGACTGTGCATACAGCTGTACATCCAGGTAACTGACTTGGTCCTGAGCAGTACACGGACAGGTGGTGGATGGTGGCTGTAGCTGGGCAGTGGGGCTTACTGCTTGTGCTTGGTCTCACTCAGCAGCTCTTGCCAGTTCTTCTCCATCTCCTCCTTGCAGTTGAGGAAGGCATCCTCCAGCCGGCGCATGAACTCTGCCAGCACAGGGTCAGTGCGCATGACGACCATGTCATACGCCATCCAGGTTACCTGCACTGCAACAGACAGGCCCAGTGAAACCACAGGTGGCACTACAGATCTGGGCACCTTTACTTGTGCTCAGCTTCCAGGTGTCAGACCCCAACAGGACACCAGACTATTCCAAGGAGAGAAAGTAGTTGGCTACATGTTATAGGGCTCATAAAACTCCTATAAACACTTGTCCCTACAAACAGCAGTGTGATACTTCTTGGTGTTCCGCAAGCCTTAACTTCTGCATTCATCAGCCCAAGCCAGTAAATTTGGAGGACTTTGATATGAAATGTGAGAGAAATGAAAGCAACCACAGGCCCTCTATAGGTAGTTCACAATTAGTGGCTGCAGGGTGACCCCAAAGCATCATAACATCCACCCAAGCTTACACACTTAGTAGGGCTGGGCATTCCAGGCCTGTGAGACTCCAAGCCTCACATTTCCTCATGGTCAGTGACCTCGGATGCACCTGCAGCTGGGCACTCTGCTTTCAGGCTCAAGGGAGTGGATCCTCTTTGTTTTAGGGTCCTTGAGCATTCACGCAGCACTGATGGGCTTTCCTGCTCTTTTGCTGAGAGTAAACTTGAAAGCAAGTCTCCTTGTGTTTCTAGATGAACACATGTGTTGTGAGCAGAATCAGTGGAAGGGTGCTCTGAAGCCCCCACCACTGCTGTGGCTCTGCCCTTTGAACTATCAAGAACAAAGATCATGCTCTTCTTTGTGACGGCCAGGCACAGTGTATATATTCCCTTAGAATTCTTCTTTGTTGGCCTAAAAAATACGGGATAGTTGGGGAAGCTATGTCTTTGAGGCAATTAGCCAAAGAAGACACAGAAGAATGATTAAGAATATAGAGCACATATGTATGGGTGCACAACCAAGGCCAACTGAGTAGCAGACTTAGAAATTTTTTTACACAGATCAACAGCTGCTCAGTGAGGTACAAATTGCTAGAAAAGGTTGTGTAGTGTTTGAGCAAGGTATTCAGGTATTCCTGAACTTTTGGAAGCATGAATGGTACCTGGGACACTTATCATAATGTAGACTGCTGCCCCTCCCCAGACCTATAGTGGTTTTTGTCTCGCGTATTGGAGATGGTGGCTGGGAACCCATATCCTAACAACACCCTGGATCAGTCTGGTGTAGGGAGTCTGCAGATCAACTTTTGTTTTGCTTTGTTTTGTTTTGTTTTGTGACTAGTCTCACTAGATAGTTCAGGCAGGCCTTAAACTCAGTATGTAGCCCAGGTTGGCCCCAAACTTGTGGCAATCCTGCCTCAGCCTCTTGAGTGCTAGGATTATAAGTGTGTGCCACCGTGACTGGCAAGACCACACTTTTAGACTCCTGGACAGGGCTGGGGATATAGCTCAGTGGCACAAGTGCCTGCCTGGCAAGCGCAAGGTCCTGAGTTTGATTCCTGGTACCAAAAACAGAAACAAAAAACAAAAAAAAAAATGTAGACTCCTGGACAGTAGGGGACATACAGACCCGGGAACAGGAGTAGATTTGCTTCACAGCTCTCCACTAGCTAGCTACAAAACCTTGAACAAAGACTTAAACTTGCTGACCTTAGTCTCCTCATCTGCAAAGTAGAGACTGCTTATTGCTATGAAGAGATAGGTGACACATGTGACATGCCTAACACACAGGTTGTTGACTGAAAGCTTATGTCCAACCCTTTCCTCCATTCATATTCTGCAATTTCACCCTCAAGGTGAAGGTCTGAGGAGGTGAGCCCCTGGGAGGGGAGCAGTCACGAAGGTGCTCCACCTTGCTGATGGTATTGGTGTCCTTATAAAAGAGACATGAGAGTTTACTTTGGCCACGTGAGGATACAATGAGAAGGTGGGTCTCTATAAATTAGGAAGCGACTTCTCACCAGACACCAGATCTACTGGCATCTTGATCTTACTTCCCAGCCTCCGGAACTGTGAACAAAATGTTTTTTAAGCCACTTTGTCCATGGTAATTTGTTTTAGCGCCCCAAATGATAAAGATAAATTAATACCAAGAAGCGGTGTTGTGGTAACAGACACTTGAAAATGTGAAAGAGGCTTTGGAATTGGGTATGGACTGCAAGAGTTTTGTTTTAGTTTTTTTGGGGTTTTTTTTTGCAAGAGTTTTGAAGGCCATGCTAGAAGTTGATACAGTATTGCCATGAATTGCCTTTAAAGGTAATTCTGGTAAGAACTCAGAAAAAAGGAATTTAAACAGAAAATTCTTTTTCTTAGAAAATATATAAGTAATCATGAATAGAACATTTGTGGAAATGCAGGTGGTAAAGGCATTCTGATGAGGTCTCAAAAGGAAATGAGTAGTTAGCAGAAGCTGGAGGAAAGGTGACCTTTATCATAAAGGGGCAAAGAACTCACCTGAATTGTATTCATGATTTAGTGGTTTGTGGAAGGTAGAACTAGTGAGCAATGAAATAGGATATTTAGCTTTTTTTGCTAAAAAAGAAAGCAACTTTTGCTATAAAATAATTAAAGGCAAAGAGTCAGGGAAAAATCAGGGGGAAATGCAGCTTACAGAAATAATACTCATACAGTCCTCCATAGAGGACTATTTAGCTTTTTTTGCTAAAAAATATATTTAGCTTTTTTTGCTAAAAATATATTTAGCTTTTTTTGCTAAAAAAGAAAGCAACTTTTGCTATAAAATAATGAAGGGCAAAGAGTCAGGGAAAAATCAGGGGGAAATGCAGCTTACATAAATAATACTCATACAGTCCTCCATAGACGTTTCCTAGGCCAAAGCAGGGAAGGAAGCATACACACAATTAAAAGATTCAGTGTTCATAAAAGAGAAGAAAACCCATTGTTTAAAACACTTGTATCCTTTGGGAAAAATTTTCAATGGGTGTTTATGAAAGGAATGGATGGTAGTTGAAAATGACTGTGACAATGTCTCTATTTAGAGATGGGCTCTTGCTATGTTACCTAGGCTGGCCTCAGACTCCTGGGCTCAAGTGATCCTCCTGTCTCAGCCTTCCAAGTAGCTGGGACTATGCATATATACTACTCTCTCAGATTGATTACCCTATTATAAATGCAAAATGGTCCTGCAGATCTGAGGTTAGGATGACTGGTAAAAAAAAAAGCTGGGAGCATGGCATACACACATAGTTCAGAAAGCCAGTTTGACAAGATACAAAAACACTATATCAAGTGCATAAAAAGTTTAGAATAAATAGAGTAGGAAGGTCTCAATATAATCAGAAAATCCTCTAGAAATATATGTACCTCGTGTTTCTCATTCATTCATGAAATATTCACTGAACACCACTTTGTGCGGGCACTTGCTAGGGCAGTCTGGGGAAGACAGCCTGTAGTGTCCAGTGTCCACATTCACTGCGGAGGGTGGAGACAAATGATCAACATACAAGTGAGCGACAGACCATGAAAGGTGCTGGGAAGGAACTAAGCAGAATATGTTGTGACAGAGAAACATGGGAAAAGTCTTATTTTTTGCATATAAATATAGAATAAAATATATGTATGTTTCTGTACTTTGTTGCTACTGTATTTTGTTGCTCAGCTATTACTATGCCAAGATAACACCACTTTACTTATTTAGCTTTATAGCTAACTATTACCTTCATAATATATAGCTATATATGTAGCATTATATAGTTGCATAGCTTTTTAATAAATCTCATTAAATGTAGGGCAAATCTCCTTGTCTGTTTTTACTGAAGTATCTTAGCTATTCTTAACTCTTAGCTTTCTCATAAATGTTTTAGAATCAAGTTGTCACATTCCACAAAAACCCTAATAGAATTTTTTGAGGTACTGGGGATTGAACCTATAGTATGCACTAAGCTATACCTCCAGCTCTTTTTCTTTTTTTGAGGTAGGTCTCAATAAGTTGCTCAGGCTGGCTGGGAACTCACCATTGTCCTGGCTCAGCCTATGAGTAGTCTGGATTTCAGATGTGCACCACAATGCCAAGTCAAAAAAAAAGGCATTCTAATGTTTTGCTGCTGATATATAAAAAATGCAATTAACTTTTATATATTGATCTTATATCCAGACACCTTGCTAAACCATTATCTCTAACCATTTGTGTTTTAGATGTGTAGCCAGCCTCCAAGTTGACAGCCTCCAAGTCATTACCTATTGGTAGGGACACCTTTGTGCAGTTCTCTCTCATCCTATACCAGAGTTGATCCATGTGACCAGTACAATATGGCAGGAGTGATGTTATGCCATTTCTACAATTTTCTCTGAGTGAAGTTATGACCAGGCCTATGCAGAAGCCACACAGAAAGCCAATAGCTACATGAGCTTGGAAGCAGACTCTCCAGGCCTCAGAAAAGTGCCATTCCTGGTATCTTCGCTATGACCTCATGAGAAATATAGCCAGAACCAATCAGCTATGCCACTCCCAGACTTATGACCTTTAAAAACCATGTTAAGTGAAGATATTCAACATCTAAATTGGGTTGATTTCTTTCTTTTTTTTTGGTTTTTCTCCGGTACTGGGAACCGAACTCACAACCTTGCGCTTGCCAGGCAGGCGCTTTGCCGCTGAGCTAAATCCCCAGCCCCTGGGTTGATTTCTTATACACAATAGATAACAAATGCTCATTTTTTGGGAGGAGATACTGGGAATCAAACTCAGAACCTCACACTTGCCAGGCAGGCACTACACTACTGAGCTAAATCTCCTGTCCCACAAATGCTCATTTTGATATTAGAAGAATAATGCTTTCACTACAAAAAATCTAGAGTATGGGAGTGGCTTTGGAATGGAGCACTGAGTGGAACCTGGAAAAGCAACAAAAATTTTGAATAGAGTATTAGTAAAAGTCTAAAGTGGATTGAATGCACTGTTCAGAGAATTTTAGATATAAAGGTGGTTGCCAGTAAGGACTTAAAGAGAAGTGAAGAAAATGTTACTGTGAGCTGAAGGAGAGGGGATCTTTGTTATTTAGAGGCAAAAAATTTAGCGATACTCACAATAAGTAATTTGTAAGGTAGAATATGTACTTAATGGAACTGCTCTATTAAGCTCTACCTACGTTTTTCTTTTGCTCTCTCTCCTTTTGTGTTGGGAAGATTGAGCCCAGAGCCCCACACATGGTAAACACACTATATCACTGAGCTAGACCCCCAGTTTCCACCTACATGTTTAACATTTTATTTGTTCTGTATTATTCTGTGAGTTTTAGACATTCTTTTGGGGATATTCTTTTTTTTTTTTTTTCATTTTAAAGAGTAAAAGAAGGACAACAAAGCGATAGGGGGATACACCAAATTACAGATAAAGTGGTAGGACATTATCAATGGTTGTTATTTTACCTGTTGGTATCTTCAAGATAGTTTCTCAGGAAAACAAATAGACAAATAATAGTGAGTTACAGAGAGAAATGGCAGGAAATTATCAGTGGTTGTTGTACTAGGGATATTCTTTTTACTTAGTGCAACTTTTGGAAGCCCTTTGGAGCAGGTCTATTTGTGATAAATACTGGCAGTTGCACTTATTTGAAAATATCTTTATTTTGTCTTATTTATTTGGAGTTTTGAGAATCCGCTGGGAAGATGGTGGAGTGGTGAGCAGCAGAGAAAGAGCCTCTCTGAGATTTGGTGTCCAAATACTGGAATATAACAACATAAAGAAGAGAAGAAAGAGGGAAGTGGGTCCTTGGGACTTAGGGAAAATCTGAAATGAGAACTGAAGTCCACAGGGAGAGCAAAGAGAGAAACTTCAGCGAAGGAGGCAGCACGCTGCACTTTTTCTCTGAGCCTGGAATCACTGCATGGGAAGGGTGGCTAAAACCTGCAGACACATGCTGACACTTTGTGATCCCAGAGGCCTCCACTGAGAGATGCGCCAGTGAGTGCAGCAGTGCACTTGGTGGCCTGCACTGGCTGGTGAGTTGTTTAGGTTTGGATGTCCCTTAGGAGAGGGCCATTGGCTCTGAGCCATCTTAGAGAGGAGCCAACTAAGCTCAGAACTCAGCAACTGCTGGCTCCACCTGGCGGCTCTAGGCTAGTTCAAGCCCACAGGAGGTGCATAAACTGGCACAGGCTGAATGCATCTGGTTCCAGCATCACGGCCAGAAACCAGACTGAACTTCAGTGGAAGTACAGGTTAGGCTGCTGGGACGATGCACTATCCCAGCATCTACTTCTGGCTTGCTGGGATTAATCAACATGGATCTGGACTCTGTCTTCCCATGTTGTCTACCAGTGATGACAGAGACACTCTCTGAAGTGGACGTTTCCTTTCATTTTTCTGTTTTTTCTTTCTCTCTTTTCTTTTGTTTTTTCTTCATTGTTTCTTCTTGTTTTTAATATGTGTGTGAACATGGTTTCTAGTTTTGTTGTTTTGTCCTGTTCTTGCTTTTATTTCTTCCTTCTTTATTTCCCTCATTTTCTGCACTCATTTCCCAAAGTCTGTGTGATCCTCCTTCATCCTCCAGCCTTGCTTCGAATCTTTTTCTCCTTCTGTTTCTCTATTGCCCCCTAACCCCTTCTAAATTTTCTACCCTGAGGGTAAAATTGCCATATTGAAGGCTTATTTATGGTTCGTTTTAGATTTTGTTATGTAACACTAATCTAGTTCATAATCGTAAAGGCTGGAAATTAAGGGCTGGGGATTTAGCTCAGGCACAGTGCCTACCTGGCAAGTGTGAGGTCATGAGTTCAGTTCCTGGTACCGGAAAAAAGAAAAACAAAATAAATAAATAAATAAATGAATAAAGGCTGGAAATTAACAGTTACCTCAGTTTGTCATTTTCCAGGCTGTGTTTGATACTATTGTTATTGCTAATTGTACCGCTTTAGCCAAAGTGATATAATTATTCTAACCAGTTGTTCTTCGTGGTATACCAAGAGTAGATTGCCTAAGGGTAATAAAAATACTATAAGCCAGTGACAGAGAGTTTTTCTGAGTGCACAATTCTGACATTTAGATATCCCACCAATTCCTAGTTTACATGATTGTTATTCATTTAATGATTTCTTTCTCTTTGGCTCCCTGAAAATTTTTTCTCCTTGTCTTTGATATTCTAAAATTTCACTGTCTAGGTATGTGTTTCATTTTCTTTTGCTTGAGAAGTTTCATTCCTTGGACATTTGATTCCATTTTCATCAGTTCTGGGAAATTCACAGCCATTATATTAATAAAACTGTCATCATTCTAATCTCTCTAATGTCTTTTTTTCTGTGAGATCCAGTTAGACCTTCTTGGTCTATATTACAGATATCTCTTTTTTTTATATTACAAACCTCTTAATCTCTTGTCATATTTTTATTTCTTTATTTTTTTGTGTGTGTGGTGTGGGAACTGAACTTTGGGTTTCGTGCCTGGGAGATATTGCTTAACCCACTGAGTTGCATACCCAAATCATTTGTTTTTGATGTAGTCTATTTGACTACATAATTTATTTGACTAATCCTCTCCTTAACTGTTGACTATCCCATTATATTTCATAATTATATTTTTCTTTTTAGAATCTATTTTTAAATCCATTCTGTTTGTTCACTCTTAAATTTATTTTACACCCCTTTTTGTTATTTTATCCAGTACTTCTTTAACAATTTTATATTTAGCTAGTTATGGTCTGTATCTGATATAATATTCACTTTTTGGAGCTCTAAACATACTGATTTGTTTTGGTGGTATTGAGGATTGAGCCCAGGGCCTTTACACTGAATGACAGCCCTAGACTTCTTTAAAAAAAAAAATACTCATTTTGTAACAAGTTGTTAAGTTTTCTAGGGTGGACTCAAACTTGTGATTCTCCTGCTTCAGGCTCTGAGAGTGCTGGGATCACAGGCATGCACCACTGTGCCAGGTATAAACATGCTAATTTTTTTTCTCATATCAAAACATTACTACTTATTTTCCTCGCATGTGAATTGTTCTGGGAGGATTCTCTTCCACTGAACAGGCTGATTGTTGTTTCTTGCATTTACAGTGGTTTATCATCTCACATATCTGGTAATCTTTATTTGTGAGGTCATTCCTGAGGCACCCCCGATCCAAGACTATTTCAACACTCTCAAGGGTTATTGTATAAAGCAAGAGCCATACAACTAGCTTCTCCACTCTTCTGATGTTTCAAGATTCAATATCTGTTATGGGTAGATTGTTTCTTCCCAAAATTCATCTGTTGAAGTCCTAGCCCATAGTATCTCAGAATGTGACTGTATCAGGAGAGAGGCTCTTTAACGAGGTGATTATGTTTAAGTGAGATCATTGTGGGGGCTGCTTTTGTCTGACTTTTGCTTTTGTTATGATTTAGGTCTAGAATATCTCCAAAAGGCTCATATGTTCAGAGGTAGGTTTTAGAAGATAACTGTGTCATGGCGGTACTATACTCGTAAGTTCAGAGAGGGATGTGCTGCTCGGCCTGGTAGGAGGTGGCATCTGGCTGGAAGGGGTAGGGTACTAGAGGCATGGCCTAAAAGGGTGTAATTCTCTCCTTGATGCTTCCCTTTATTCTCTGCTTCCTGGCTGCCATGGGTGAATGCTTTTTCCTGCACCACACCCTTCTGCATCCTATTTCTGCCTTGCAGCTAGCTGACCATGGACTGAAACGGTGAGCCAAAATAAACTTCTCCTCCTTTAAATTGTGGGGGTTGGATATTGTGTCTAGTGACAGGAAAATGGCCAAGAGATTTTGGTCCCAGGAGTGGGGTCATTACTATAACTATACCTGACTGTATAGCTCAGAAGCCTTTGGAAATGGTTCACTGGGGGAGTTTGGATAGGGTTGGAGATGCTTGTTAGAGAAGACTCAGAAATGCCATAAGTTGAGCTTTATGGGAGATTTTGGTCAGAGCTCAAGACCAGAATGATGATAGAAATGCATACAGTAATGGCCAGGCTCAGGAGTTTCAATTTGAAACAAGGACTCTACTGGCATTTGGACTAGAGGCCATGGGCGTTACACTATGACAAAAACATTTATCTCCATTTTGCCCATGTCATAAGACTTTGTGAAAGATGGAGATTAAGGGTGATGGCATTAAGACAATAGGTAAGCCGACTTGAAGGCATCTTGGGAGCATCTTGAGGATCAGCAAGGCCCCACCACTGGCAGGCTTAAGGGAGTGAAATACTATAAGGCTTTTATATGAGAAGAGAGCCCTTGGGCCACCCTACTTAAGAAAGTTTGCCTAAAGACTTGATCCCCTGGGATTCATTTCACAGTGCTCAGCCATCAAGGCACTCAGAGGCTTCTGAAGCCATGATCCAAGGGGGCCTGATTGCTTGAGCTGGCAGCAGACCTTGACATCATTCACTTGGTGCTGGTTTTACAGACATGCAGAATGTAAGAGTTACTGGGTCATAGAGGCTTCTATCCAAATTTTGGAATAAAGACTGGAAGGTCAGGCAGTGTGACCCTGAGAAGGCAGCATGTGAAGCTATGACAATGAAGCCAAAAGTGCAGTACAGACCTGAGTAATTTGTAGATGCCAGAATGTGGAATATATGCTATGGAAAATTGCAGATAATGAGCACAGCCACCCTAGGAGGGAGGTCGTGAAGACTGCAACCAGCAATCTCATGGGAGCAGGGCAGCCCAAGCCCTTTGGAATTCACATCTCTCCACAGTGTGTCCCAGGTGCCAAATACAGCCCTGCAGGATTTAATGTTTGCCCTGCTGGGTTGTAGTTTTACTTTTATCCAGTTCCTTTCTATCCCCCATTTCTCAATTTTGGAATGGCAATGTTACACTGTGCCACTGTATGTCAGAAGTGTTTAATATCTTGATTTTTACAGGTGTTCATAGCTAAGTTTGCCTTGAGTCTCAAAGGAGACTTTGAACTTTGACTTTTTAGCAATGCTAGAACTATTAAAATTGGCAGAAGAACTTCTGGGAAAATGGTGGAATGGTAAGCAACTACAACTCAACATCTCCAAATTTTGAAATCCAGACACTGGAAAATAACAATTTGAGAGAGAAAAGGGGGAAAAAGAGAGAAAGAGAGAGGGCAAAGAGGAAGGAGAGAGGGAGAAAGGAAGAGGGAGAGGGAGAGGGAAGGAGAAGGAGAGAGATATTTTATAGGGAATGAAGAAGAATCTGACATGAAAATTTAAACTATAGAAAAGTTGAAGAGACAGACCACAAGCTGGAAAAGGGAAGGAACAATCTGAACTTTCTCCCTGGTTCCTCACTCATGGGTCATCAGATGGGGAGACTGAATGAACAGAACCAAAGTGAAAGCTGAGGACTCCAGAGGGCTTCAGGAAGAAACATGAATAGACCAACAGATACTGTGAGCTGCAGGGAGAGCACAGGATTTTGCTTCCACATGAGTCCTTTAACAGGCAACAGCTGGTGAGTGACTCCAGTCCAAGGGCCTGCCATATCCCTAGAAAGAGTGCTTTGTTGGATGCTTGATTGTTTGAACTGAAGACTCAGATCAGGCACCAGATAGTTTTACTTTAGGGGTCCCAGCGTTATGTCCCCACAGTAACTGGGTAGAAGACAGCCATGGGAGACAAGTGTGGATGGGAAGGCACAGTCAGTTTGGAAAGAGACCTCCTGATGAGTTTGAGCTAAAGGCCATAGGTTCTACCCCCAAGGCCAGAGGCCAGGCTCAGCCTGATTTGGTCTGGATTTAAAAGTCATGGTGTTGGGCCCCCAGCGCACAGGGAGCCTCGGGCGGGGAGCGCCGGTCTTCGGACCGGCGACTCACTCCCGGCCTCGGGGTTTCCCGGAAGGAGGGCTTCCGGCACACAGGGAGCTGCGGGTGGGGAGCGCCAGCCTTCTG
>NW_004955413.1:33550144-33558663 GCF_000276665.1 Chinchilla lanigera
TTTTCCTGAGAAACTATTTTGTAGATAATAATATGTAAAACGATAACCATTGATAATTTCCTACCATTTTGTCTGTAATTGGCTAAGTCCCCCCATTATTATGTTATCCTTCTTTTATTCTTTAAAAAAAAAAAAAAAAGTCATGGTGTTGTTGCCCTTGCCTTAATCTTGCTGCTTGCTGGTCCTATACTCAGCACAGATCTGGGCTCTGACTGCACCCTTTATTTACCATTGTGAGTAGGGGCAAGTGTTGACTTGGACAGTGCCCCAAATAGATCCACAAGAGAACCACACATTCAAAATTGCAGAGAAATTTTTTTTTTCTTTTTTCTTTCTGGTGAATGTGTGCCTTTTTAAAATATCTTTTTTCTTCTTTATTCCTTTCTTCTTCACCAGCTTACTAGGGTTTGGGGGATTTTCCTTTGTCCTTCCTTGCTTTTTCTCTTCTTTCTTTTTTCATCTTTTCCCTTTTAATTTTTATCTTATTTTTACTCCCCATAGGATTTTTTTCTCCCTCTTTTTCTTCTATCTTCTAATTCTCATCAGGGTTTTCTCTTACCTTTACCTATTCTATAAATATCCTTCTGCTTTCCAGTAGGATCCTTTGTAGTACTCCCAAACCATATATATTTAATAGTATAACCCTAAAGCTTTATTAAATTTTCAATAGTTATCTCTATAAACTTACTGCTGAATTATTTTGTACTATTAGCAGAAATATAGCTGTCACATTTAGTACATACTAGACAGAAGTCAATACTTGGATTGTCTTAATGTTTACACCATAAGTGTGGATCTCCTTTCTAAGGTTAAGGACATAGGTACATAATTGTTTTATTTTGTACCAGGAATTGAACTTAGGACCTTGCACTTGCCAAGCAGGTGCTGTACCACTGAGCTATATCCCCAGCTCCATAATTGGTTCTTATGGTATGTTTATAGCCAATTTGCCTTGGATGATACTGCAACAGCTGATTTGTTTGATGTTATCAGGGTCACACAATTGTTGCTATTTCTCTGTAAACCAATACTCAGATTACCTTTATGACATTAATACTACTAGAGTGCTTAGTGAACTTAGTGTTCAGAGAACTTAGTGTTGGGTGAATTACACTGTATCCTTCCTTCCCAAATTGATGAAGGTGATTGGATTGTGTAGCTGAAACAAAGGATTATCATTAACCATGCCCAAAGTACATTACTGAAAGCCAACTAATGAGATCTCTATAGTAGCAACAAAGTTCACAGTAGAAGTGTCCACAAACTTCAGTGTGTGTGTGTGCGCACCACACATACATAGAAACATGAGAAGACAAGGCAACAAAATGCCTCCCAAAACCCAATCTGGGGGGATTAAGAGGGAGAATAGCATAAGCCATACACTTGAATTACTGAAAAGGATGACAGAGGATGTTAGAAAACAGATCAAAGAGGTACTCAGTGAGATCACAGTAGATGAAACAACAACAAATGAAAGTAATAAAACGATCCACAATCTTTCAGAAGATACTAATAAAAAGATAGATGAGCTAAACAAAATGATACAAAACATGAATGACCAGTTTAGCAAAGAATTGAAATCTGTGAAAAAGTTTCAATCAGAAATCTAGGTTAAAAATTAAACTGAAAGTATGGGCAGCAGAAGTGATCAATATGAGGACAAAATTTCAGAACTGGAAGACAATGATGCCTTCAAAGACCAACTACTCAAAGACACCTTAAAAGCAACAAAGAACATGAAAAATGGATCCAACAGGTACTAGATAATGCAAAGAAAATAACCAGTGATTGGAATAAGTGAAAATTCAGAAGACGACATGAATGGCATACAACATCTGTCCACAGAAGTAATGGCAGAAAACTCCCCAAATATAGAGAAAGAAATAAACATACAGATAAGTGAGCCATATAGAACCCCAAATAGCCATGACAAAAGAGAACATTTCTGTGCCAGATTATACTCAGAGTACCAGAGGTCCATCACAGGGACAAAGTCTTAAAAGCTGTTAGAGAAAGCACCACAAAACACATATAAAGGTAAACCTATTAGAATTACAGCAGACATCTTAACATAAACCTTGGTCAAAAGGGCTTGGAGTGAAGCGTTTTAAGCCCTAAAAGAGAACAACTTCCAACCCCAACTTATGTATCCTGCAAAACTTTCCTTCAAAACTGACCGAGAAAGCCAGGTGTGGTGGTGCATGCCTATAATCCCAGCACTGTGAGTTTGAGGCCAGCCTGGGGTACACAGTGACTTCAAAGCTCACCTGAACTATATAGTGAGACCCTGTCTAAAACAAGCAAATAAATAATACTGACAGAGAAATAAGGTATTTCCATATTTCCACGGTAAGGAGCACCTCAAGAAATTCATGACTACCAGAGCTAGGGATTTAGGTCTGTGATAGACTGCTTGTCTAGCTAGTGAGAGGCCCTGTGTTCCTCAGAACCAAAAAACTTTTTAAAAAAGTTAATGACCACCAAACCAGCATTATAAGAAATTATCAAGGTTATCCTAGAAAGACACAATGAAGCCAACAATGTCAATAAGTCAAAAAGAATTACACCTGGCCTGATGAGCAGCTAAGCAAAATGAAGAAATAAAAATAGAAAAGGAAATCAGCAACAGAAAAATAATGCAATGACAAGAATAAGTCAGTAACTGTTGGTAATAACTCTCAATCTGAATGGTCTTGATTGCCCAATCAAAAGACACAGATTGGCAGAACTGATCAAGAAACAAAACTCAAAAACAGACAGTATACAAGAAACACATTCAACTCAAAAAGCAATTCACAGATTAAAAAACAAAGAACGGAAAACAATATTCTGTACAGTGGAATCTGGATAAGAGCCGAAGTAGTTATCTTAATTTCAAGCCAAAATTGATCAGAAGAGACAAAGAAGGTCACTACCTGTTGGCTAAGGGAACAATTTAACAGGAACAGATAACAACTATAAACATATATGCAACAAATACCAGCATTCCTAACTTCATAAAACCAACTAGTGGACATTAAAAATCGAATAAACACCTACACAGGTGTAGTGGGGTACCTCAAGACTCCACTGTCACAAAATGACAGATCAACTGGACAAAAAAAAAATCAACAAAGAAATACCAGAAATGTCAAAGAAATGTCTTTAATTCAGTCTGACAAAAAGCCATCTATGACAAGCTGTTGTAGTTTGGGGTTTTGCAGTGGGGAACAATTTAATATAGGACACATAGTTTATAGAATTATTTTATAACAGTCACCTGAAGACCATATATAAAGAGAGGGCAGGAAATCTGTCCACACACTAAAGACCAAAGAATCCAGCTGAGGGCCTGGATCCCACGATAATGTCCTGCATGAGTTCAGCTGAAGACCTAGAGCCCATAACAATGCCTTCTATGAATCCAGCTGGAGGCCTAGAGCCCATGACAATGTCTCATGCAGGTCTGTTTCACAGGTGTATGCTGGGAAGGCCCAAAGGTCAGTGGTGGAATCTAGAAAGTCTGTGCCAGTGGGATGAAGGCTCTGTGCTAGCAGGCTGAGGGATCTGAACTGGAGTCAGGAAGAAATGCTCAAAGTGAGGACCAGAGCTTCCCCAAAGTGAACTGTAGTCATTCTCAATAACACCAAGGTCCTGAGCTCCTTCGATGATGAGAACAGCTGAGTTCCTCAGGAAGGCCAGCATGGCAAGCTCCTCCAGGAAAACCAACAGCTCCCTACAGCTTCCTAACAGCTTCCCAACAGCTTCCCAACAGCTTCTAAACTTCTTCCTCTCCAGTTCTGCCTCTTGTATTGCTGGCAACAATCCTCAACAATCCTCAGGTGGGCCTCCCACACCCAGCAAGCACCACACTGGTTCAGTTCAGCCAGGTGTTACAATCTGACCACCAGTTGTCAGTCCACCACACAAGGCAATGGCAACATCACAGTAAACGGAGAGAAGGTGAAAGCTTTCCCTCTAAAATCAGAACAAGACAAGGGCGTTCACTATCATCACTCCTGTTCAATATAGTTCTTAAAATATTAGCCAGAGGAGAAAGGATTAAGAAGAATAAAGATAGGAGAGGAAGAAGTTATTTGTAGGAAAACAGATACACCTCGAGACCATGATGTTAAGTGAAGTAAATCAGGTACGCAGGCTTAAATATCACATGGTTTCTCTTATACAAGTAAACCCAATATATAAATAAGGTGCAAAATAAGAGACAGGCAATAGAAAAGAAAGGTTATTGAAATCTAGCATGGCCAATGTATCTAGATGTGTAACCTGATTTAGTGTCATTGTCTAACGTGTTTTATATGTTTTTGGCCTGTTAGTCTGGCTGTTAATCTGTGTTTATTGTAACTAACTTGATAGACTTATAAAACGAATAAATGAATCTGATGATGGCAAAAAAAGAAAAGTTTTAAAATGGGGGAGGGGGAAGGAGAAAAAGAATTGAAATATATAATATACATGTACTAATTCCCCACGATGAACGTAATCATTATATACTGTAAATATGGACTAATAAAAACTCTGGCAGCCCAGAAATGGATCAAACACATTTTTCATAAGGAGATGGCTGCAAGCTTTTGGCAGCCAGGGACAGAGTGTCCCCCAAAGGGCCATACGCTCAGAGGTGAGTGTTTTACATTAGACAGCGGAGGAGGGGAGTGTGCTGCTGTGTGGGGGGGGAAGGGGCGGGTCACGGGGACAGGGCCGGGGGAAGGGCCCTGGAGTGAGCCACAGACTGAGCACCTTCCCCCACCACGCCTGTCTGTCACCCTGTTCCTGCTATGGAGCCAGCCAGACATGCACTGAAACCATGAGCCACAGTAAACTCCCCTTATCAGGCGTGGGCGTCAGGTATTGTGTCCAGTGATGGGAAGGGGCTAAATCAGTTCCTATAAGGGCTGGGAACTAGGACACATACAAGAACAGAAAGATGGCCATGTGAGGGCACAGAGAGGAGACGGACATTTGCATGTAAGAAAAGAGGGGAGGCCTAAAAAGAAACCAGCTTGGAGGCTGGGGATTTAGCTCAGCGGCAAAAGCGCCTGCTTGGCAAGCGCAAGGTCGTGAGTTCGGTTCCCGGTACCAGAGAAAAACCAAAAAAAAAAAAAAAAAAAAGAAACCAGCCCGCCAATAGGCAGTCTCAGCCTCCAGAACAGTGAGAACATAAATTTCTTTCTTTTTTAAGCCAGGGTTTTGCTATGTAGTTCAGGCTGGCCTTGAATTCACTATGTAACCCAGGCCTCAAACTTACAGTAATCCTCCTGCCTCAGCTTCCTGAGTGCTGGAATTATAGCGTGTGCCACCACAGCTAGCCAGGAACATAAATTTCTGCTGTTAAAGTTGCACAGGCTGTATGTAGTCCTTCATACTGCAGAACTAGAAAACTAACAATATCCCACCACAAAAAAGCCTGCTCTCTGCTGCTGTGACTCCAAATCTACTGGTTGCTTTGGCTCTGGGTCTTGCCGCTAGCACTTGGAAACTTCCTCTCAGCCTCTCACCACTGAAGACCTAGCTCCTGCGGGTCCTGGCTGGAGTACCTAGCTATGCTAGGCTCTGCTCACCAGGCTGGTGAGTTAAATGTGCACTTTGGGCCTCGTATAAAGGCTCACAGAGGGCTGGGGATGTAGCTCAGCGGTACAAGTATCTTCCTAGCAAGTGCAAGGTCCCGAGTTCGATTCCCAGTACAAAAAAAAAAAAAAAAAAAAAAAAAGGCTCTTAGCCAAATAGGGCGAGCAGGGACTAAAATCCAAGTTACACTCCTCTCATCAAGCTGTGAGAAGGCTGTAGTGGGCCACAGAGGGTAGCTTTTTCTGACTCACAGTAGAAAGGAATGCTCTTTAACCATCCACCCTCCCAAAGCAGTTTTTTTCCTAAGCCATGCAAAAGCACAGTATAGGCTAATACAGGCTTTGTCAATTATATTTGTTTATCCTGAGGTGTTTGTATGTGGGAATCTTTAGAGAATTCTTACCTCTTGTGGATTTGATGATGATTCAGAGACTATCTAGGGTTCATGGATGAGGTGTGGAGGGGTCCTATGAAGTCCTTAACAGTCATGATGTTAGAAGTCCAAGTTTATTGCTCCCCAATGCATGTCTTTTGTCCTCTCTTAGTAACTCTCTCCACATCACCAAATCAACTCTATATTTATAAAATCAAGGAATTTATTGATTCTTACCCCTTTCTGAAACTTTCTCTTGCCTTAGATGGCATGACATTACTTTTCCTATTTTTTTCTGTGCCTCCATTGCTATCCTTCTCTTTTAGGGTAAAACATCTTTGTCTGCTTTTGCAACCAGTGGGGTTTCTCAGGGTTCTTTCCTTGGGTTGCTGCTCTTTGCTATGTCATGGTAAGTATCAGCCACACCATGAAAAGTGGAAATTATCAGATCTTTTGAGGATTACTGGACTTTGGCTAACAACTGACACTAATTCTTGGAGATCCAGAACATCACTGTGGTCCACCTGTTGGAGTAGGGGCTTAGAGAGTTCAGGTGGTCAATGGAGTTTTAGCTGAGGTCTGTTTCACAAGGGCCTCTGAACTCACGCTGGCTATTTCTCCAATTTCAGGGTACATAATGAAATAGATGTACTCTCTCAGCAAGTGAGAATCCCTATGTTGGTTCCCTGATCCAGGAAGTAAGGCCTATTACGAGAAGAAAGGCCAAATGAAAGCCAGTAGGACTGAATCTAGTTATAAAAACAGGAAACTAAAAGCAACCCTGCATTCTCAGAGAACTTGCAGAAATTATTTCCAGCCTAAAGGTTGTAAAAAGTAAAAGATGGGCGTGGTGGCACATGCCTGTAATCCCAGCACTCGGGAGGCTGAGGCAGGAGGATCATTGCAAGTTCGAGACCAGCCGGGGCTACAAAGTGAGCTCAAGGCCAGCCTGAACTGCATAGCGAGACCCTGTCTCAAAAAGACCAAAAAAAAAAAAAAAAAAGGATGTAAAAAGTGTAGAGATTAGGCCAGGCGTGGTGGCACATGCTTGTATCTCAGCACTCAGGAGTCTGAGGCAGGAGGATCGTTGTGAATTCAAGACCCCCCTGGGCTACAAAGGGAGTTCAAGCCCAGCGTGAACTGTATATTGAGACCTTGCCTCAAAAAGACTGAAAAAAAAAAGTGTAGAGGTTTCTTACCACATTGCTATTCAACTCACCTATTTGGTTAGTGCAGGATCTTGGAGAATGACAGTCGACTGTCATAAACTAGTCAAAAGGGATTCCAGTTGTGGTCATTGTTCTAGATGTGTTTTTGTTGCTTGAATACAATACCCGATATCTGGTATGCAGCTGTGGATCTGGCAAATGCTTTTTTCTGTATACATGTCAGTAAAGGTCATCGTCACAAGCACTTTGCTTTCAGCAACAAGACCAATAGCACATCTTTACTATAACTAGCTGAGGTATTTAAGCTCTCCAGTTGCTATAGTTTATTTTTATTTATTTATTTATTTATTTATTTTTTGGTTTTTCTCCGGTACCAGGAACCGAACTCATGACCTTGCGCTTGCCAGGCAGGCGCTTTTGCCGCTGAGCTAAATTCCCAGCCCCAGTTGCTACAGTTTAGATCTGAAGTGTTCCTAAATGCCCATGTGTTAAAGGCTTCATTTCAGACTGTGGCATTGTTGGGAGGCCACAGAACTTTTAGGAGGTGGGGACTAGTGAAAAAAGTTAGGTCACTGAGGATGTGCTTTCTGAAGCAGTCCAGGAAATCTCTGTTAGTGAATATCTTTAGTTGTGCTGTCATGTTGTGCTATCATGGATGCCTTGGTATCCTGCATTAATTAAAAATGTTTACATTCCATGGTCACTTTGACTTTGGGGAACAGCCAGAAGGCACATGGAACCAGATGTAGTGACTAACGTAATATTTTATGTATTTTATCACAACTTGATAAAAATTCTAGAATTCTAGAACTGCTTCAGAAAGTGGCAAGAATGATGGAATAAGCATGCTTGAAGTACAGGGTGTGGTATTTTGAGGGGAATTAATGGCCATGGGTCTCCTACTGTAATAAATTTTTAAAGTCTAGTTGGACATGGTGGCACATGCCCGTAATCCCAGCACTCGGGAGGCTGAGGCAGGTGGATCACTGTGACTTTGAAGCCAGCCTGCACTACAAGGTGAGTTCAAGGCCAACCTCAACTGCATAGCAAAATCCTGTCTCAAAAAGACAAAAAAAAAAATTAAAATTTAAACCTGCACTGTATATTTTTATCATACTTCACACATTTGGCAAATCTCAGTGCACTGGACACTTGAAGTATGGTTATTTATTGCATATAAATTATACCTCAATAAAGGCAACTGAAAAAACAATAACATGGAAGAAGACTATATATCAATACTTATATATTACAGTAAGGGATATACCTAGAGATCAGTCCACAACCCCAAGCAATTTAAAAAGAATAAAAGGCTGGGGATTTAGCTCAGCGGCAAAAAAAAGCGCCTGCCTGGCAAGTGCAAGGTCGTGAGTTCGGTTCCCGGTACCGGAGAAAAACAAACAAACAAA
>NW_004955413.1:33558784-33572803 GCF_000276665.1 Chinchilla lanigera
AAAAAAATAAAAAGAATAAAAGTAAATGAACACAATATTCAATTAATGTTTTAATAAAATAAGATATTAGGGAAAGCAGGAGAACCCTGTAAAAATCCAGACAAGTTAGAATATGGAAAACATAGTTGCATACTAAGATTCTTCCCTGGCCAAGGACCCTTCTTTGGGAATTGTTACTGCCCGCAGGTTAGGGTTACAGATGCCTGAACTCCAGTATTATCACCCATATGGCCTTGCCTGCCTTGGTCATGAACTATGCAACTATGTTGCATCTAAAAGCAACAGCTTTGATGTACACCAAGCATCCTGGAAGAAGCTAACACATGTAGCTCTGAATTTGAAAAAAATAAGAAATAACATGAGACATATAATGAAGCACTATTTACACAAATTAAGAATATATGTATATAAAAGAGCAATATAAATTTTATAAAGCTGTATATACAATGCTGGGCATCATGGTGAACACCTGTAATCTCAGTACTCATGAGGCTGAGGCAGGAGAATTGCTAGGAGTTCGAGGCCAGCCTGGGCTACACAGTGAGTTCAAGGCCAGCCTGAACTATATAGCAAAACCATATCCCAAAAACCCAACAAAAAAGGTACACACAAAGGGTATACATTAAGCACACTGGGGTTTTCCTAAGGGTGGAGAGAGGAAAAGAGAATAGTCTATGGGGAATATAACAAACAAATAAAAAATTAAACTGAAAGGGTCCTGCATGGTCATGACACCACAAAGTATGAGGCATGATAATATCAATTCTCTATATCCGAGGTAGAGAATAAGTGAAAAAATCATCATGGAATAGTACAATCTGAGACTAGAGGGACAGTCTTGAGAAAACCCACACAAAATGGAAAAGAACAAAGAAATAAAACTGACTACAGATGATGATAAGATATGACAAAAAAGATGCACAAGATGGATAATTGGAATTTCTTGTTCCCTTTTTTTTTTTTTGAGGGAAGTTCTTGCTACGTAGTTCAGGCTGGCCTTACTCACTGTGTAGCCCAGGCTGGCCTTGAACTTGTGGCAATCTTCTTGCCTCAGCTTCCTGAGTGCTGGGATTACAGGCATGTGCCACCACACTTGACCAATAATTGAATAAATAGTATTCAGTGATACAGTAAATGAAAAAGTTCTTTAAAAATACTCAGATATACTTCTCTGGAGTCCAAACCTGTCACAGGAATTATAATAGAATTATAAAAAGAAGAAAATATGTGAAACTAAAACTACGGAAAGAATCCACTAAAAGGCAGATAATCAGCCAGGCACTGTGGTGCATGCTAGTAATCCCAGCACTCAGGGAGCTGAGGCAGGAGAATTGCTGCAAGTTTGAGGCCAACCTGTGCTGCATAAGGAGTTAAAGCCAGCCTAGAATGCATAGCGACATGTTTCAAAAAGAAATAATAAATAAATAAAAGGGAAATAGTGGACCGCATGAATTCAAGGAATGTGAAAGCACTAAAGGGAGGGATGTGGAACTGTGCACACCTCATGCCTCATTCAAGCCAAATGGATGAGCTAAACTTGTTTTATTACTGTGAGAAAGAAAGTGCAGAAGCTTTCCTAGAATACAACACTTACATGTGTCAGATAACTTCAAATTTACTTAGAAAACTTAAACAAACTTAAAAACTTGTCCAAGCTGAGTCTATATAGCTATAACACCAGTCAACCTCATTCTTTTTCATTTATTTTTTTTCAACCTCATTCTTGACCTAAGAAGGTATTTTTTTTTTTTTTTAGAACTCTACTACCTTGGTAATATAAAGTATCTTAGCTATTGTTAGTTAATAGCTTACTTAGGGGCTGGGGATTTAGCTCAGTGGCACAGTGCCTGCCTGGCAAGTGCGAGATTGTGAGTTCAATTCCCAGTACCAGAAAAAAACCAAAACCAAAACCAAAACCAAACAAAACAAAAAAATAGCTTACTTAACTATTACCTTAATTATTGCTGGAATATTTATCAAAAAGAGAATCACTAGTGGACTTCTAGAAAAATGAAGTATACAGTCTACCCTAGGTCCTTTGGCACAAAAGATAGACTAGAATTAAATGGCAAAAAGAAACACAGAGCTGGGTGTGGTGGTGCCTGCCTGTAATCCTACCACTGTGGGAGGCTGAGGCAGGAAGATAACAAGTTTGAGTCCAGTTTGGGCAAGTCAGAAACTTCGGAAGATACTGTCTCACAATAAAGAAAGATAAAAATAAAAAAGGGCTGTGAATGTAGCTCAGTCTGAAGGCCAAACAAAAGAACCCATAAAGAAAGTAGGGAATAACACAGGTGAGTACCTCACTGATCTTGATTTAGGGAAAGACCTTCTAGGCATCAAAATAATGAGAATAAATTAGAAAGGAAACTATGAATAAATTTTCACTGGTTAAGGAATGCCTTAACCAGAGCCTCATAAACAAAATTAAAAGGGAAACAACAAACTGGGGAAATATTTACTACAAAGTTAAAGAAAGGCTTCATAGTCTTAATATATGAAGACTTCACATAAATTAAAAGGATTCCATTATGGAAATCTGACACTTCCCCTCCTGTGGTTGCTGTCAAGCCTGGATTAAGACCAGCCCCCTTGAGCCTGCCACTCCACAAAAGCTTCCTAGTTTGTCCTCCTGCCTCTGGTTTTCTCTCTCTAAAGTACCTCTCACTCACTTCAGAGGCACTTTTCTAAAGTGCAAGTATTTGAAACCTGGAGCAGCTCCTTGTCACCGAAGTGAGTAAGGTAAACTTCCTTAGCTTGGCACGGAAAGGTCTTCTTACCTTCCCAGCCTCTTCTTTGGCCTGTCACCTCAGGAGCCTCTGTGCCAATCTGGTGTCCTCCCTGCCCACTCATCTTCTCATGCAGTCTCTGCCCTACATCTCCACCCCATACCTTACCTTCCTGCCCAGCCCCATTTCCTCTCCAACTCTGATCCCACCAAGTTCACTGACTTTTCCAGGCACCAGCCACTCCTCCTCTGCCCCTCTCCAGCATTACCCTCACCACATAACACTATTAGCACTGCCAAAGGAAGATGTTTTAATTTATATATTTAAATTATATATATATATATATATATATATATATTTTTTTTTTTTAACTTGTACCCGGAATTGAACTCAGGACATCGCACTTACCAGACAGGCACTGTGCCATTGAGCTATATCCCTGGCCCCCTATATATTTAAATTATAGCTAGCATTCCGATTTCTGTTTCTGTTTCTGACCTCCACCCCATCCTAAGGAAGAAACTCTGTTTAACTTTGCACTTCCAGAATGGCACAGAGAAGACACTCAGTAGGTGTTGTCAAATAAAGGGATCTATAATTAGGTTGAAGGAGTTATATAGTTTATAGTGGAGAAGAATTATCAAACTTTTTGAAAAATGTAGTTTTAAAAATAAAACCTTCAGGGGCTGGGGATTTAGCTCAGTGGCAAAGTGCCTGCCTGGCAAGTGCAAGGTCCTGAGTTTGGTTCCTGGTACCGGAGAAAAACCAAAAAAACAAAAAATAAAAAAAAAAAAATAAAACCTTCAATTATGCAGGCAAATTTTGCAGACATTTATAAGTAGGAATTTTATAGAGGCTGCTACAAAGAATAAATATTCATTACAAATGAATAATGTCATTAGTCATTAAATGTCATCATTTTTATATGAGTAAAATATACATGCCTTCTAAAGTTTGTTTTACTTTATTATTTTCTATAGCAGAACTTAGGGTCATAAATTGCAAGAATTATACTTATTCTGAATAATAAAAAACAAATGTAAGAAATGGTGTTGCTACCACTGCTGAGTTGGAAACACGTTGAGTAGAACAATAAACTAGCATCCCTTTCCAAAAATGGAGATATTTACTCAACCCTATTGCTGCTTTTTCCACTGAGCTGAACCTACCATTTTAGTACCTCTAGTCTCAGCGTTAGTGCTTGGAACCACTTCTATTTCAATGATTCATGGAAAGAATGTTCCATCTCTGTTCACAGGGCCATTCTCTCCCGGATCTGTCATTTGCTAAGCATGGGAGCTAGTATCTGAACTGTCCCAGCTGAAAGTCATTATTTCTGCCCTTAAGAAGAAAACAGTCTGCCGGGCATGGTGGTACACGCCTGTAATTCCAGCACTTGGGAGGCTGAGGCAGGAGGATCGTCTCAAGTTTGAGACCAGCCTGAGCTACAAAGTGAGCTCAAGGCCAGCCTGAACTGCATAGCAAGACCCTGCCTCAAAAAAAAGACCAAAAAAAAAAAAAAAAAAAAAAAGAGAAAAAAAAACAGTCTAATTGCAGAAATAAGAGGTAAATACACAGAAAATAAATCAAGGCAATTCAGTGGTATCAGTTTTTATGGTCTACCAGTTACCTGCCATAAAAGTTGAAAAGAGGTGAGGGAAGGCCTTATTAGAAGGCACCTGCCATGAGCTCAGAAGTTTAGGGACTGTTGGAAAGAAAGGGAAGCCATTCTGTCTGGGAAAATATCCTACCTGAGATTTTTTCCATTTCTTCCAATAGCTTTTCCAAGTCCTTATTAAGGTCTGACAGCATTCTCAGCATGTTGTCGTAGTTTCTTTTCCCAGGGTCAGAATCAGCCATCTATGTGGTGCACAGAAAGATCTGCCATGAAACATACTGGCATTTTAACACTAGCTGCATAAGTCACACCTGAGTGATCCTTTGAAAATTTCTCTCCGCACCTCTTAGATTTGGACAATACCTCTTACTCCATATGGTTGTTATAAATGAGAATGTGTAAAGATAAATGGCCCACCGTAGTATTTTACACATAGCAGTTGTTGCGCCCCTTTTCCTGATCCTTTGTGTACAAACACCTCTTCAAACACAGTTGAGGGACAGAATGATTAAAGTGGAAGCAATTTTTATTGGTCATAAGTGAAAAAATCTTTGCCATGATTGTGACACAATAGCACATTTATTTTGGTAAAAATGTATTAAGTATCTATTTAAATGCAGGCTGTTGTTATGAAGACATAGTCATTGTATCTAAATGATTTCCAGTGTAATATGGGAATAAGTCATATACAGAACAAATGAAAATCCAGAATATGACAGAGTTCATAGTAGATATACATAGATAGTATTAACATAATATATATATGAAGGTACAACAACCTATAGTGGGGCTGGTTTAACTTTAAAATATGAGATGATTCTAAAATTTGCAGATTTTGGGTTTTTTTTTCAGACAGGGTCTCACTATGTAGTCCAGGCTAGACTTGAGCTCACCATGTAGCCTATGCTAGCCTCAAACTCACAGAGATCCTCTTGCATCAGCCTCCTGAGTGCTGGGATTACAGGCATACACCACTGTGCTTGCCCTCAAATTTGCAGATTTAAAGAAAGGTTATTATCAATTTAACTTTCCACAAGGGTTCTCTTGAGCATTAGGGGTAATGTCACCCAGAGACTGAGTCTTAGCTCTGTAGGACTGCACGGACTCAAACTTGACCCCCCCCAGTATTAGCTGTATTACCCTCACTGACCAACTTTTCTTGTAGTACTGGGAATTCTAGGCAAATTCTCTGCCACTGAGCTACATCCCTGGCTCTTCATCTATATTTTCAACAATATTGTTTTTGCAATTTATTTTAAAAATTTCTAATGTATCTATATATTACAAGATAGGGTTTTTGTGAGGATTAAATAATATAAATTATATACTACAATGCCTACCATAATAAACACAATACCTACCATAATAAACACTTAATAAGCCATACCAATTGTTATTTAAAATATTGAACTCTAAATCACTCTAGATCCTCTTCTGATCTTTACTAGTATATATTTATTAATTCCACTAACATTTGATGCTCATTTATTTAGCTACAAGTTCTTGGACTAGGTATGATAAAATAAAAATAGATAAATAAGGCTATAGGGGTTGCCAGGGAATTTATCACCTTAAGAAGATGAAGGAAAGAGCCAGGTGAACATAAAATAAGGAGGGTTGGTATTTTGTTCTCACTGTACACGTGGTTATATGGGGAAGGCTCTCTGGCCTTGCTGTAGTTAGAGGCCTCCACTGGGATCTCCTGTGGGTCCCAGTCTTCTCCCATCATGGTGTCTCAGCTGGTACCTTCCCAACTAGACTGAGGTCTCTGGAGAATAGGGGCTGTCTTTCCAAAGAACTATTCCCAGCACAGGGCTAGGAAAATAGCAAGCACTTAATCCTGTTGGCTGGATAAAGGAAGGAATGACTACTTTGAAATGCTGTGATTCTGAAAGCTTCTGGTCTTACCCCTCCTTCTGTCTTCCTTGTTAAGGGTGAAGATTTTGAGGAGCAGGGTGCCTTTTAGCTGATCTGAGAGGCAGATCTGATGACTTAAGGTGCAAGGAGAGGTGGTTGTTTTGGGACTTGTAAATGTACTGCTTCTGTGAGCATGGAGCCATTCCTCACTGGAGACTTCCATCCTTCCTAATGACCGTACTATTTTTTTTTTAACTTGGAATAGCTTTCTAAGAGAAAGTGGTGGGTGCAGGCAGGGGCTAGGGCAGATGCCAGGGAGTAGGTGATGGGAGGGAGACATGTCTGGAACAGATAGCTTGACCCTCCATCCTACAGTCACTTCTTCCCTTTACTTTCCCAGCTAGGCCTCACATTTTTGCCACCCCTACGTTTTCTAATCCTCACCTGTCATCTCTCTTCATCTCTCACTGAAACTGCTCACCAGGGCCATAACTGGTACCTGGGGCATCTTCTGTCCTTCTTGTTGTACTTAACCTCTTGGTAGCATGTGGCACTTGGTCATTTTCTCCTGGTGTTTTAACCCTGTCCTGTCCCAAGCTCTGACTACCTCTCTGATGGATCCTTCTCTTTCCTGGTCCCTTCTTTGCTGGCTCTGAAATGTCAGTGATGATCCTCTCAGCTCTTTCTCTCTAGACCATCCTCTCAGTGCTGATACTGTCTCTGCCCATAGCATCACCATTCTGTCTACGCTGAGGATTCAAAGCTTGCTCCTGAAGCCCAGGTCTGCGCGTCTGCCTGCCTACTGCATTCTTCCTTTGGGATGTCCCCTAAGCATTTCAACCTCAACAACCTAAGATAAATTGCTCACTACTGCCTCCCACAAATCTGTTCATTCTCCATTCTATAACCCAATGGATGATACCACTATTCATCCAGTAGCCTGGGCCAGAAATACAATGTTCTCTTTTTCTCTTATCTTCCTATCTATGGGGTCACTGAACTCACCAATTTTACCTCTTTTTTTTTGTACTGGGAATTGAACTCAGGACCTTGCACTTGCCAGGCAGGTGCTGTGCCACTGAGCCATATCCCTGGCCAAATTTTACCTCTTCATGGAACAAGCGTTTATTTATCTGTGAGTCAGAAGGTCCAATGTTTGGGTAGCATTTATAAACAAAACCTTATCCATGTGGAGTTCACAGCCAGGCCCACTTCTTTAAAGTCTTTCCCATCAGCAGCCCTCTCCCTCTCCTCAAGATTATTGCTTTCACTGAGGTCCATTCTATTACCTAACATTGATTATACACTTACTGACATCTACTGCGTGCTCTGTGGATACTGCTCAATAGGCAAAACCCATGTTTTCATAGATCTATTCCAGAGGAAGACACAGATAATCAACAAATAAGTGGATTCGTAAAGATACCTTCAGTTTGTGGTAACTGCTATAAAGAAAATATAACAAGGTGGTATGATAAGGCGAATCTTTCATGTGGAAAGGGTACTTTATCTTGTAAAGTCATGGACTCCTCTCTAATGAAGGGACTTCATTCTCCACTGTGGGGAATGGGGTATTGAACTGAAACCTTGTGCGTGCTGGGAAATCACTCTGCCTCTGAGCCACTTCTGGCTCAAACTTCTGGGCTCAAGTGAGCCCAAACTCCTGAGTAGCCAAAACCACAGGGATGCCCCATCTTACCTGGCTTAAGAAATAGACTATATTATAATTAAATGAGTTTATCTGTAATCGAAACAAAAAAAACCTTCTTAAAAGTTGCCTCTAAAATTTGCTAGACTTAGAATAAGATTTGTAAACTGAACAATGCTTAAGAAAGAGCTGAAATTTTAAATTAATAACCTTTAATAAATATTAATTTAAAAAGCTGAAGTAGCCTTCTCTGCTTAAAAATGGCTTTAAAGGAACCAAAATGCATATTAATCAATATCAAGTCATGTCCTCTATAGACTCTATGGTTCAATAGCACTAGCTATTTTTTTGGTAAGTTTGGGTGTACATTATATAACAATACCAAATAGTACTATAGAGGTTTAGGACTAAAAACTGAATTAAAACATACAGTCCTAAACTGGGCGTGGTGGTGCCTATCTGTAATCCCAGCACTTGGGAGGCTGATGCAGGAGGATTGTTGAAAGTTCGAGATCAGCCTGGGATACAAAATGAGCTCATGGCCAGCCTGAACTGCACAGTGAGACCCTGTCTCAAAAAGACAAAAAGCAAAAAATAAAAATATTAAACATACAGTCCTTTCTGTCAAGAAATCAGTTTGCTAGGAAGCAACTTGTAAGGAAAGACTCTTTGAAAAGCATTAGCCAGTCATCCAGATATCTTTGCTCACTTTTAAACCAAAATCTCATCTGAAATAGCCCTTTTAGCTATGTTATTGGAAAACTCTAAAACTACCATGTTCCCTTTTCATTCCATGGTTTGGTATATCATTATTTTGCTATATGAAATGCTGTGCCTCCTTCTCCCTTGTTAAGACTCAGATCAAGGATCACTTCTAGAAGTCTTTTCTTATATTTCCCACCAGCCAGATCTGAATATCAGCCTACAGTAGCTCTTTAACCTTTCCACAGCTTCTGTACCCTTCTTCTAGCCAGACACTAGAAGTTAAAGCATTTTAATCTTCATAATAAAACTCTAAGGGAAGTATTGCATTACTCTAATATATAAATGAGGAAACAAGATTCAGGGAATTAACTAATTCCCACATCCAGACAGCAAATGTACACAGAGCTGAGCATTGAGTCCTGTAGGGTGTGGCTCTAGTCTGTGGTCTCTCACATCATACTATTGGTGCTCGATAAATTCCTGATGAACACATGAATAAGCAGAAATTTAAAATGCAGCAAATAACTAAAGAGAGGTTCTCTGTACCCAGAAATTTTGGGGCTGGGCGTGGTGGCACACACCTGTAATCCCAGCACTTGGGAGGCTGAGGCAGGAGGATCACTGTGAGTTTGAGACCAGCCTGGGCTACAAAGTGAGCTCAAGGTTAACCTGAACTGCACAGTGAGACCCTGTCTCAAAAAAACAAAAACAAAAACCCAAAACAGAAATCTTGGGCTGAAATTTACTTACTGGCTGCGAGACCTTGAAAGATTATCCAATCCCTTTAAACCTCAGTTTTCTTTCTTTAAAATGGAAATGACAGATTCTTTTTAGGTTATTCTGGAGATCTATACAGTTTGGCATATAATAGGAATCCAAATTCATCAGATTAAATAGTTGGCCTAGGGCTAGGGATATATCTCAGGGGCATAAGAACCTGCCTGGCAAGCGCAAGGCCCTGAGTTCGATTCCCAGTACAAAAAAAATATAAATAAATAGTTGGCCTAACTTTATATAAAACACCAGGTTCAGATAAAGCAGTTCCTCAGAAAATATTTTACTAAAATTAGAAGGTAAGAGATATGATTCCAATAATATAAAACCTAACACATTCATGCTTAATCTGTGCCATGAAGTATGTAAGTTGTAAACAAGAATTGGTTTCATCCTCACAATGTTGTGAATACTATTATTATCTCCGTTGTACAGATGAGGAATCCCAAAGATTATAGAAGTCAAATGATCTAATAAGTCACACAACTAAAAAGTGACAAAGCTTGATTTAAATCTAGACCTGGCTACAGAAACATAGTTCCTTGGCATGAGATATGGTCATAACTTCTTCTGGCAACAAAATAAAGTGATTTTGAACCTGACATCAGAATGGACAGTGTAAAAGAAGATAAAGAATGAAAGTGAGGAGATGGGATGGAGAAGTTAATATGTTAAATTTGGGGAAGCTGAAACATTTGGTGCCTGTGGTGTATGACCTATTCAACAAACAGGTCAAATATAGGGTTAGAGCCCAGGAGAGAGGATAAACTAAAAAGAAAGGTATGTTAGTGGTTTAAATTATGGGAAGAACTGAGTATGGTGGTGCACACTTGTAGTCCTCGCTATTCAGGAGGCTGAGGCAGATGGCTTGAGATCAGGAGTTACAGGCCAGACTAGGCAAAATAGCAAGACCCTATCTTAAAAAGAATTATGGGAAGAGATGAAATCATTCATAGTAAGTGTCTAAAGGAAGAGAAGAGATGGAAGGAACCCTGAAAACATCAGTTTAAAGAGCAAAAGGAAATAAGCCCATAAAACACACTGATAAACAGAAATACAGGGAATCAGAGTGTATACTTAAATCTAGTAGCAGAGAAGAGGAAGTGGCTTATTAACTTCTATAGTCAACAAATATGTACTGAATGCTAGGCTCTTTTTGAGGAACTAGTATTATATCAGTGAATAAAACAGATCCTTGCCCTTATGAAATTTATATTCTGGTCAGGGGAGACAGGCAATAAGCACATAAATACACAAGTGAAGTGGTGGGTGCTAAGTGTTATGGAGAAAACTAGGAAGAGTGGGAAGGTAATGGATTGGAAGGAGTCACTTCATACATGGTAGATAGGGATATCTGCTCTGAGAAGGTAAATTTTGAAACAGACTCAAAGAAAGTGAGCATGTGTACCCTATGGATATCTTGGGGAAGAGTTCTGTGCAGAGGTAGAGCAAAAAGAAAGGTCATGAGACAAAGTGTGTTTGGGGTGGCTTGGGAAAAGCAAGAATGCTAAGCAAACCTACAGTACAGTGGAGAGAAGGATGTTAGAAAATGAGGCACAGAAACTGTAGAGGATGTTGGTTTACATAGGATTCTGGCTTTTATTCTGAAATAAAATACACTGGAGGGATTTGACAGAGGTGGCATGATTTGAATAATGATTTAAAGATTGTTCTGGCTGCAATATTGAGAATATAGTAAGAATGGAGAAGGTAGAATACAAAGACCAATGAGGAGATTGCTGCAAAACTCCAAGTAAGGAGCTTGGACCAGATTGTTAAAAGTAGAGGTAATAAGAACAGACTATATTCTGGATATGTCAAGAAAATAGTCAATAGTATTTGCTGACATCCTAGTGGAATTAGGAAGTTAGGGTGCAGTAAAAAGCCTGATTGGACATCTGTGTTTGGGAGTTATGGGAATATAGATGACATTTAAAGCCATGAGACTAGTCAAGATCACCTAGGAAGTGAGGATAGATGGAGGAAAAATCTGAGTTCTTCAATATGTAGAGTCTGGGAAGATGAAGAGGAATTAGCAAAGGTGACTGAAAGGAAGCAGCCAATTGTGTAAGAGCAGAGCTAGGACAGATTGATGTCTCAGAAGCCAAGTGAGGGACATAAAGAATAATCATCTGTTTCCAATGTCAAGTAGTATAAAGAAGAAAAAGTTATCATCAGACATGACAATTTGGAGGTCAACAGCAATCACGACAGTTTTCATGGAATGGCAGGAACAAAAGTCTGATTGAAATATTTCTCTTTTTTGAGTTTTAAAATGAGTTTATTAAAGAATGTTCTCAGGAGGGCTACAACCTTTGATTTGTCATTTTAAAAAGTTATGTTTCTTCATGCTTTATAATAAAGGTAATGTGAAAGGATAGAGTTATAAGCATTTTTCTGCCAGAATTCTCTGATAGTATAGCACAGTGCAGTCATTTCTGCAATGCTAGAATAAATTTTAAAAAGTCTCTTCTATGTTTTTCTTCAAAAAGCAATGAATAATAGCAGGAGATAGCATATAAAAGCCACTTTCTTTTCTATTCATTCAGTATTGGAGCCAGTATTTTTACCATCACATGCTACAATTTTCACTCTATCCACTTTAATAAATTCTGTCACCTCTCTGAATTCAACATCGTTCAATACAAAAGCCCACACATTATCACAAAATCTGTATGTATTTAGAGTCCCTGAAATTGACTTTGTTCCTGACCCTCTGAGACAATGCTGAATTTATAACCTTATCAAACTGAAGCAGAACTTGGAAGACAAGTGGCAGGGTGATCTGTTGAGATGTATGAGCTTATCTAGGGTTTCCTGAAGACTAGTATCTCAGTCCCAAAGTGGTATCTCTGTATAACTGATATGCCATGGCTTAGCCTAAAGAAATTACCTTTTTTTCAGGCTCACATTGATATCCCCAAGGATGCGTCTCCTGCCTGTGAGCCCCGCCACACGGCGAGGCCTCCGGCCTGCCCCGTACCCACTGCGCCCAGTTAGTCGCGCAGGGCCCGGAACCGAGGCCCTCCCAGTCGGTTCCAGAGCCCGTCAGCCTGCCCGGCCCCCTGAGAAAGGGAGCAGGCCTGGGATGTAATGTGGAGTCATGGGTGTCTTTTAAGTTGAGAGAGATTACATTAGTGTAAGATATTACAAAAGGCTTCAGTAAATTCAACACACTTGATTTGGGTGTCACTTGTCATCTCAGTGAAACCTGTTTCTGGGGAGCAATGAAGGTACCGACAAGATTTCCGTAAGTTAAAGAATTAATAGACCATTATACAAAGCAGATAGTGTGCACAGATTTAAATGTGGGTAGGAGAAACAGGACATAGCTAGAGGTGATACAGGGTGAATATCTTTTGTGGTTTAAATTTTTTTTTGATGTTTCTAGGTTGCATGGAAAGAGTTGGTTCAACAGAAAAGGCTAAAGAATCAGAGAAAGCAAGAAAAAAAAGAGAATCAGAGAAAGATTAACAGATGCAGCAGGGATTGGTCTAGGAAGGGAAAGGGTCACCTTACTTTATAAAATTAGGGGGAAGGTAAGGAGATAAGGTTGGGGTAAGGTAGGTAAAAGTCAAAGTAAGATGGTAAGGAGAGAATGATTTTCTTTCTGATTCCCCTAAAAATGTCAATAAAGAGGTTTTTTTTTTTTTTGTTTTTTGTTTTTAAATAGACTCTCTTAGTTTGAAGAGTAAAAAATGTTGAAGATTCAAAAATGTTTGGCAAAGCTGTGTGCTTTCCTAGACGTGTCTGGCATGTAACAGAGCAGCACTGGTGGTGTGGCTAAGGCTGCATTGCTGCAGTGTCCTCAGTGACACAAATAGATGGAGCATAACAGGCCTGGAAGTGTAAACAGACAAGGTGAAGGAATTGAGGGTACAATAAGAGATTGGTTTAAGGAGTGAGCAAAGTGATGTGTGATGAGGCAGAGGCAGAGACATGTTTGAATTGAGGTAGATTGGGAGATAGATATGGAACGGCTAGAAGGACAGAGGCTATGGCCATGTGACTTTGGATCTCAGTGGAGGGATGGATCAGGAAAGCAGATCCAGGGAAAGAGTATGGTGCTGAGATGGAGAAGTCTTTGAAGCTGGGGTAATTCCAGCAGTCAGGAGGCTGAGCAGGAGGATTGCTGTGAGTTTGAGGCCAGCCTGGGCTACATAGTGAGTTCAAGGCCAGTCTGAATTACAGAGCAAGACCCTATTTAAAAAAAAAAAAAGTCTTTGCAATAAGAATACAGGATATTTCTGTGTAATGAGGTTACCCAGGATGACAGTAGGACTGGGATGGAGGATGCCTAGAACAGTGCCAACATCAAAAGAATGGGATAATGGTAGATTACAGGAGTTAGAGTGGGTAAAGGAGTATGGCGGTACTGGGAGTGGTCTGAGTTGGGTATCATTTGGGGCTTGAGGAAATGAGGGTCTTGGGAATTGAGGAATCCATAGCTATGTATAATGCAACGGTTTAAAGTTCTGTTTATGATTTGAGAATCATGGCTAGTACAAAGAGTTTAATAGTGTATGGAACTCCTCTTGGACTAAGAAATGTGAGGAGCTATAAGGGGCTCTTTGGTCTAGATTCATTCTTTTGTGAGTGGTGAGAGTCAGGGAGGGTAGCCAACGTAGGATAGTTGTGTGTGTGTGTGTGTGTGTGTGTGTGTATGTGAGAGAGAGAGAGAGAAAGAG
>NW_004955413.1:33572904-33587155 GCF_000276665.1 Chinchilla lanigera
AGAGAGAGAGAGAGAGAGAGAGAGAGAGAGAGAGAGAGAGATAGATGTGGGGAGAGGAATCCTACAGTTAGAGGGGCATGACAGATTTCGGCCCAGTCCTGGTACGCAGATGTGATAGACTGTGAGATGGTTTGCAAGGTGTGGAGTGTGAGGAGTCCAGGTGTTTCGCCTGTGTTGTGGGGGGGTGTGGGTGAAAGAAGAGGGTTGAGTGGGATGAGAGTCCAGGGTGTGCAGAGTTCAGGACCTGGAATGTATGGTGTGAGAGGATTAAGGAGAGGAGTCTGGAGTGAGGACATGTTGGGGAGAGGTAGGTGAGGTGAGAAGACTGAAGTGAGGAGTCCGGGTGTGAGGTGAGGAGACTGAGATGAGGGGTTGTTGTAGGGATGAGGGACTTTTGGTGAGGGGTTAGGGTGTGAGGATAGGGCACCTTTCATAGGGGTCAGGATGTTGGGACAGGGAACTGTGGTAAGGGGTTAGGATATGGGGATAGGGCCTGTGGTGAGGGCTTGGGGAGTTGGGCGAGAGAACTCAAGTGAGGTGAAGGGACAGAGGTGAGAGGTCAGGTTGTGGTTGAGGGCACACATGTTAGGGGGTCCGGACGTGGGTGAGGGGACTCAGGTGACAGGTGGATGTCAGGCGTGCGTGGTCCAGGGTGAGGGGCCAAGTAAGGGGTGAGGATTCGGGGGTCAAGGGTCTGCTGCGAAGAGCTTCAAGCCCCTGGGAGCCCACGTCAGGGTCTAGGGGAGCCCGCAGTCGGGAGTCGAGGGGCCCAGGATGGGCGAGTCTCTTACCTCAGGCCGGGCCCGCGCTCGCTTCTGCTAGGTGCCTCGCGAGACCGCTGCAGGGAGGAAGAAGGCGGTGCCTGGTAACGACGCCCCGCCTCTTTCCGTTACCTAACCCGCCCAGGAAGCGGCTCTTACGCTCATTGGCTGGCCCCAGGGCGAAAGGGGCGGGGCAACTGGCTTAGCGGTCTCTGACAGGCACAGCCTGAGAGGGCGTGAGGGTGAGCGGGAACGGAGAGTCGCCAGCTGCCGCACCGCCGCGCTTGACGGTTAGGTTCTTCCCTTGTCTGTGTGTAAGGTCATATGCCAGGGCCGTGTGTAATCACAGTGTCCCTAGTGTCCAGAACAGCACCGGGCAGAGAGGTGTTCAACACGTGTTAAATGAGTAGCTGAATGTCCAGTATTTCCGTCTTCGCAGCTCGCATGCTCGGCCCACCTCGCGGCGCACTACTGAGGGAGCACTGTCTCACAGACGAGGAAGCCAAGGCTCAGGGGTGAGGCAGAGCTCCACACAGGTGCACCAAGCTGGAAAGGGCTGAGCACTGTTCCAGCCCTGGTCTGCCAGGTGCTCCTGGTCTCCCCACAGTGCTGAATCAACAAGCGAGCACTTGCAAAAAAGCTGCCCAGCACTTTGGAGCCGAGCACATAACGCTCCGGGTGGGAGGAGGCGGGACAGAAGGCGACCTAAGCCCCACACTATTCAGAGGTACTGCAGAGCATGGTAAGCAGAGGAGTGGCGTGGGTGCTGGAGGTAGAAGGTGATAGAGCAGCCTGTTGCCAAAGATGGAAATGTGAACAAGGGAAGGCCTGGCCATGGTGGAGAGAGTACACAGAGCCAGAGCCATTTAGAAGGTCGACTTGGCAGGACTTAGTAATAGGGGAGGTCAGGAAGAGAAGGAATGAGATGGGGCGGGAAGGTGATGTCACAGGCTGAGATGTGGAACAGTTTAAGACGCAAGTTTGGAAGGCAGTTAACTTTGGTTTGAACACCTTGTGTTGGAAGATACTGACAATCCTGGGTTCTCTGTACCTTTACCCAGGGATTTTGATCCTTAGCAGACTGATTGCAGAGGAAGAAAAACAGCTATCGTGAAGTCAGACTGTTCTAAACACAAAGTGAGCATTAGTGTGTCTATGGAAGGAGATGGCTGCCTGGGCCACACCCTCTCCCTAAGATGCCAGGCTTCTGCCCCTTCTGAACCTGGTTTGATTCAGAACCTGGTTGGTTATCCTCTCCCAAATGTGAACTTCCTTTCATATTCCAGTCACTCTTTTATTTGTTTAAACAGCCCAGGGCTGATTTATAGCTGATTTATACTCCAGAAATATATGAATCAGGACTAACTGTGATGGGTAATGAAGTCAGTCTTCAAGAAGAATAGGCATTTACTAGGCTTAGAGTGGGCCCAGGATTCCAGGCAGAAAGTCCACCAAGAGTAAAGGTTAGGGTACAGGAGAGGAGACTCAGGCAAGGTCAGTTTGGCTGGAGCATGAGTGGCTTTGAATACTCGGCCTGGTAGAGGGAGGTTTGCTATCGGAAACATCCTGCAGTGCCCAGACCATGAAGGTTTGGGTTCTCAGGAAGCTCAGATATCAGTCTGGTCTGTCCATGCCTTTGTGCATTTAAGACCAGAAAATTTCCCCAAATGTTTCTATTACAGCCTGGGCATACAACCAGATTATGTCTCCTCGATTCCCTTGCAATGAGTCCTGGCCAATGAGCTGTAGCTAGAAGTGCTCTGCCTCACTTCCAGGCTAGGTCCACTAAAGCCCTCCTCTATGTACTTGCTCAGTGTTGATGCTGAATGCAGGGTCTCTGTCAGCCCAGCTCCTCTAATGATGGTGTGGAGCAAAGCCTCCACCTCAGCCAACTAGATTTGATCTAAGCAAGAGTTAACCTTGAATTCTCTGAAGCCATGGAGATTTTAGAATTTAGGTTGAAGGGCGGTTAGGGGAATGGGAAAAAAAGGAATTTGTTATAGCTGCTGGTCTTACCTAATGCAAATTTTGGTAGCTCATAGGGACATAAAGGAGCTTCTTGGGCTTTGGTGGGTTGTCACCAGAGGTTCATACCCTGGTTTAGCACTATGGCTTCTCCTCTCACTTATTTTAACCAAGAACATGCCTGATAAAAGAGCATTAATGATTTAATTTCAACATTAATTAACAGCCAGCTTTTTAGAAACTTCACTGCTCTTCTGGGATTGGGTGAACAAACCAGTGCTGGGTAAGAAACATATTGAAACCCAAACACTTTTTAAGTGAAGGTTATACAGGCACTATGAAATTATTTTGGAAGCCCATGCAAACTCTGACATCGAATGTAACATTTTGTGAGCAAAGTTGTACTTTTGTACACTCATGGAGACTCAGAAGAAGTTAAGAACCTTGGGAATTCTTTTGCTTTTATGGTCTTTGTGTGTGTGTGTGTGTGTGTGTGTGTGTGTGTGTGTGTGTGTGTGTGTTTGAAGACAGGGTCTTGCTATGTAGTTCAGGCTGCCTTGAACTCACTATGTAATCTAGGCTGGCCTCAAACTCATGGAGATTCTCCTGCCTCAGCCTTTCCTGAATGCTGGGATTACAGGGATGCACCACCATGCCTGGCTCGCTTGCTTGCTTTCTCTCTTTCTGTTTCTCTATTTCTTTCCTTCTTTCTCTTTTTCTTTCCTGAGGGTTAGATTGAACCCAGGGCTTTTGCACTGAACTATATCCCAGCCCTTTATTATTTTTTTTGTTTTGTTTTGTGACAGGGCTTCAGTAAGTTTCTCTGGTTGAATTCAAATTTATGATCCTCCTGCCTCAGCCTCCCAGAGTTCTGGTATTACAGGCATGAAAAGCCATGCCTGGCTACACAAGGTTTCAACTACTTTAAAAACTGTTATAAGGAGCCTAGATCTCTCCTTCACTTTTTTTTTTTTTTTTTTTTTTTTTTTTGTTTTTCTCCGGTACCGGGAACCGAACTCACGACCTTGCGCCTGCCAGGCAGGCGCTTTTGCCGCTGAGCTAAATCCCCAGCCCCTCTCCTTCACTTTTTAATTTATATTTGAGTCAATGAGACATTTTCATGGATTTTTAAAATAGGCATGTCAAATTTAATATTTAAAAATCTCGGGGCTGGGGATTTAGCTCAGCAGCACAGCGCCTGCCTGGCAAGTGCAAGGTCATGAGTTCAATTCCCGGTACCGGAAAAAAACAAAACAAAAACCAAAACAAAAAACAAATAAAAAAATCTCACTTAATCACCCAATCATCTACAATGGAAAATGTGAGTTATCTGATGCTTATTTATCAGGCCTGTCAGTCTTGCTTTGACATTCTCAGCTCCTTAGGTCTCCAGTGCTGTGGCACTGCCTTAGTTTAAGCCCCTCTATGTCTCCCACCTATGCCACTATTATAAGCAGGGCTCTAATAGGCCTCTTGCTTCTTCCCTTTGTTCTTTCATCCTGGTTAGCCACAGCAATCCTCTTGAGATTAGGACAGGTTTTTGTCACCCTCTCCTCAGACCCCCACACCTTCTCCCACCATTCAGTAGAGTCACAGTCTGGTCTTTGAGCCCTCTCTCTTCTCCCTGTCCCTCCTGCTCCCCTCTTCACACCAGCTACAACCCTCCTGTGCTCATCCTCCAGAGCAGCAGGGGGCTCTGTCCTAGAAGTTTTGTCTCTTTGCCCAGGAGTGCTCTTCTTTGAGTATCCCACATGAAGAACATGATAGGGATAGGGCTTGCTCCCTCTCCCCTCAAGTGTTTGCCTTTGCCAGCATCTGAAATCGCCACCCACTCCTCCATTGTTCCTTTCCTTACTTGCCTTTCCCTTAGCACTTCTGTCCGTCTGGCTTACCTCTCCCATGTAATATGTACATTCTTCTTAGCCCTTGTCTCTGTTCCTCTCTGGTCTCTAAGTCCCAAAGGAAGAGTTTGAGAGTTTTGTTCACTGCCTGTTGCGGCTTGTGTCTAGATGTGCCCCCAAAGCCTCATGCAGTCATAGGCAGGGCTTCTTCAGAGGTGGCTGGATCTAGAGTGTGTGATGCTGGGTTGATTCATGATGCAGTGCGAGGATCAAGGGCACTAGGATTAAGGATGTGAGAGCTACCCACCCTAAATAGCCTGGATGAGATAAAAGGGCCAGAAAGACGCCGGTAAGGTCCCTTGCTTGTTTTGCTACCTTCTGCCTGCCATGAACTGTTCTCTTCTGCCACCCTGCTTTGGAGCCAGAGGATTATGGACTGACACTTCTACAAACTGTGATTTAAATAAACCTTTCCCGCTTTAACTTTGGGTGTTGTTTTGTCTCAGCAATGAGAAAAGTAACTAACACACTGCCACATCCCAGGGCCTTGGACACTGCAGGCACTTGGTAAGTACTTGCCAAATGGGTCATTCCAAAAAGCCTCCTGGTTTCTGCCAGCTGCTCTGTCCCCTAATCATGCCCACTTCATCTCATAGTGATTGAACAGATATATATCATGGTGTTTACCACTGAACTTCCAGCACAAGCTTATGCCTGTGGTAGGTGGTAGGTGCTCAACAAATAGGTGCTCAACTTCCCAAGTGAAGGCTCAGAACTGAACCTGATTCACTTTTGGATCGTTAGCATCTAGAGACTGCTGAGATCTGGATTCATTCAAATAAGCACCAACAATAACGAGTGTCATACTTTTCATAAAAATTATTCTTGGTTTACTCTTAATGTTATTTTAACAAGAAACCCAGCCTGAGTGAAGGAACATGTCTCCAGGTTGTCCTCACAGATACTGTCACGTGGTACCCAGTCTCAGGCCTGGGACTGGGAGTTCTCCCTGTCCCTGTGCATGGAGCAGGCAGGCTGGCCCCACTCTCTGCAGACAAACAGAAGTGGCCCCAGGGAACAGGTGAGGTGCTGAAGCAATAATTTATTCCAAGTGCACATGATGGTGTGCATAGGAATCTCAGAGCCTCATCACTGAGCACAGACACAGTCGCAAGTCTCCCAGCCCCAGCCCTTTCTTTGCCATTTTTCTGAGCTAGGGAAGGAAAAAACAAAACAAACAAGTAGGTGCCTAAGAGCAGACAGAGAATTACACAGCCTTATTTTTATTATTATCTACCAAGACAAAATTCAAAATTCCCTCCCTACTCCAACCCCACATCCACCACCTGGGCCCTTAGGTAGCAGCATCTGCCTGGGGAGTGCCGGCTGCCAGAGCTGTCCTGGGAGCTGGGCACCTGTGCATGGCCACCCCTTATGCCTACAAGCCAGCCACAGTCCCCTTCCTCCATGATGGGGGTACACAAGGGCAGCTGGCCCTTCACCAGCCTTCAGTTGTTAGCCTTGGGAACTTGGAAAAGATCAGCGATGTCCAGCAGGGCTTGGCGGATATGGTTCCCAAAGCGCTGAGCATTCTGTGGGAACTGAGAGCTTAAGCACACCTTCTGGTGACCTCCCACCATCCTCTCCCCACAAAGGACCCTTCCCCAGTCCAAGTGTGCTCCTGAGCTGCCCTGGTGGCCACCCTCCTCAGGACTGAGCGGGAACAAGGGAGACTCACCGTCTCTGAACTTGAGAACTTGCTGGAGACATGGAAGAAGATAGTGTTTTCACCTGCAATCATATAGGAAACCCCATAGCCATCGTCTGCCACCTGAGGAAGAGGTAAAGGGGAAGATTAAGATGACCTTGAAGAACTGGAAGCCAAACTCGTGTTGTAATTGGTCTTCCCACAGAATTTCAGGAAGAGGCTCAACCCCTAGATGCTGCAGTCTTCCTGAGGTCAGCCTCTCCCCAAGCTCAGGAAACTGTGAAGACAAAGAAAGTTGCCCCCTGTGGTTCTGGACCCTTCCCAGGGATCCAGGGTTCCTGTTTTCCTCAGGGGGTTGTGGTTTAGAGTACTGCCTCTTTTGAGAGGGTCTCTAGCCTTTTGACAAACTAGCCCATGTGCATGTCTCAGCACATTTCCTGTGAAAGAGCAGGACTCCTGTGGAAACATACTTCAAAAAGTCCCAGTGTATTGGTCTGTCCTGGGGCATGGTCATCTTCCAGCAGGGAGGCACCTGAGATAGGCAGTTCAGATCCTTGTCCATGTGGGCTGACCGATACCATTCTGCTTTTGTGCAGGTCCAGGACTCTCCTCTGATCAAGATGTCCTATCCCCATCTAACCTGGCCAAGGTTCTCACTCTCCATGGAAAGCCTGGGCCCCAGTGCAGCCCACCATCCCCTTCAGCGATACTCACAGGGCCAAAGCCACCTCCTGCAGCCAGGTGATTGGGATACTGGTTTGGGTCAAACATTCGGATCTGGGACTGAGGGATCTGGCTGGTGGAGAGGCGCCAGGGTTCTGACAGCACCTGCAACAGGGAGGCTGAAGCTGATCAGATGCTAAGCACTCAGCTGTCTGACTGGTGGTGCCAGAGACCTGTTCTGCGACAGGCTCTGAGTGTTCTGTGGGGGATGGATAGGTCCCCTGGTCCCCATAGCCTTTTTACAGCTTCTCAGCATCTACACAAACCCATCCATCTTGCTAAAACCTGTTTGACCAGCTGTCCTTCCCTCTGTTCTGCCCCTTCCCCTTTTTCTACTCTCACTAGCACTGTTGCTACCCGATAGGTCACACGTTTGTTTCCTTCACAAGAATGCTGATTCCACCGGAAGGACCCTGTGCCTGCTCAGTCCCAGGACTGCAGGCCTGGGTGGGGCATGGTAGAGGAAAGCTGGGCCCTGTCCTCCAAGCAACTTGAGGAGAGTCAGCTGTACCACAGGCAAACGAGCCCCCATTACAGGAGGCTGAGCCCCTGGACCTGAGGCAAGGGGATGAGGACACACCCATCAACCACACTGACCTCTGCTAGGAATGGAGAGCTGACCCCCAGGTACTTAGACACCAAATAAAGGCAGAAGAGGTGCCTGTCAATGCCAGCACCCGTCATGGCCAGGCGGTACATGTTCTGGTGCTTCTCAGAAGCTTTCCGGAAGAGATCTTGGAGGTCTGCTTTCTGGGAGGGGAGAGTTAGAGGGGTGAAGAGTGGCCCTACCCCTTGAGGCAGATAAAAGGTGCAGGGAGGTGCAGAGATGGGACTGATGGGGGGGCCCTCACCATGTGGGACCCCTTCGTCATGGCCTGCACAAAGGCTTTGGACTCGCTGGTACAGGAACGCACGGTCTCGGTCCGTCCTTCCCGGAACATTCTGGTCATTGAGGCCTCATAGGTCAGGCAGAACTTGCCCTTGTCCTGGGGCACAGAGGGGGTGAATCTGGCAGGTGGACCCCTGAAGCTGCCCTGCCCACTCAGTAGCCTGAGAGGGCCCCTACCCGGAAGTGAGCCAGCTGCAGGGCAATCTGCACGAAGGCATCAGGGCTGGTCCGACACTTCTTGATAAGGCCTTTGCCAAAGTGCAAGAACTGGAAGCAGTACAACTCCACGTCATCTGCCAGCACCTTGGCTATCTGGTAGGAGCTCTTGATGACAGCCTGACACTGCCAAGACACAGAAAGAGTTAGCTGTGGACAGAGCTCTCCCAGCAGGACTCCAGGTCCTGTCTAGGAGGTACTGGATAAAGGACAAAGTGAGCCTGACACCTTCCCGACTGGGGGCACAAACGCCAGGCTGAGCCTGGAGGGCAGAGAGAAGCACTGACCACAGATGGCCCAGATGCTGCCTTCTCTGGGGCCACTCTGAATGCTACCTGGCATCCTGAGAAGCTCCTGTCCCTTTCTCCTGGGGTCACTCCAAGTGTGGGGTCAAGAAAGGAGGGGAAGGCACAGCGCCTCACACCTGTTCTCATCTGCACACCTGCTCAGGAATGTCCCATTGGAGCCGCTGAGGAGGTGCCAGCATCAGATTTGGTTCACCCAGGCAGTGCCCAGTCTCTGTGTAGCCCAGGTGGAAAGTGTCAGTGCCGAGGACAAACTGCAGGGAGAAAACCCATCTAAGAAACAAGCCTCAAGCTAGTGCCAGCCCTGCAGAGCTCCTGTCCAGGCTTGTTACCTCCCAGAGATGCCCAACAATAGGGGCATCAGCCCACGCATGTTCTGTGTTGAGGCCCAACACACCATTCTTGAAGGAAATAAGAGTGAAAGACTTGTCAAACCACCTGAAAGAGTAGATACAGAGATGAGCCAGAGCTGAGGATGTACAAGGGACCCTAACACGTGACACTAACCATCACCAACCTAATTCCAACTCTAAGCACTAACCCTAACCCCAAGCCTAACCCTAAACTTAACCCCTATTCCTAACCTGTCTGTAGCCCTGTCTGTAACTAATACCCTGATAGAAACCTCTACCCCACCACTGAACAGTAATACTACCTAAGCTAAACTACTTTAGTTTTTTTTTTTTTTTCCTCCGGTACCGGGAACCGAACTCACGACCTTGCGCTTGCCAGGCAGGCGCTTTTGCCGCTGAGCTAAATCCGCAGCCCCTAAGCTAAACTACTTTAATTTTCCAGCCCTAATAGTAACCTTTAACCCTAAAGTCTAACCTGCAACCCTAATCCCTAACTTCTAACCCCAACATCTGACCACAGGGATAGGACACATACCTGTTGTAGCAGTTGCCATGCAGCAGGGCCTTGCCATACAGGCTGAGGCTGGCCTCATCATCAGGGCTGTAGCAGTGGGACTCCTCATCCAGGGCCACAAAGAAAGCAGCGCGTTCAATGGCATCCAGAGAAACCTTGTTCTTGCCAGAGCTGAAGAAGGCCTGGCGTGCCTGTGCCCACTCTACCCTGGGGACACATGGGCAGCTGAGTAGTAGAGCCATTGAGTACTTGGGATGAGGGTACTCCAGGATGGATAGGGTGGGGTGGGGTACCTGGCTTTCCTGGAGGACACTCTCCCAGCTGGCCACCAACTGTCAGGTGGATGATGCCAGCTCTCCACTGTCACTACCACCAGGGCCTATCAACACACATGTCCTACATGCTGCCCTTTGGTTGTACCTCTGGGCCCCACACCCAGGGTGACAGGAAGGGCCAGGCTCCTCTCCTCAAGGGGCCTTGAACCTAGGCCAAGACAACCCCTCCCCATAGGGCTGATACCTTCCCCCTGCCGTGAGGGCTGCCAGCTTTTCCTCCCCAGGCTGAGGTGGGGAGGGGTCATCCAGGATCTTCTGGAACTGCATCTCCAAGTCTCGAGGCTTGAGCAGGCGAGAGCCTTCATAGAGCCACACCTTGAAGAAGCGGCCCTTGTGGTAGACAGCCACGTGCCTGCTCTCTGCAAGGTGCTGTAGTACATCTGTGGTGGCCAGTGGATAGGCTGACATAGGGCCTTGGGGAGCACCGTTCCCTCCTCCTTAGCCCTGGCAAGGGCCTACCTCCCACACATAGTGCCCCTGCAAACTCTGCTTTGCCCAGCCTCTGGCCTGGCCTTCTTTCCCTTGGCTGGGGTGGATCCTGTGTGCTAGGCCAAACCCTGTGCTGTGTGTTCCCATGACCTCTCACAACTGTATGAAGTATCCCACTGAAGAGGAAGCCTATGTGAACTGCCCAAGGAGGCAGGATGAGAAACAGGGAAGTCAGCTTCCTCTGTCAATCTCCTGGTGAGCTCCTCTTCCCCCTTCTGTAGGCTCCATGAAGGGCAACTGTGCTTCTTCAGAGTCCTACTACCACACATTGCTCCTCTCATGACTACCTTCCTATGCAAGGTGAGGACCTGGAGGGGAGAGACTCTGATCTGGGTGGCTTGGGGTCCCATCACCAGCACCATGCTGTAAATAACAGATGTTTGGGATTTATTTCAAACTACTCTTCACAGGTTTACAACCCTGAGACACTCTATGTGATTGGTGATAAGTACGTAGCAGGGCACTTGGCCATGGTGGGCCCAGAGCTGGGGCTAGGTTCTGATGCATACCTGTTTCCTTGCCAGGGATGCGAGTGGTGTTGAACATCCTCTCCATCTGATAGCAGCACATGGGCACAATGCCAAGTGCCATCACCTGCAAGGAAGGCCAGCATGGCTCAGGCCCAGGCCTTTCCTCCCCTCCCCTCAATCCTGATGTCACTCACAGGCTTGATCTCTTCACGGTCCAGTTTACGGCGATACATGATCATGGCATGGACAGCATTTCCCAGGCGGGCGGCCTGCACGTCTGTGTTCTTGACAAGCACAAGGTCCTATAGACAGTGCAGAGCCCACAGGGTCTCACCTGGTCATCTGGGTCTCACCAGCCTGAGGACCAATTTATTCAGAGGCCTGGGCTTGCATTTTCTCTCTAATCCATCCTGTATGCTGTCAGGGACTTCCAAAAATGCATAACTGACATGCATGCCTCTGCTCTGGCTTTGACCACAGCTGTTTTTTGTTTTTTTTTGTTGTTTTTTTTTTTTTTTTGTCTTTTTGAGACAGGATCTCACTATGCAGTTCAGGCTGGTCTTAAACTCACTTTGTAGCCCAGGCTGATTTTGAACTCACTTTGTAGCCCAGGCTGGCCTCAAACTCAGAACAATCCTCCTGCATCAGCCTCCTGAGTGCTGGGATTACAACTGTGAGTCACCACGCCCGGCCAGAGCTGTTTTTTATACCTATTTTATTTGTTCAAGTTTTGCTTATTTTGCTTAAGCAAAATAGTTCTACCACTAAAAAACAGCTTTAAACCTTTGGTTTGGAAAGAGAGTATCTACATTTTTGGAAGGACAATTTGTGGAAGATGTGAATTCCAGCAGCTTCTCAGAGGAGTGTGCGTTTGACAGCAGAAGAGGAGACTGGGCACTTGGCAGCAGGAGACTATCTGGAGGTAGTCAGAAGGGTCAGTCACGTGTGGTGACTTCCTGAATATTAAGAGATTATAGAACCTGGCTCTATTCTTGTGGTCTGGCTTCACAGAGGGACAAAAACAAGGCATGTGTTGGAACTTTCCTTGTAAATGGTGCTAGGCTAGATGGCAACTTTTTTTTTTTTTTTTTTTTTTTTGAGACAGGGTCTCACTATGCATTCAGGCTGGCCTTGAGCTCATTTTGTAGCCCAGGCTAGACTTGAACTCGCAATGATTCTCCTGTGCTGGGATTACAGGCATGCACCACCACACCTGGCTCTAGATGGAAACTTATAACTGGGATGCCAACGAGGGAACCAAGGAAGGAAGTGATACAATCTGAGCTGGGCAGTACAGCAACTTCTGAGAGATTTTGAGAGGTGGTGACAGGCCATGGGTCTTGGAGTTCTCCTTGTCCTGAGGATCTTCACTGTCCCTAAGCTGCTTCTGGACTACTCTTCCTCTTCCTTTTGCCTCAGACCTCACTCCATAGCACCCACTCACCTATAGAAACTGCCACCAGGGCTCTGGGCCGTCTTTGCCCCAGCTGAGAACACAGTGAGCACACACAAGAGCACAAAGAGGCTCTGGCTCTTACCATGACATAATAGTTGCTGTTCACCATGAGTGGGCTTCTGCCTCTGAGGTAGACATACTCTTCCCACCAGTCGCTCACCTGTGGGTAGGTGGAAAGTTAGAAGTAGGGAGCAGGCAGCCAGGGCATGTGGGTGAGGTGAAGCCCAGGGGGCAAACTTACATAGTTAGTTGCCCACCATGACTTGAGTATCAGGTACTTCTGCAGCCTGGGGGCAGTCTCGTCCTGGAATTCTCTGGCCAGTGTCTCCATGCGGTAATATTCCTCATCATCCAATAAGGGCCGCACAGACTCCAGGTACTGTCCAGCCAAGTGGTGATTACCATGGTGCCAGATACTCTTAGCTGCCCTAGTCTTAACCTTTTCCCCACCTCTGTCTCCTCACCCCAGCCCCATCAGTCTCAAGCTCACTATTTACAGGCAACTGACACCTGTGTTTAGACAAGTCCTCTGAATTTAGCCTCCCATGTCCAGCGGAACCCAGGCCCTCACCCTCTGAATTGTGGCTGGTACACTGGGCACAGGAAGCTTGGGTAGAGACGTCTGGAAGCTGTAAAGCATGGGCCGCTGGCTGGAGAGAAGGCGGACACAGATCTAGGGGTACAAGGCACAGTTTTAGAGTGGAAGCCAGCAGGAAGAATAGACACAAACCAGAAAATGACTGAGACCCTCAGAACCATGCTAGCCCCTTTTAGGACAAACCCAAGCACTAGGCACCAGCACTCAGTCTGTCTATCCTCTCCTACTCAGAACCCCAAGTGAAGCCCTGAGGGAAAGTCAGATGCCTGCACCCTCCAGTGCTTCTGCTCACAGCCCAGATCTTGGTGAAGCGGCTGGCCTTGCCGTGCATCTCAAACATCCACCCATGGTAGGAAAGCAGCAGCTTCAGGGTTTGGCGGAATAAGAAGATGCCTGTCACCCAGACCCCGGTGGAGAAGACAGCCATGCTGAGAAGTTCCCGGGTCTGTGGGGTCTGGTAGGGGCCACACCTATGCGAGAAGGAGGGAGGTCTGCAGGGGTCCCCTTGGGGCCAGCCTTGGGGGAATTCTCTCTCTCTCCCCCTCCCTCCCTCCCTCTCTCTCTCTCTCCAATACTAGGGATTGAACCCAGGGTCATTATACTGAGCTACATCTCCAGTCCTTTATTTATGTATGTATGTATGTATGTATGTATGTGTTTTGACACAGGGGCTCACCATGTAGTTCAGGCTCACCTTGAGCTCACTATATAGTCCAGGCTGGCCTTGAACTCATGGCAATCCTCCTGGTTCAGCCTCCCAACTGTTGGGATTAGAAGTGTGAGCCACCAGACCCAGTGTCTTGGGGTTAATTCTGACTCTGCAATTGATGTTTCTGAACTGTCTCTGGGGAGGCACTGAGGGGCAAGAACCTCTCCGGGCATACTCAGGTCTTTTGAGTCATCAAGTACCAATTAATGTGGGACTGGGATGATGATAGCCCTGGGGGAAGGCTGCCCTTGTGGCCACCAGTGGCTGCCGCCCCGTATCTGGCCTTGAGAGCTGGCCTGGCCTCCCCACTCTGCATGACTCTTGCGCTCTCCCAGCTTCTTACCTCTCAGGGAGGCATCTCTGGATACAACAGACCAACCCCAAAGAGATGTCCACTTTGCAGTAGGAGAAGCCCACTGTTGTCATGACAACGACCAGCCAGCTGGTGGGGCTGCCAGGGTACACACCCCTAAGAATGCCATTCTGTGGAGCAGAAACAGGAACTCTTGTGAAGCAGGAAGCTGAGGTAATCAGACATCCTAGAGTCCTGGCAAAGGCCTCCCGCACGCCATTACTGTTTCCCACCACACTTCGATCTCCCCCTCTGGTTTCTGCCCTGCTGGCACCTCTACCTAGCAGCACTGCGAGCAGAAACGGTAACCCGTCAATGGGCAACAGCTGATCCCCACACTCTTGCTGCGAGAGAGAGGTGGAGAGAACTGGCGCCCACCTTCATGCGAATCAAGCGTTTCTTCCAGGAGTTGATCCCGGACAAGTAGATGTGTTTCAGGGCCTCCCGACTGAGCCGGAAGTCCACCCCGTCCGGGGTCACGGTGAACTGGAAGGCCACGGCCTGGTGCGCTTCCGCCATCCCGGGGGTTGGTCTGCACCTGCGAACCGGGCGGGGGCGGGGGCGGGG
>NW_004955413.1:33587255-33608358 GCF_000276665.1 Chinchilla lanigera
CCCGCCCGGCCCTTGCCCACCCGGTCCCCACGCCTCACTAGTGGCCATCCTGCGCCCCCATCGCGCGCCGCACCCACCCGGGGCGGGCCTAGCCTCGCCACCCGCCAACCGCCGCCGAACCCTCGCGCTGGCGTCTGCCCGCGCCACAATGGGGAAGGGGTTCCTAGGGGGTCTGGGTCTTGAAAGCCAAGAGCCCCAAGGGCCGCAAAGGGCAGCCTCCGGGTAGGGGAGAGGCACCCCGGGAAACGAGTAGGCCTGGGTATAGGGGGATTTGGGCGTCACCAGGCCCACGGTGTGGGACCCCAGGTCGGTGGTCCTTTTGTGCTAGGTTGGGAGGCTGGACGGGGCGAGGGCTCAGCCAGGAGGTGCAGACCCTCCGGACCCTACTCACAGCTCAAGCTCGCTCCTGTCAGTGTATGCTCAGGCCACTGCGGCCGGAGAGCCCACGTCCTTCAGGACTGGCCACCCCAGCCCCACCCTCACTGGCAACCTGACACTCACCGCCAAATTGGGGCTGAAAAAGCAAATGCGGGGCGGGAACACGAACCCTCTCCCCTCCGCGGTGGGAATGGAGGGGTGGGCAGAGTTCTCACAGCTGAAGGGTGCTAGAAGGTCTGGGAGCCTGGGGACTCTCAGAGGATCTCACGTGAGGATGGTGGCATTAGAGCTAAAAATAGCCGAATGTAGGGAAAAGGTCACCGGTATGTCAGCTGTGCAGCTTGTTCCCTAACTGTGGTCAGGGCTGTCAGCGCCAGGACCCTCTTTGCAATCCACACCACTCCCCACCCCCACCCCAAGTTCTACTAAGTTAGATCGTTTTTTTTTGTTTTGTTTTGTTTTTTTTTTGGTCTTTTTGAGTTCAGCTATGCAGTTCAGGCTGGCCTTGAGCTCACTTTGTAGCCCAGGCTGGTCTCGAACTCGCAGCGATCCTCCTGCCTCAGCCTCCCAAGTGCTGGGATTACAGGTGTGCGTGTAGGTTAGATCGTAATGAAGCTGGAGACAGGGGAGAGGGCTTCTGGCAGAGGATCTCAGTGGAGAGTTGAGCAGAGTTCTCACTTCATCTGTGTGGATCCTTGATCTGATATTTCTGCCACTTTTGAGCAGCACCAAGACACGGTGTGAAGGAACAAGCTCATTTATTACGGTGTGCGGGCAAGGGGCTCCCATCTGCCTGCTCACTGCAAGACCTGCTCAAACTGGGGGAAAGGTCGGTCTCCTCAACCACTGTCTCACTCAGAGACAGGCCCAGTCCCCCATGCTTATTCGCTTATTGCTCTATGATTCCCCCTCCAAGGTCCTGCCCTGGAGGCTCTAGGAGAAATCCAAGGACTGAGGGTTGGAAAGTCAAGAGGATGACTGGAAGCTGGTCAGCTGCCTCTTCTGCTGGAAGTAGAACTGGAACCGAGCCTGGGCATACTCCTAGAGAAGGAAGCCCACCCCATAAAGTGATGAGAAGGCTTGGGACCAGTGTGTTACACCCACCTTGGGTGCCCAGATTTCCTGTAGGATATGTAGCTCTTGCTGCTCCTCAGCCCACATCTAACATGCCCAACTTTTGGGCTACTTACCAAGTAGCCAAATTCTATGGTGGACATGGATGCCTGGAGGATGGACCACAGACCCCAGAAGAAATGGGATGCCAAAGCATACCTGGGAGTAGTGGGCAGGAAAAGTAGGGGCTTTCAAGATCACATCTGTTGTTACCTGGATTTCCTCCCCAGGCTAGTCAGTTCCCAAATTCTAGCCGCTCCTGGAAGAATCTACCTTGTTGATTCTTCCAACTCTCAAACTCTTCCTCCTCCCAGCCTTGGACTTCATCTTCCGTCTTTGCCCCACTCTGCACTGGCATCTTATGTTAAGCCCTTCTATGCCCTGCCTTATCCTCAACCTCTTCCTTCTTCCTCACCGATTGGCCTCTACCAGCAAATCTTCTTCCAGTTTTTTCTGCTCCTCTTGGGGAAGAGTCTCACCTTTCTTTACCTCTGCTAGGTAATGTCGAATAAAATGGAGCTGAAATCAATAACAAGGGTCAGAAATTGGGTGGCACATTTCCCAGTTAATATCCTTCCTGGCCATTCTTTCCAGACTTGACCTCCATTCTCCCTCACAGGAGGGAGTCCTGCTTCTTGGCTCCCAGCTGGCATACCTGCTGTTCCCGAGTGGGGTAGTCTGTGGGTTGTGCTTTGTAGAAAGGCCATTCCTCATGAGTATAATCATAAACCCACTCACAAAAATGGTTCCCGATGTCAAAGCCCCTGGGGAAATAAGGTAGATGTTCAGTCCCCAAATACCCTGAGCAGCTGGGATGGAGATATGAAGGTCTCATCTGTTTTTCCAGGGCCCTGTGGGAACAGGTTCACACAAGGCTACCCTCTCCCTTCACCTGTAGTTGTAACTACTATACTCGAAATCAACCAGCATCAGGCTGTCAGCATTTTCTGGCTCTGAGAGCAATAAGATGTTCCCTGGGGAAACAAAGTGGGGTTCTGGTCACTTCATAGCTTTCTGGTCCCTTCACCTTAGATTGAGAGATTCAACGTCTTTTCCTACCTTCCTGGATGTCATTGTGGCAGAAGACCACTGGAGATGGGGTGGAGTCTAGGAACTTCCTGTAGTGATAGAGGGGAATGGGTCCTTAGTAGGAGTGACTAGAATCACCCTTATAAACCAGACCCTTACCCCAGCCATAAGCATAGAAAGGGCAATGCTCCTAAAAGAGGTGCCACTTCTTTCACATCCCCCCCGCCTTCCTGTCTGCGACAACCTGAGGTTGTCCATCTCATCCTTCAGGCTGTACATCTCGAGCAGGTTCATCTGTACGAGGGTAGCAGAAGGCAGGTCCTGGATCTGCTTTAGGTACCTGAAACCCAGAGTAAGATATACTCAGTCTGCCATCCATCCCACTCCCTCTCCTACCTGCACCTCAGGCCAGACTATGTCACCTATTTTTCCGTCACTATGTGACTTGGTTGAGAAAGCTAATCCACTCAGCTGGAAGGGTGACACTGCCATGGTTCAGTTCCGGTATGCAGATTCCAAACCAGACTCACCGCTCCATGGTCCCAAACAGCCAGTGGGGCTCCTTTGTGAAAGGCATCTCCATGCCATGGAACTGGGCCATCTTCGTGGCAATGGCTGCTGACAACACTGGCTCTCGAAGCTCTTGAGTTTTCAGTGGCCGGCTCTGCACCCAGGAGCCTATCAGGGTGGTGAGGGGGCTGGGGCAGGAGGGGGAAGGGATAATAGACTGGAGGGGATCAAGGTCTTGGGGAAAATTCCCTACCTGGGATGTGAAGGAAGACATTGGGGGAGGGAGACAGGGGTCAGGAAGGAGAGGGCTGGGCTCATACTGGGAGGTACTGTTCCAGCCGGCCCTCTGGAAAGACTCCATAGAGATGAGGCCCCAGTGACCGCTCTGCAAGGATGGCAAACATCACGCTTTCAAGCACCAAGGACTCAACGCCCTGAAGAAAGATGGATAGCAAAGGGGCCCAAGTTAGGAAGGGCCAGAGCCTAATGAGCGCTGGCACACAGGAAGGTCTGCTTTCTCCACCCACTACAGCTGGAACTTTGGGTCCTACTGCCTGGAGACTCCAGAGCACAGGCTCTAAGAGGACAGGGTGCAAGTAACTTAACCCGAGTCTCAGTGCCCTCAACTAAGCAATCAAGACTATCTGCCCCACTTTAGAGATAGGTCCTAAAGTCACCAGTCGTTGTCACTCTCATCCCCCCCTCACCTGCAGGATGGCCCCATACAGTCTTAGCAGCACTTCCCGGGGTTCCTCGCCAACGCTGGGCAGGTGGTCCGGGAGCGAACAGCGGAAGAGCAGGTTGCTGAGGCCTCCGCTGCAGACCCACACCCGGCGTAATCAGCTTGGGTCGACCTGACCACGGACCCCGCCCCACCCTGTCCATCGAGGCCCCGCCCACCACTAGCCCCGCCCAGCCTGTCCAACGAGGACCCCGCCTCCCATCCTGGCCCAACACTAGCCCCGCCCAGCCTGTCCATCGCGGACCCCGCCCGCCACTAGCTCCGCCCAGCCTGTCCAACGAGGACCCCGCCTCCCACCCTGGCCCACCACTAGTCCCGCCCCCAGCCTGTCCATCGAGGACCCCGCCTCCCATCAGGTCCAGCTTGGCTCCTGCGTCACCCTGGCCCCCAGCTCGGCTCCAGGCTGCGGCACTCGGGGGCTGTACCAGCACGCAAACTCCTGATGACCCCAAGGGTGAGCCCTGACCCTGACCCGCGCGCAGGAGGGTCTGACCCTTGACCTCCCACCTCACGGGGCAAACCCTCAACTCGTCAGGCCGCACTCGGCGCCAGGCCCCGCCCAGGTACTCCCGGCACCATTGGTAGGCTCGGCGTTCAGCGTCACGCGAGAGCGACGAGGAGCGCCTCCGGTTCGGGGTCGCGTTGGGGAGCTTGGACTGTCCCAAGCCGTCCTTGGCCAGGCGGCCTCCGGCAGCCCCGCCTCCGACCACAGCTGTCCCCTCTGCCGCCATGGCGCGGCCTCCGCGGGGCCTAACGCCCAGCCGCCCTCAACTCCCTTCGGGCCGGATCGGCTCCTTCCGGCCGCGCTTGGCCCCGCTTCCGCCGGCCTGCACCTATTCGGCTCTTCGCAACGACTTTCTGCTCTCTCCGCGAGCCCAGTCCAGGGGCTGCTCGGCAGGCGGACTCGGCGTCCCTCGCGCCCCGCCCTGCCTGTGGCAAAGCCCAATGGCGTCTCTCCCGGAGGGGCGCGCCCTCGGCCGCCTTCGCAGCGGAGCCGCTGTGAGCGACCTGTGCGTGCACCAAGGCCCGGAACCGAGGAAATGTTGTGAGCCAATCAGGAGCGGCGTGAGGGTTGCGTGCCCTGCGGCCGTCACGTGGCGGGCGCGAGCTCCGCTGGCTCCGCGGGCGGCGTGGGGCGGGGAGGAGCCGGCCGGCGGCGGGTCCTGCGCAGGCGCCTGCCCGGAGCGGTTTAGTGACGGCCGGGGGTGTGAGCGGCGCAGGTGTAGGGGGTGAGAGTGGGAGCGCAGGGCAGGTTCCGAGCCATCACTCGTCGTCAGTGAGTGAGTGAAAGAATGGGGAAAATTCCGAGAACTCCAGGTACCTTAAGCCTCTAGTTGCCGCCAGGCCCCCTTGTCGGTAAAGATGCCCTTGAATGCAGAGGCCGTTGCTGCCCTGCTTGAAACTGTTGCCCTCATTGTCTTTCTTACTTCCAGACCTGGGGCCAATCAGACCCTGCGTCAGGTGCTCGGGACTTAGATGGCCCAGGCCTGGCGGGCAGAGCCCAGCCTCACCTTCCTGGGAGGAAGGGCGGCCAGGTGGCAGCTGGGAAGTTGGCCCTCCGTCGATGGGTCTCGGTGCACTTTAGGATAGTAGATGGGCATCAAATTGGCTGATTGGAATAACCAGAAAGAAATCAAGGCCGGTGGTGGGAAGCTAAGGTCAGTTGCTGCAGCAAAACATCATCATCCCCTACTCTGTTCAAATCTGAGCCAGAGCCGGGTGTGGTGGCGCACTCTTCTAATCTCAGCACTCCAGAGGCTGAGGCAGGAGGATCGTTTCGAGTTTGAAACCAGTGTGGGCTACAAAGTGAGCTCAAGGTCAGCCTGAGCAGCATAAGGAGACCCTGTCTCATAAAGACAAAAAAAAAAAAAAAAAAAAATCTGAGCCAGTTAGAGCAGAGCCCATTGCTAGAAAAGGAAGCATGGCCTCTTTGAGGAAAGAGCCTACCTTGTCACCATAAGCATATACAAAAATTATTTTTCCATCCCTTCCCTAAAGGTACTTAGAGCCACTCTTTAAATTAAGTAGCTAATTTGCTTTGCAAAAGGAACTATCCAGAACTATCAAGGTTAGATACGGGATCTTAGCTGGCATCAGGGCACTAATACCCTGGTTAGAGTAAGGGTTTGCGGAAATCATGCCAAGTGGAATCCTGGCCCAAGTCCTTGTAGTTGCTTCTCTGATTCCGGGTGTACTTGAACTGATTTTACCTAGCAATTGGCAGAGCTTATATACTGATCCCTGACTTGTGAAGTATGAACCATATGGTAAGAAGAGTAAAGTACTAACTCCCCACCCAGGGTTATCCCCCAGGATAGTAAATCAGAAATAATACTGAATTTTAGATGGACTTGCAGATTGTCCTAGCTTCATGATCCCCATTTTATCCTTTCTGTCCACCTGAAAGGGCCCTATAATAGAGGGCCAGCACAAACTTAACCAAGTAGTATCCCCAGTTACAGATGAGGCCAGGCATGTTCAGGTGGTGTGGACATAGACAGTGTCCCCAATATAGCAGCCATACCAGGCGTGGTAGCTTTTTAAGAACTGTTTAATACACCTCTGACATGGTACTGAAAGTATTGATATAGGGAACATTCTTTCCAGCTGTAGGGAGGATCATGAGCAGTTAACATTTATAAAGGAAGGACAACCATAAACATTATCTTGATCCAAGGCTCTTTTAATTTTGCTGTTCTGTTACGGTCTAGTCCATGAGGACTTTGTCATCTGGACATCCCACATACAGTTGATGACATCACACTAAGTGGGCATGGTGAAGAAGAAAGCGACAAGTGTTGGCAAGACAGAACATGTCAGAGGATAAGCCCTGAGGTTATAGAGCTTATCACATCGGTGAAGTTACTAGGCATGCAGTGTTCTAGGGAAAGCTAGGATATCACCTTTAAGGTAAGGACAAATTACTGCATCGTACATCCTTATCAAGGAGGTGTAGCACTTGATGTACCTGTCAGCTTCAGAGTCAGTGTGTACCGTACTTGGGAATACCATTTGACATAGTTTTTGGGTAGCTTGGAAACTACCAACTTTGGATGTGTCCCAGGGAAAAAGAGGGGTAGCTGTACTGAAGATCCAGACTGGGGAATGGTTTCCCCTGCCACCTAGCAGGACCAGTGGGCTTGCGTTGGCCTTATTTGTGGAATATAAGGCTCCTGTCTGGTACCTCTGGCAAGCCCAAGCAGCATAATTACAGTGTACACTCCTAGGATCCTGGAGCAAGATCACTCACCAGGTTAAAAATGGTACCTGCCAGTGGCTCATGCCTGTAATCTCAGCACTAGGAGGATCATTGGGATTTGAGGCCAGCCTGGGCTACAAAGGGAACTCAAGGCCAGCCTGAACTGCATAGTGAGACCCTGTCTCAAAAAGACAAAAAAAAAAAATTCCCAGTTTATATGAGAAGAAAACTGGGAGCTATGTGCAGTAATGGATTATGAGGCTACAATGCCAAGAACTAATTGTAGGTTTGTTAAAATTTACCAAGCTAGGTAGATTTCAAAGAGAATCTGGATTTGTTGTTTTAGCTCAAACACTGGGCATAGTTATAACTGTCTGGCTTGTTGGCAGCTTACAATGATCAAAAGACGAGGATGGATTTGTAACATGTGTGACTTAGCCACCAGGTTCCTCAGTTCCCTATTCATTAGACTGTTACATTGAATTTTTTAAGAAGATAAGATTATAAGTTTTTTTCAAGATAGTGAAGGGGTACAGTCAACAAAAAGCAGTTTATAGAATGGGAATATGTATTTTCAAATTGTATCTGATATAAAGTTAATATCTAAATGTGCACGAAACACTCCTTAATAACAAAAACCCAAATAACACAATTTTTAAAGTGGGCTAATGACTTGAATAGACATTTCTCCAAAGAAGACATGGAAATATCCAACAGTTATGTGGAGTGGTGCTCAATATCACCAGTCACCAAGGATGTTAGGACATATATATAATATAGCCACAATGCAGACCAGGATTGTAGTTCTGGTGATGATATAGTAGTTACTGTTTAATAATTTTCAGAAATGACAAATTGTAGTTTAAAAACATGAGTTGGAGCGGGGTGTGGTGGCACATACCTATGATCCCAGCACTCAGGAGGCTGAGACAGGAGGATCTCTGTGAGTTCAAGGCCAGCCCTGGGTTATATATTGAATTCAAGTCCAGTCTGAACTACATAATGAGTCCCTATCTCAAAACAAACAAACAAATAAACAACAAAAAGAATATGAATTGGGAAGGGTCTTGCCCTCTACTTTTGGAAATAGTTTATGTAGGGTTGGCATTGTTTATTTCTTAAGTGTTTGTTATAATTTACCAGTAAAGAAATCTGGGTGTGAAGTTTTTGTGGAAAGTTTCTAGATTAGAAATTCACTTTTTAAAATGGCTGTGGGACAAATCAGATTTTTCTATTCTTATTTCAGTCTTGGTAGTTTGTATCATTCAAGGAATTTGTTCACTTAATCTAAGTTGTCATACCTACTGGTGTAAAGTTGCTTATGTTTTTTAATAATGCTTGTAAAAATACTGTTGAATCTGTTATGATATTCCTGCTTTTATTTTTGACTTTGGTGATTTATGTTTTCTTTTTTCTTGATCAGTCTTACTAAAAGTTTATCAATTTTATTGACTCTTAAGAACAAGCTTTTCATTTTATTCATTTTTTTCAGTTGTGTCTGTTTTCATCAATGTATTAACTTTTCCTATAATTCATTTATTTTTCTCTTTCTTTCCTCTTACTTTTAGTCTTTGTTTTTATATTTGAAGTTCATTTTAAAGAAAGTTTATAAGCTGGGCGTGGTGGTGCAAGCCTGTAATCCTAGCTCTCAGGAGGCTGAGGCAGGAGGATCATTGTGAGTTTGAGACCAGCCTGGGCTACAAAGTGAGCTCAAGGGAAGCTTGAACTGCATAGCAAGACCCTGTCTCAAAAAGACAAAATAAATAAATACATAAAATAATAAAGATGGCTTATAGTTACATCTTGCATTTAAAATATATTCCGTATATTTTGACTATTTAGAATATTTCCATTTGATGTAATTATTGACATTATTAGGATGAAATCTATCTTGTTTGTTTTATATTGGTCCCACCTTTGTCCCATTTCCATTCTTTTCTTTTTTTGTTAATAATATTTTCTTTTATGAGTGGTATTTTAGTATACCATTTTATGTCCATTTTTAGCTTAATCACTACATCTCTGTAATTTTAAAGTGTTTCCTTTAGAGTTTATGGTATTCATTTTAATTTATCATAATGTGCCTTCAAATAATACTATAGTATCTCAAAAATAGAGTAAGAACCTTATAGTATGTTTCCATTTCCTTTTTATTATTGTATGTTTAACTTATATATTTTTGTTTTTAAATATTTTATGCATATTTTATACTCTACAATAAAATATATTGTTATTAACCCTACAATAAAATGTAATCCTTTTCATTTGCCTGTGATTTTTTTTTTTTTTTTTTTTTTTTTTTTGTCTTTTTGAGACAGGGTCTTGCTATGCAGTTCAAGCTTCCCTTTAGCTCACTTTGTAGCCCAGGCTGGTCTCGAACTCACGATGATCCTGCTGTCTCAGCCTCCTGAGTGTTGGGATACGGGTGTGTGCCACCATGCCCAGCCTCTTTCGTCACCTTTTCATTGCTGTGACCAAATACGATAGAAAAACATCTTAAGGGAGGAAGATTAATTTTGGCCCAGTTGCATAGGTTTCAGTCTGTGGTCTGTGGCCTGTGGCTCTACTGTCTCTGGGCCCTTGCTGAGAGCAAAGCTGCTCCCCTGACATCAGCCAGAAGCAGCAGAGAAAGAGAGAGAAGGGCTAGGGCCAGATGCACTCTTCCAGGGCTGCGCCAATGACCTGCTTCTTCAACAGGCCCCACCTCCTAAAGGCTTCAGGGCCTGCCATGATGCCCTCAAATCCTGATGCATCAACAAGAGCAAGCCCTCATGATCCAGACTGCAGCTTCACACAGTGCCGCACTGGGGACCCAGCGGAGCTTTGGGGAAAATTTCAGTTCCCACCTGTAGCAGTTATACAAAGTATTTTAGGATTACACTGAAGGTCAGGTGTGGTGGCTCATGCCTGTAATCCCAGCACTTGGGAGGCCAAGACAGGAGTATCGCTGCAAGTTCGAGACTAGCCTAGGCTACGAAGTGAGCTCAAGGCCAGCCTGAACTGCATAGCGAGACCCTGTCTCAGAAAGACAATAATAATAATAATAATAATAATAATAATAATACACTGAGCCCCCTGTATTCCTTTGAATATAGCAAGTACCCTGAAGACTTTCAAACTTTAGTGTGCCCTGTGATGCAAATATGTTAGTAAAAAATTCTCTCAAATTTGTGTATGAAGGGGCTGGGGATCTAGCTCAGCAGCACAAGCGCCTTCCTAGCAAGTGCAAGGTCCTGAGTTCAATTCTCAGCACCAAAAAAAAGAAAAATTTTGTGTATATGAAGTTGTCTTTATTTCATCTTCACTTTTGGAGGACATTTTCATTGCATGTAGAATACTGGGTTGAAAGGGGTTTTGCTTCTCTTAGTAACTAAGAGTGCCATGTTTAAGGCCAGACATGTGGGTACATCCTTGTAGTCCCAGGCAACTGGGAGGCTGAGGCAGCAGGAAATCCCAGCCAGCCTGGCAACACAGTAAGACCTTGCCTTAACACAACAACAAAATGTTGGGTATGGGCAGGGGGACTGAAAGTTCAAAGCCAGCCTGGGCAACTTGGAGAAATGTTGTCCTAAGGAAGAAATAGGCGTAGCTCAGTACACCCCCAGAGGCTGGGTTCAATCATCAGTACTCAAGGGCTGGGGATTTAGCTCAGTGGCACAGTGCCTGCCTGGCAAGTGGGAGGTCGTGAGCTTGATTCCCAGTACCAGAAAAAAACCAAAACCAAAAAAAAAAAACCAATCATCAGTACTCAAAAAAATTTAACCATTATTTCTTCAAAAGTTCTGTTTTCCTCTGCCTCCTGTTCCTTTCCCATCTCCTTTTTTGGCTGCCTCTTTATGTTTAAAAATATACAGTCATTAGTCTGCTTGATACTATTCCAAAGGCTTTAATTTTTGGGTCATTTTTTTCTTTTCATCAATTTGAATAGTTCCCAGATTGTTTTCAATTTCACCGATCTTTTCTTTCTCTGTGTGTATTAACACCACCCAATAAGTTTTTCATTTCATCTACTGCATTCTTATCCCTCATAGGTCTGCTTGTTTTTTTTCTTCTACTTTTTTTTTTTGCTTATTTTCATGTTTTCTTTAAGTCCATGATGTTATGGCTTATTTCTAGATGTCCCCCCAACAAAGCCTCATCCAGTCATATGTAGGGCTTTTTCAGAGGTGGCTGGATCTAGAGTGTGTGACACTGGGATTGATTCAAGGTGCAATGCTAGGATCAAGCGTACTAGGATTAATGGTGTGACTGCTACCTGTCCTGGAAAGATACAAGGGATGGAAAGAGCTGGTTGCTTTGCTACCTTCTGCCCCTTGCTTTCTTTTTTTTTTTTTTTTTTTTTTGCTACCTTCTGCCCACCATGAACTGTTTCTCTCTGTGATGCTTGTCTGCCATGGAGCCAGCCAGTTATGGACAGAAGCCTCTACAAACTGTGCTGAACAAACCTTTCTTTCTTTGACTTTGGGTTTGGGGTATTTTGTCCCAGCAATGAGAAAAGTAACTAAGACACATGAATATATTTATAATACCTATTCTAGAGTCCATGTCTACTTATTTCATCGTTCCTGTCCTTTTTAAATCTATTTTGACTGATTTTTCCTCCAAGTTCTTACTGCTTCATTTCAGATCTAGAAAATACTTCCTTTATGCAGGATGTTGTGACTATTACATTGTTGAGTACCTGGATTTTGTTACCATCCTTTAAAGAGTTGCTGTGAGCCAAGAGTGGTGATGCAGACCTACAATACCAGCACTTGGGAGGCTGAGGCAGAAGGATCACTGTGAGTTTGAGGCTAGCCTGGGCTACATAGTGAGATCCTGACTTAAAAATAAAAAAAAGAATTATTGTGAATTGAATATTTCTGTCCACCTAAAATTTATATTGAAATCCTATCCTCTGCTGGGCATTGCAGTATACACCTGTAATCCCAGTACTTGGGAGGCTGAAGCAGGAAGATCACCATGAGTTCAAGACCAGTCTGGGCTACATAAGCAAGTTCAAGGCCAGCCTATACTACATAGTGAGAACCTGTGTCAAAAAAAAAAAAAAAAAAAAAAAAAAAAAAAAAAAAAAAGAAAGAAAAAGAAAAAAGAAATCCTAACTTCCAGTGGGATGATATTAGGAGCTGGACCTTTGGTAGGTAAGTGAGGCAGGAGGTAGAGCCCTTATGATTGAGATTAATACTTGGTATAACAGTTCTAGGAACTACTACATAGGCTTTCCAGGCAAGATCACAGATTCTAGGCCAGCCTGGACAGCATAGTGAGAGCCTGTCTCATAATATTTTAGGGCTGGAGATATAGCTCAATGGCACAGCATCTGCCTGGCAAGTGCAAGGTCCTGAGTTCAATGCCCAGTACAAAAAAAAAAAAAAAAAAAAAAAAAAAAATTAAAAGTGTAGGGGATATTAATGGTAGAGTACTAACATGTGTAAGACCCTGGGTTTAATTCTTAGCACTGCAAAAATCAATTGCTCAGTTAAAAATTAAAAAGTGAACACAGGTTGGCAATGCCTAGTAAAAGCAAATACACACTCTCTCTGAGGGTCTCACTGCTATGGTCAGACAGTTAGTGCCTCTCTCTAAATTTGTATATTGAACCCTGGCCCCCAAAGCAATAGTATTAAGAGGTGAGACCTTTAGGAGGTGATTACATTATTAGGGTTCCACCATTATGAGTAGGGTTAATGCTCTCATAAAAAGAGCTTTCAGAGGCTGGCGATTTAGCTCAGCAGCACAGCACCTGCCTAGCAAGTGCAAGGTTGTGAGTTTGATTCCCGGTACTGGAAAAAACCAAACAACAACAACAACAAAAAAAGAGCTTCCAGGGAGGCTGTTTCTCCTTTCTACTGTGTAAGTGCGCAAGAAGAACATGCCATCTGAGGAGTAGACCCTCACCAGATGCACTCTGCTGGCACCTTAACCCCTAGAACTGTGAACAATGAATTTCTTTTTTTTGTTGTTTTTTTTTTTTGGTACCGGGAATCAAACTCACGACCTCGTGCTTGCCAGGCAGGCGCTGTGCCACTGAGCTAAATCCCCAGCCCCGAGCAATGAATTTCTAAGTTACCAAATTGAAAGTTATTTTGTTAAAGCAGCCTGAACGGACTAAGGCACTCAGCGTTTTCACCCTGCAGGTGCCACCTTCTTCCTAGGCCTCGCAGTTTCCTGTAAGCACAGTCCAAAGTATTCCACACAGCAAATGGCTACAAAGGCAATTAAGAAGGAGAGGGGTGAGGCCTCGTAGGAGCCAGCCAGCAGTAGCTAGAGACAGCGCATTCAGAATAGAGTTGCCAAACAATATTATAAGACAGTTAAACACAGTTAATAAGCGATGATATGAAAATAGAAACCAAAAAACTACAGAGTAATCAGTTTGAAAAGAACCAGATGAAAATTCCAAAAATTTTTAGATGAAATTTTAATTGAACTTCCAATTCAATAAAATTAAAACAACATACAGCTTTATCAGCAGATTATAAACAGTCAAAGAGCAAATTGGTGAACTAAAAGATAAATGTGAATAAAATATCGAAACTAGTGCCTGAAAAGACATAAATGTGGGAGACACGAATGAGGGTTGGAGATACAGAGGTCAGTGTGAGGCTCAGAAGAGAAGGGATGGAGTGAGGTGACCTTTAAAGAGAGAATGGCAGCCCATGTGGTGGTGCGTGCCTCTCATCCCAGCACTCAGGAGGCTGAAGGAGGAGGGTTGCTGAGAGTTCAAGGCCAGCCTGGGCTACATAGTGAGATTAGGACCAGCTTGAACTACATAGTGAAACCCTGTCTCAAAAAAACAAACAAACAAACAAACAAACAAAAAACCACAAAACAAAAAACAACGTTTTGTTTTGTTTTTGGTGGTGATTGTTTTTATTTGTTGCTTTTAGGTTTTTTGAGATAGGGTCTCAATGTGTAGTTCAGGCTGGCCTTGAACTCATGGTGATTTCCTGCCTCAGCCTCCCAAGTGCTGAGATTACAGCAAAATAGCTGTGGAATTTCTACACTAATGAAAGTGGAATTTACATAGCTAATCAGGTAGATAAATATGAAAAAATTTATATGGAGTTGTGCCAGATTGAAATAGCAGAATATCAAAGCCCAAGAAATTCTGTATAGAACTGGAGAGGATAGAAAAGAGCTTATTAAGAGGAAATAGAGATGATGTCTCATAGCAGAGGGGGCAGAAACAGAGGAGGATGGTAGAGCAAGGCTGGGGTGACTGCCTGACTTAGGACGTTTTGTGCAGGGGTAGGTAGCTCACACATCAGAAATGTATTGTCTCACTGTCTCCCTGTCTCCCTGTCTCACCTCAGGCCAGAAGTCTGAGATCAAGGGTCAGCAGAGCTGGCTTCTGCTGGAGCCTCTCTTTGTAGCCCGCAGAGGGCTGGCTGTCTCTGTGTCTGTGACCACATGTCCTCTTCTGCTCTCCTGGAGGACAGACATGATAAACAAGATACATTGGCAGGACGTACGGAGCGGTATATCAGATGGTGAGAAAAACAGAGGGGAGAGGAGAGGTCTAAAAGCGGCAGCAAGGCAGAGGAACTATGTGGCATGTAGGGAGAGGTCTAGGGAGGAAAGAGCGGTGCAGAGGCCCTATCCTAAGAACCTACCCAGCCTGTGTAAGGAGCCAGAACCAGAGTCTGAATGGTGTGATGGGAGAGACCTGGAGCTCTATATCAGTAAAAATCTTTCATGAACCAGAACAAAACAACATTTCAGACAGAGTGTCATAGAAAATTCTAACAGATAATCTTAAGACAGAAAGAAAGTAGTATCACAGGAAAGTCTGACATGAAAAAGGAATGACAAATATAGAGAGGAATTTAAGTGAGAACGTAAACAGAGTTAAAGCATCTTAGGTTGTGTTGTCCAGGAAAAGTGAGATGCTGGTTTACTTTAGACTTTGATAATTTGAGTGTGAGTGAAGAGTGTAAGTGTGCTTGGGTTCTTTCAGAAGAATCTGAGACAAGGACTGGAGTATACACAATTTATTCAGAGATGCAGGAAACGAGTAGGTAGAGGGGAAGATAAGGCAAGGAAGGGAAGAGCCACCTTGCCAGCTCCCTGGTTATTATTATCTAACCTGTGGTCTACGTAGCAAGACTGTATCTAGAACCTAGATATTAATCTAGGGCTTATAGCTTGATAAGGACAGTTTTGTTACAAATAAGGTAATTATGCTTAGAGTTCCAGAGTGACAAATTTGTGGGTAGACAGTTGTGGTAAATCTCTAGTCACGATGTCCTACAACCTACTGGGGACTCCCGGGCAGGCAGAACAACAGGTGAATCGCTTCCAACTTCATTACATCATGAGAGGAACTTGGGTGACTTGAGAAACCATGCTCACCAAATATTGTAGCTTGATATCTATTGGAATGCTTTATACTTACAACAGTAAGCAGGAGATTCTCTGAGATTTGCAATTCTGAGAGCCAGTTTTGTCAACACAGTGGTCTTTGGTGCAGTGTGAAGATTGTGTCAACGTGTTTAATCCTATTGTATATCCAACAAAACTGTCTTTGGGCATTTGTTTTATGAGAGTCTGTTAAGACATGTAGATTTCAAAAACAGTTTCCCTTGGATAGTAGCAATTCCTCAAAAACTTCAACTCTGATTCATTATCTGTTATGGTTGATACATTGTGTCGGTTTGAAGACTGTAAAAGCTTAACTAAATAACTCAGCAGTTCTACATCCAGGGGTGAAAAGGACACACTCTTACCCTGGAGTAAGGAAAGATCTAAGATGTTGTTCATTGTGTCAACTTAAAAAGTTTAAAAGGTTAACTAAGTGACTCAGCAGGGTCAGGGTCTTTCCTTTCTATTTATCCTGAGCCTGTGCAAGAGGAGGGCGTGGAGATTGTGTGAGTGCTGCATCCACGGTTGGGGTGGGGGGGGGCATAGCTCCTTTACAATATAATGGAGAAAAAGAGGCTTGTTCTTCCCTACCTTTTGCTCCTGTTGCTTTTGCTGTCTTCTGCCACCTTAAACTGTTGCCCTTGTGCCCTGCCACCCTGCTTTGGAGCCAGCTCATTGCTGACTGAAACATCCACAGACTGTGAGCTAAATAAACCTTTCCTTCTTTAATTTTGGGTACTGGGTATTTTGTCTCAGTAACAGAAAAAAGTAACCAAGACTTTATCATAATAGTCTTCTGCAGTGCTGGAAATCTGCTTTCTAAAAGGTATAATTATTGGTGAAATTTCTTTCTTGAACTATAGGAATGATCTTTTTTTTTTCTTTTTCTTTTTTTTTTTTTTTTTTTTCTTTGTCTTTTTGAGATAGGGTCTCGCTATGCAGTTCACGCTGACCTTGAGCTCACTTTGTAGCCCAGGCTGGTCTCGAACTTGCAATGATCCTCCTGCCTCAGCCTCCCGAGTGCTAGGATTACAGACATGTTCCACCATACCCAGCTAAGAATGATCTTTTAATTACCATTTCATTTATGCCAGAACAGTATTGTTACCCATGACTTTGGATTCCTTATGCAAAGAGAGATAAGAATATACTATTTACTTTAACATCAGATTATGTTTGTTTGCTGGTGAGAATACAGAAGAGAAGAAATTGATGATGCAAAAGAGAGGGCTAGTTGCAAAAAAGGACTTGAGTGAGCAATGAGAAAAGTAGGAGGATCATGGACTGGGGATTTGTGGTTCCATAACACAGCTACCAAATTCTTTGCTACCCAGTGAGAGATGGGCCCAGTGAGAGATGGGCGCTTCTCTTGAACCTGCACAGGCTTATGAATCCTGTGACCAATAGATTTGGCAAAAATGATACCACATAACTTTAAAGGCAAGGTCAGAAGAGGTCATGCAACTTCCACCTGGCCCCAGACTACCCTGAGCCTACCAGCTGGGAAGGCCACTGCAGGTGCTGCTCCCAGAAGACATCTTTTGGACAAATCATTGTAGACACACAGTCCAGCTCACCCAGACTACCCAACAAGAGACCCTGGCAAGAATTCCCTTCAGAGTCATTCCAAAGTCTCTGACCCCAAACTGCCAAGTAACTTGACATTATGAAATACCAACTAAATTTGAGGATAATGTGTTACACACCATTGGCACATGGCACACATTTCTTGTGGAGTGAAAGAACTGTGAGTATTGTAATATAACAAGAGAGCAAGAAAAACAGGAGGTCATAGTCACAATATCAAATACTTAAAACCAAGATTCAGAAGGTAGTGAAGTTATTGGTTATGACAGAATCTCCAAAAAGGTATAACTCTATTTTTTTGTGGTGTTGGTTATCAAACCTGAGACCTTTTGCATATTAGTCAATGACCCAACCCCAGAGCTATATCCCCAGCCCAATTTTTCATTTTTAGTAAATATTTGTATGCAGATTTAGCCATTGGCATTTTATTTTGTTTTTTATTTCTGTGAAATATGAGTAAAATAAAAGACTGATGGTTTGCAATTGTTTGTTTTTTTAATCTATGTTAAAAAATATCCTGTATCTTCTCTAGGCTTGTTGTGGTCAGGACTGTTGAAGATGTGTTGCTGTCCCAATTATCCCTTATAAGTCAAATCAATTTTGTGCTTTGTACTAATGGTCCACACCATTGTTGGTCTAGAGAGAGGAAAAAAAAAAAAGAGTATTACAACAGAACATCCTTCAGTCTCCAGCACTGTCCTGAAAATGCCCAAGAAACACACACACACGCACACACACACACACACACACACACACACACACACACACACAGAGGAAAGGAAAAGGCGTCTGGAAGGACAGGCAGTGGGTAGTCAGGAAGGCAGCAGGAAACTAGCAGTGCCTGTGACCCACAAATGGAATGAGGAAAGAACTTCTGGGAGGGATCTCTCAGGTTACTGTGGACCTCAGTGCTGCCATCTGTGCAAGGTGCTCTGCTGGTGACTGTGAATTTGATAAAATGTTTGTGATAAAAGAAACATAAACTCCTTTGGGAAAGAGAGTTACTTTTCACTACTACAACCCTGAGCTAGATAGAGTGGTCTTGAGGGGCTGGGAGAAGGTGGACCCAGGGTGAGGACCAGAAGGAGTGTGAACATAGTGACCATGAGTAGGTCCTGTGCCTGCATTTTAACCCTGGGACTTTCCACAGGTCAGGTACCCTCATATCACCATTGTGCTGATGAAGAAATGGAGGACCTGATGGATTGAGCAGTTAGCTCATAGTCAGAAATTTGGTGGCAAAATAAAGATTAATACTACAGTCTCTCTGACCCCAAGGCTGGTGACCCTCCATCTTTGCTCTGGGGCAATATGGAAGCTTCCACATCATCATCTTATGCTGTTTTTACTCTTCCTAGAGTCAGGGGTGATCATCTGATAACGTTTACAAAGCATGTGGGAGTTGTGATCTGCAGTGACTTCCAAGGTTGATGCAGCTCTAGATGATGTCAACTTGGGGGCTCTGTTAGAAGAAGTCATTAGAGTTGAGTAAGTCACCACTTATTCACCAATCAGAAGTTAAGGCATGACTGGCCAAGGGTGTTGGATGGATAATTTAGGTGGATGTCCAAGTTACTAGCTTGATAATGAGCCTCAGGATCAAAAGGAAACCTAGGAAGTTAGGATCTAAATGCGTTATATATTCTGTGAAGATCTCAGGCATCTTATAGGGAAAATCAGAGAGTGATAAATATATCTTCAGACTCTTTGAGCCTCAAGTATAGGAAATGTTTGTGGTGCTCCTCAAATAAAAAAAAAAAAGCATGATGACAAAGACCTGATGCCCCAGATTCATTAGAGTTCATAAGCCCTCCCATTCATATATTATTCATTTACCCACTGTTATGGTTTGTATCTGGATGTTCCCCAAAGACTCATGCAGTCATGGGGTGGGCTTCTAGAGTTATGGTCCTATGATGGGACTATGGGTGTGAGTGCTACACCCGCCCCCTCCCCCCGGGGCCGGTAGTTTGCATACAGTATAAGGGAGAGAGAGAGGCTTGCTCACTGCTGCTCCTCCCTTTTTGCTCTTGCTGCTTTTGCTGTTTTCCACTGCCATGAACTGTTGCCCTCTGCCATGTGCCACCCTGCCTTGGAGCCAATTGAGTATGGACTGAAACTTCCACAACTGTGAGATAAACTTTCCTTCCTTAATTTTGGGTGTCAGGTATTTTGTCCCAGCAATGAGAGAGAAGTAACCAAGACACCTACACATTTGCTGAGCCCTTATCATATGGAGCCCTGCCCTTGAACCTTGGAGGTTTGAAGAGAACAGGCAGCACCTCTGCCCGTAGCAGCTCTTCATCATCATGGAAGGAGACAAACCAATAATACCATTCCTAAAAGATGCTTTAATGAGATAAAATATAAGCCATGATTAGGGCACATAAGATGGCAAAACCAGGGCTGGGGATTTAGCTCAGCGGCACAGCGCCTGCCTGGCAAGCGCAAGGTTGTGAGTTCGATTCCCAGGAACTGGAGAAAAAAAAAAAAGATAAAAATGGGGCTGGGGATTTAGCTCAGTGGCACAGCGCCTGCCTGGCAAGCACAAAGTTGTGAGTTCGATTCCTGGTACTGGAAAAAAAAAAAAAGATGGCAAAACCAATAGAATCCCAGCTATAGGCCCTCCTTGAGTTAGAAAGATTGCCACCCAAAGAATGGCAGTGTTCTGACTAAATGAGCTCCTTCTGTACTATAATTTCTAGTCATTGGTCACTCAAGTGCTTCATCCTTCCCTCAGAAATAAATTTCCAGAGGACATTATTTATTTATTTATTTATTTATTTATTTATTTATTTATTTATTTTTATGTTTTTTTTTTGTCTTTTTGAGACAGTTTTGCTATGCAGTTCAGGCTGGCCTTGAGCTCACTTTGTAGTGCAGGCTGGTCTTGAATTTGCAGTGATCCTCCTGCCTCAGGCTCCCAAGTGCTAGGATTATAGGCATGTGCTACTACGCCTGGCTTTTTTTTTTTTATTTTAAAGAGAAAAAAACAATAAAAACAGTGTTACAGAATTTCAAAAGAAGATAATAGGAAATTAACAATGGTTAGTATATTGTGCATTGTTATTTTCAAAGTAGTTGCTCAGATTACAAGATATAGGCATGCAAAATCGATATAAGCACGAACTGTCCCCTTCAATGAACTAAAAGAAATTAGTAGTATAACCATCTTAGCTATCTTGTGTGTGTATATATATATATTTTTTTCTTTTCCCTTCTTTTCTCCTTTCCCCCATCCCAGTTGTTCCAGAGGGCATTTAGACACAAATTTCAGGGCATACAGTCTCCATCTTAGGAAAAAAGGGAAAATTTCATTGCACTCTTCTTGCTGAAACTCAGTCAAAGCCTCCCTAGTTCTTCCCCCTTCATTTGTTCATATCAACCCCAATCTGCAATTCCAACCATCAGTCTTCCTGCAGAGCTCCTTACCAGACCAGAGCACGTCTATACCCTAAACAGAGCCAGTAATGTAGACAGTCTCAAGCTGTTTCATGGAACAAGCATAAGCCTCAGGTTTACAAGTTCTCCTGTTGTCTGTCAACACTTCTATGTAGACTGTAGTCTGTATTGTGTACTGAAAGTTCAGTTTTAGCCTCTAGCTGGCCAACTCTGAATCTAGACACGATCAGCACCCTTTGGACAGATGTCCTGTCTGGCCCTTATCATCTGCCATGATTAGCATGTTTCAGGGAGACATCTTCGCAGGCACGATCAGCACTCATATTGGGGACAGCTCTATCGTGCCTCCGATCAGCACCCCTGAGCGGATAGCCCCCACCGACCCCTGTCAGCAGCAGGGGCGGACAGCTCCAACGCAGCCCGATCAGCACCTCAAGGCGGACAGCTCCGACCGGTCCGATCAGCACCCGAGGGCGGACAGCGCCCGTCACGCACGGCGGAGGTCAGCGCGCCCATTTACGCGGCGCAGACCCCAGCTCTGCCAGTCGGATCCCCCGGGGCGGTCTCGCAGCTCCCAGGGCCGCACCCACCCCTCGGCGACGCCCCTCCACGAACTGCGCACCGCAGCTCTCCGAGGTGCGCAGGCCCCCGCCACCGCCTTCCCCCGACTCCCGGCTTAAGGCCTTCCCTCACCGCGCCCCTCCTGCAGACCCTGAGTCCGTGCGCTGCACCCTCCGTCACCCCTTCTTACCTGCCGCTCGCCCCGAAACCGACCGAGC